>NC_064754.1:12685201-12995756 GCF_011397635.1 Epinephelus fuscoguttatus | reverse complement strand
TAGGTCCTATGTATGTCTCTTGATCCTCTACGGGGGACTCCGGCAAAATGCTCATGGGGAAACAGGTGACAATGAGCATGAGTCATGACTTGAAGTGAGCAGGTGTAACACAACTTTAAATGTCAGACTGAACAGCTCCTGTGATTAGCTTATGCAGGCAAGAATATACGGGGCCCTGCAGGTATCGGGGGTAACATTTTTTGGTAATCTGAGTGCATGAATTATTCATTTGTACCCAAGCATAATTCTTACTAACAACTTTTCCCCCTTCAATGAATTACTTGTACCATCACTTGGTTCCCTTGAATTACAAAATCTGGGCGTTTAATTTGATTCATCTCCTCAAAGCAGACCATACGCAGTAGGAAGTTGAGTTTTTGTCCTGTTAAAGGAGTGTTTCAATGCTGGAAAGATGGTCTTTTCATAAAACTGGACTGTCTATGCAAAAAGACACAACATTCTTTTGAAATTGAGAAACCAGCGGAAAAGGGCTATGGCATTTGTTTTTTAATTACGAGGTAGAAAACCTACATTTAGCAGAATGCATTGGGCCACATCAGGCCAATAAACACTACCGCTGGGCTCTGATGTCATGTGAGTTCGGCCCTTTTTCCACAGAAAACAATATGGTCACTAGCTGGTAACAATGAGCTCAAATTATAGTGAAATGGTAAGCTTAAATATTTTTTGAAAACATCTTAGATAAGAAACAGGCAGTCCAGGAACAGAATATTGGTTCATATACTGCCTAGTTTGACAGTTTGATCTCTGTATTTTTAGCTTACGTTTTTACATTACAGGAAAGAGTCAGGTGCCACTTCTTCTTCACATATTTTCATATCACAGCCAAACAGTGCACAAAAATATGTTTCTGAAAATAGTTAGGGCAAGAAATAGGCAATACAGTGACATTATCTTTCTCCATGTTTGATTAGCACTGCCTAGTTTTACTGTTTGATCTGAGTTTGGTCCACGTTTAAAAGGACCGTACACATGCTGTGTCTTCAACAGCTTGGAAAACACAAGTCCGGGCACTATTCTTGTTTCTTACCAGAAGCCCTGAGCATACAGTACAGCTGATTTTCCAAGCATTGTTTTTGAAGTGTGTATTAGGCAAAAAACATTGACAGAAAGTTCAGGCAGCTCTGCACTAAAATGATGAACTCCTCCATATTTACCACAGACTGATATTTACAGAAGAAGAGAAAGATATCTCTTGGCTGTGATTGGTTGTTCCTGGTCACATGATGTAATGTGCGTTGCTGCATTCCAACAGTTGAACAGTTTATATTATGGGTCCTGAAAAATAGGCAATCAGGAATGCGTGCGTGCCACAACGACGACGCTCTGGTGTTTGAATGTGCCTGCACATTGAAAACAATTAATTTAGGGCGCAAAAAATGCAGCATGTGTACAGCCCCTAAGAGAGCAAGAGAAAGGGGCGGGTCTTTTTCTCCATCTGCTTCTTCGTATTGATAGTGGCGGGCATACGAAAATGCAGAAGTACAATCTACAGGTCTAGCAACAGTGTGAGAGCCAGCCAAAATCTGCTTGAGCTAAGAGATGAGCAGGGAGATCTGGGTCCTGGTAAAATATAGTGAATGACCACAGTTTATTGACACATACTGCCCACGCTGTTATGATACAAAGCTGGTTGAAAATTAGCAAAGTATCTCTTTATTTTCTGCACTCATCTGACCAGCTGAGAGGGTAAAGAAAAAGCTACAGGTGACAATGAGCTTATCTTCCATTGTACGCTAAAGTTTAACTAGCTTCCATTAAAGATGTTCCTAATAATAACAGTATTTATCAAAGTAAAGACTAAAGATTCTGAGTAAAGATTTAGGCCAGGCCCATATTTTAGTGACATCACTTTATCACACTTCATGCTACAAAGATTCATTGTCTTTCTCATGACATTACTCCGAGGACATATTTCAACTCATTAACTCACAATATAGTTCTCAAACCGAATGAATTTATGTGAGCCTATTTACCATTTTGGAATATTTATGAGACGATGTGAAATAACAAATCAGCTTTTCTTCACTGCAAGGACTGTCTAAACCTTTGTGTTTCATTGCTTAATTTATTTTCAGTCACAATGACTGCATTGTGTACCTTTGACAAACAGTCTGTTGAAGTTATTTAATCAGTGGAATATCATTTTAGCCCAAAATGTTACTTCTGATTGGCCCTGATACCCAAAAACCCATAGTGGTTCTTGACAAACATGTCCATCTTTACAAAGCCTTTTCTCTTGTAGACTTTTAAATGAATTAAGTGAACAAGTTAACTTAGCTTCAGGAGCAGGGCTAGAAATGGCCATTTTTACAATGCAGTTCAAAATGCACTCTCTTTTTCTTAAGTTTTAACTACAGAGTTTAAACAAGTAATAATTAAAAAGTAAAACAGACCTTTAATTGAATTATTATCACTTATGAGACACATAGAATGCTGATCATCTCTTGAGAAGCCGAACTTTCCAATTGCAGATTTGAATCGGTCACAAAACACGACTATGGCCTTTGATGCAACGAGCCTTACATCCATGTATAGTTACATGTCAAGTCTTCAGCATAAACCCATATTAGTCCATAGTTAAAATGGTTAGCACTGAAAGGCGAGTGGCACTGATAAGTAATTAATTAAAACATCACCATTATATAAAAGGCTGTCAGATAAAAAGAAATATATATATATATATATATATATATATATATATATATATATGGCAGTTTCTGACAGCATGGCACATTCTTTTACATCTTGATTGCAACACAGCATTTGCATACTGTGTATGGGTTTGTTTCAACCTATAATGGATAAAGTACCAAATGTTTGATGTCATGTGTAAAAAGTATGTAGACACAGATATGTAAAAGATGATGCGCAACCATAATCAGCATTTCATCTTAGGCAATACGTTTGTACTGTCAAAAAGTACGATTCCGTATTGCCTGTATTTACATTAGCAAAAGACTCTCACACAATTTATTCATAATCCAAGTTTTATTTATCCAGTGTTGTGCTCAGTACTTTTCCAAACACTATATTTTTTGTAAAAATGCTACTATTTAAAACACTTGCATAAACAGTCTTGTGCACAGACGAGTAGCGTGCCTGGGCAAGCGCATGTATTTGAACGCAGCTTGATGCAATGTGCAGGCAGAGTTCAAACGCATGCGCTCACTTGCCCAAGTGCACCACTCGTGTTATAAATAGTAGCAAAAATGCATGTGTTTGCGAAGTACTGAGAATACGACTGGATAAATGAGACCTGGATTATACTGCACAAGTCGTGTGAGACCTGGTAAACGGATATTTGGATATATAGATTCTTTGATTCATCAAGAACTGTCTCAGTTTTTGGAGTCTTTGTTTTTCTTGCAGTTTTCTTCAGGAATCCAAAGTAGCAAGGGTGAGTAATTGACATAGAAATAATCATTTTGTGGGTAAAGTATTCCTTTACACTGTTCTGTGCATGAAAAGATACACACACTTGTGTAAAGACATACACACAAGAACTTTGCCTCCATTATTCTGGTTTGGGACAATGTTGATGGCACACTTCATGCAAGGGAAATTGGATTGGTTTGAAAAAAAGCTTTCTACAACACATGCACATTATTTACTGAGACTCATAAACACTGTAAACCACTCCAAAGCTAGTTGACAACATTAAATCAAAAAGAAATATTACGTGGAAAGTGGTGTGCTCCTGTGCTGATGGAAATATATTCATATGACCTTAAAAAGCCTTGTAAAGGCTTTTGTACTGTATGTGGTGCATGCATTAATATTAATTCAAGCCTCCAATCATTTTTGTAGCTGCCCGGATTGTTTGTGTAATCATGGTCCAGGGTATTGTTCCCACTGGTGGACATGCTGATAAAACTGCTCTGAGGTCTGTTTGATTAAGATCAGCTGCAATAAAAAAACCATCCGGTTGTTTTTCATGTGACTATTGATGACCTCATACAGTTCTTGTAGTACATTTATTTGACTTGCATCAGGAGGGATTTGACAACAAAAACAATGGGCAGATAATATGGTAACATTTTAACACTAAAAATCGACACTTGGGGAACACAGTCCATCAACTTTGACTATCACTGATGTAGAGTCAGCTCCTCTTCTTGTCTTACTGGAGTCTTGCACGGGTTTGAACATCCAGTGCAACTTGATTTCTTATTGCTTGGTTACCATGAGTCTTGTTTCGTCTATTTTATTTTCCTGCGACCAGACATTGACCAGTAGCTGTGTTAGCTTCGCCCTTATTTTGGGTCTTTCCCCCCTCTTTCTGGAGTGGTCTCTCTGCTTGTGCTGGCGTTTGATCCAACTGGTCTGGTTGGTTTGAGGATGGTGTTTGCAATGATCATCGCAAGGTCCCCTGCACTTAATCCAATCACTGTGCTTCCTTCTCCTTTTTGTAGGGAATTTTAAGGGAGCTACTGCATTTACTGCATATGCATGTGCCCCCATGGCAACATAGCATTTAATGGATAGTATTTATAGCATCAATATTGATCCAGCCTCCTACTATTCAGCTCAGCACAAGAAGGTTCTTGTACTTAATACTTATCAAAAGCACTTTTCTTGGCACAGTTTTTGCTGGAGGAAAATCTTGTCTGTGGCACTCAGCTCCAAGCCTATAGGTTTCTACTGAAAATGTAATTCTTAAGAAGGGTGAATTTGCAATAGCTGCGATCACATACATGCATGCATCCATGTATTTACACACACAACTTCACAAACACTTCACTAGTCTAATAATGCCTCCCCATGACAACTGGTTCATGAGTTATGAAAGGGGACATGGCAAATGTATGTGAATGTCTGTCTGTCTGCATGTGTGTCTGCACACCTTTTTTTGCCCATTATTTTGTCATTGCCATATACAGTGAAGCAGCTTCTTTGGTTCATGGCCAATCTTTCCACAAAAACATGTATAAGTCTGTGAATCTGTATGTTTCATAATGGCCCATTCTAAAGCCTCTTTCCCACAGCACAAAAAAAACACCAACACCCACTAACATCTGGCTTTTGTATTCAATGGGAAAGGTTATGATTGGCATTCACTCCTGCGACAAATGACTCTGCAGTAGTCGCAGGTATTTATCGGCTCCAGATTCGATTGTCTCTGATCGGCAGTGATGAAAATACAACACCCAGGTGGATGTGCTAATTTTAGCCCCTTTGACAGGTTGGCGGAAAAATACTGTCCATCTCTCTCCAAGCAGTGCTTGAACATCATTCAAAATCCGCACAAAGTGAGGCGACTTGTAGCTCAACATGTAGAGTGTGTGCCCCATAGACCCATAGTAGCAGCCCAGGTTCAATTCCAACCTGCGACCCTTTTCCCATTCTCTCTCCCCCTTTCCTGTCTCTCTCCAGCTGTACTGTGATACAGGCAAAAGCCCTAAAAATAACCTTTAAAAACTGCACCTCGTCAGAGAGGGAAAGACTGAAGAGTATTAGATATATAAAAGAAGTAACTGCTGTAACATTTTCACAGGTCACATGCTGCTTTCTATTGTTCACTAACCTGTTTTATGGCCAGTTTGTGAAAGGCATACTGGTCTACTGCAGAGCTGTGGCCAGGGCTCTGATCTAGTGTCAATGTGAAAGCAGTCTATGGCTATTTAGAAAAACCTGCATACACACGCTAATTCTGGAGGAAAAGGGGTATCATTGCATTCATTATTTGATTTGTTACAATGCCAGGACAAACTATAGCTTCCATGAAAAAATACTAGTGCAGCACTTTGTGTATTTACGTCACTGCTAATTAGTTTCGCCCATATCAATAAAAAGCTCTCATCTCAACTCATTGCTATATTCTTGAGCTGTAAAATCTGCTGTCTAAATACTTCCTTATTACAGACATGTCTGAACTAACCACGACCCCTTCATAAATGACGAGTATAAACTCATTGTATATTATAAATCCATCAGATCTCTTGATCAAGTTGATACACAGTTTGTGTGCTAAATCTACAAACTTGGCAAATGTGGAAAGAAACAGAGTGGGAGAAAAACTGAGAGGGAGTGAAAGACAGAGCCAAAGAGACTGAAGGTTACTGCAGTCATGACACCCTCCCACTCCCATCTTAACTAAAACCAAACCAGCATCCCCACATTTAACCCCTGCTCGTACTTGGCCAGAGAAATAAACTGATATAGCTGTTAGCTGGACCCTGTCTACTCACAGGGGATATGGGGCCAACTCATGTTAGCATGTCCTGTGCTTTGCTCTGATGGGAGATGCGCCAATAGGAGGGCGGAGCTCGGCTCATGAAGGGTATGAATTCAAAAACACACACACACAAAGTGTAGTTGGAGATCACATAACCATGGAGACAAAATGGATGTTTAAATCCATCATGTTGTCTTGAACGTACACTTCCTTATCAGACGGTCCTTATCATTAACTGTCATAGTTAATCAACAGTTTGTAACACGTCGTAAAACTCCGGTCAAGAATAACCCTACGTGGTGCCAGAATAAGAACACTCTGTCACACCCTTCCAGATATATGTTGTAAGGATCAGTGTAATTTAAACAAACCCCTCCTTGAGTAAATGATCCTTCTCTTGGGCAAACACGAGGTTGGACCGAGGAGTCGGAAAGTTAGAGGGCTGGAAATTGGAACAAAATAAAAGAGGGAAGGAAGAAAGAAAAGACGCGCGGAAAGGAAGAAAGAAAAAGTGTGAGGGAAAGACAAATAAATCAGGAGAGAAGGAAAGCAGAGCAGATTGAAACAAATGGAGCAGAATGCGAGCTGGGAGTCTCTAATTCTCCCACGTCTCTGTCTCACTCACACACCTGGTAGCAATTGAAAAGTAACCTTATTACCTACAATAACTCTCTCTTTCTCTTGCTCTCATACACACACCCACAGAGTCACACAACTAGACACCCACTGCCTCTCTCTCTCTCTCTCTCTCTCTCTCTCTCACACACACACACACACACACACACACACACGGCCTATTAGCCGGGATAACAAGGCCTATTTATGACCAACATCACACTTACTCCATTTCACTTTAATAGCTAGATGTATTCTACAGCAAATTGGTCATGTCACAGGTACACACACACACACACACAAGCCAATACTACTGTAATCAAGAGCACACATACAGACGCCCACACACCTACACAAATACGAAACATTTGTGAGTTAAAGCTCCCACAAATGCACGGCTGCATATGCATTTACAGTTAAGGATATGTTAGGGAAAAATTGCAAGAGAGGGCAACGCTGAAATTTGTTTGTGTCAATCAGTGTTACATGATGTGTTAAAAGCAATTTCTTGTTTAGAATAAAATTACATTATTAGTAAAAAAATAAATAAATAAATACATAGCAAAGTGGTTTATGTAGAAAGGTACATGAAGAAAAAATTCATAAGAAATAAAACTCAAACAAGATTGAATAAGAAATTATAACAACCCTCAAGGTGTGTTAGTGTAAGGCCTTTTCAAAATAAATGGTTAAAACATAGTTTCGCTTTGACATCAAATGGAAACCAGTATAATTCACCAAGGCTAAAGCTACTAAACAAAACTAGAAAGGTTAATAGAGGTTGCTTCGGTTCTGAATAAAATATTGTAAAACCCCACATGGTATCACTACACTTCAAGATGAAATATTTTCTATTAAGCGGGCTTTTCTAGGGTGTGGCAAATCTCAGTATCTGTTGTGAATTTATCATTTTGTGGTGTGAAGTTAAAACAACGAAAAGTCGATTTATATTTACATTCATATTTCCCCAGAGTAACCTGTGACTTTGAAGAAAAAAAGAAAAAAATACAAGAAGCGACTGTTATTTTCTCGTGTCTTTACAAGCATGTTTTCTCAAAGTAAATTTAATTCAGACAAATTACAGAAACCCAATATCTTGCTAACCCCTAGTGGGACATAGCCATGCAGATAGCTTAAGTTTTATGTGCTGAGGTTTGGAGATGTCGGGCTCTGAAATATCTGCCTCCACTTAAATTTTGTTTGTGGTGCTTAAATGATTTAGAGATAGTTGTAAAATCTCAAAAGCAACTTAACTGTGGATAATACACAAACCTTGCTGCCAACAGCTTGAAATGTGATTTTAAAATTACAAATGAAACATAAAACATGAATGGATATGTTTTATACAAATAAGACAAACAAACAAAAACAAAACATGAATACTTTAGTCAGTTTTTATGTATTTGTAATTTGGCTGAACTCACAATCTAATGTGGTATATTTATCCTATGTTTAGTTCATATTACTTTCATATTGTTTGATGTCTAAAGTAAGTGAAATTAAAAATTTGTTTCCTACAAAAAAGGCCGTCTCAGCTTTACATGCTGTTGTATCATGCTCATCCAATTTGTTTTGCAGCACACAACTTTAATGTTTGGGTTCAGTATCATCACTCATTTCAACCCTAATTTTCAGCAGCAGCAAGCAGCTGTTTTCAGGAAAAAACATAAGAGTGATTAAGCCCCTGTGCGTTAACTGCCTTGCGCCAACCGACAGATGAACTAGTGGAACACACAGCAGCTAAAGGGACAAACTTTCCCTCAGAGGTTGGTGCAGACTTAAGGGTTAAATGGAGTGAACATTACTTCCATCAGGTGGCTAGAAGCACGAATGCTAAATTTTCTGTTTCTGTTCTGTTTCTGCTGGTTGTGTAGGCAGCTGTTTGTGAGCATTGATAAGCTTTAAACAACTTTCATATCAATGTCATGTTTAGAACTTGGTCAGAAGTAAGTAAATAAATCATACATAGATAAATTCGTGCAGTATTACTCGGCTCCTGGGAGTCTAAACCAAATGTTAAGCTCAATTATATTGTTCAGGGTCAATTTAGTGTTTTGGTTGAGAAACACTTTATTTGATGTGCTGATAGTCTATATGAATAAATAGGAAAAATAACAACAATGATTTACTGCACTCACATGAAAACTTTGGGCTGGGTTTACTTTACTTTTTACATACTTGTGTGCATATCTTATCCATTTAGAATTAAGAATGTAATTGACAGTTGTCTCTAGCAAAAAACTGGCAAGATGGAGTAGTGAAAGTGAAAGTGAAAAAGCAGCAGCAATGCCTGCAGCAGAGATCAAATATTCCACCATATATTAGTGACCCTAGAGAACACTGGTCTTCATTCAACCAAGGACAGAAATTGATGATGAAATGCACCATCAGTATTTCTGCCTGTCTCCTTGGACATGTGATGATCATTACACACAAAAACCTCATAAAATCAGCCAGTGCGTGCAGCGTAGTGGTTTGGCGTCACCCTCTGTTGCTTTCTCCTGGCAGCCAGTTTGCAGCTAGCAGCCGCAACAGTTGGTTGAATAGTGAGCGAGGAGTGAAAGCTTCACGGCTGGCACGGAAAAGTGACTTTATGGCTTTCCTTGAAGCAGCATGACGGAAAATATCTAGGGGACTGCTAGAAGGAGGGCCATGGGATGTAGGTCCCTCTGCTGGGTCTGAATAGATCCAACAGCATGACGTGATTTAGCCAAGTAGAACATGTTCCTGGATCAACATCCCACATTGCAATCCTGGATCAACATTGGGAGCAACCAATCACAGCCCTCTGACATACTTACTTCAATTTTAAAACTTGGCTTAGCTCTGAAGAAGCACAACGGAATTTTGGAAGAAGCACAGGAGCAGCATACTGATGATGTCAGAGGGCTGTGATTGGTTGATGCAGTGTTGGTCCAGGTGTGCAATGTGGGATGTTGATCCAAGAACATGCCCTACTTGACTAAATCATATAAAGAAATGTGTTGTTGCTGTTGTTACACAGGTCAAACCCAGAGCTGCAGCTGCGTCTGTACCTTGCTGGCTGAATTTGTATCAAAAAATGAAGTATTTCCTCCTGTTTTCTCATTTCTGCCACCGTCTACTTTGGTTTTGTGCCTATAATGCTGGGACCCAAGTTCTGTGAATTTGTACTTGATTGCCCCTCCTAAACGACCAGATGTGTCTCAGTTAACTGATATGAAGTTACAAGAACGAAATCTAAGTTGTGAACACTGAAAATGTATTGCGAGAATGGAATGTATGGATCTTTAGCAATGATCAAATACAGTTTCAGAGGAACTGAGTTTAATTCCGTAGTATTATATTCAGTTTCAAGTTCATTGGAATATAGTTCCAAACAAAAAATTCAGTTTCATTTTATGCTATTCAGGTCCTCCCACAGTCCAGAGAAATGCAGATTAATTGGTGACTCTAAATTGCACGTAGGTGTGAATGTGAGTGGTTGTCTGTCTCTGTATGTCAGCCCTGTGATAGCCTGGTGACCTGTCCAGGGTGTACCCAGCCTCTCGGCCAGTGTCAGCTGGGATAGGCTGCAGCCCCCTGTGACCTCCAACAGGATAAGCAATTATGGAAAACGAATGAATGAATGAATGAAGATTCAGATAACAGCAAGGGGGCTGAAGAGACAGCAACACATAGCTGCCAGTTGCAGGAGAGATGCAACAATGCAATCAAAACCTTTTACAAATTTAAAATAACTGTAGGCTAAAGTAGCCTGTGGCTGTCAGGAAATGCTCAAATATACACATATGACTCAAAGCAATGTTTTCTATTATGACTTAATTCTCAAATCTCAGAAGCCCAGTACAGATCAAAAATTAACAGCAAGACTTGGAGCTAGTCTGTTAGACTAGCATTTCACCTTTTGGTTTATCTCATTCCCTCACAGATTAATAACTGTTCAATACAATACATAGCAAACTCAGCAAAAGTGGCTCTAATACAATCAATGAACCAGCTTTTCCTTGAGACTTTACAGGACTTCAAGTAGTGAGAAAGCTCATGGAGTGACGGAATGTGGATGTGCATGAGATCATGAGTAAAACAATAAAAGAGGTCAGGTCAGATGTCCCCAAAAATCAAACATTTTCCTCCACAGGGGATCTTACATTTCACAGACATGACACCATTCATTTCAGAGACATCTTGTTTTTGGACTTAATTCCTATTGAAGGAAAAGTACTGACCTAAATGTAATGTTATGTGAAAGACAAATACATCACAGAAACTGTCAACCATGAATATCCACAATGGTGCTGCTCTGACTTTTTTCCTTCAAAATGGATGGATGGACCCCAAGACCAACATCAGCATCCTTTATATGGGACACTGAATTGGAAAATAGTATAGAGGCAAAGAAAGGAAAAGACACTTGGGACATAGCCATCAGAAGTCTTCAGGCTCTGAGTCTTGATCATTAAGGTTTAGTGACTTCACTGCACTGGTTTTGAATAGATACAGTATGCGTTCTCATGACACAAATTTTCATTTACATGACTGTGATACGCTGTACCACAGAGCCCCGATACACACATACACAAACACACCCCAAAGGGAAAGTAAATCAAGTTTTACAATTCATTTTTTATGGACGACGTAAGTAGTTATCAAGCTTACATCTCTTATAAATATATGTTCAGCACATTTAAATTGTTAGTCCAGCCTACTTTTATTGCATAGCTCCAGTATTTATCATTTGTTTTGTTTAAATACCAAGCCAAACATAAACAGTCATAAATCTTCCATGAAGAACACAGCATACATGTCCCGGGGGACTCAGTGTTTCAGCTCCCCATAGGGGAGCCGTTCACAGTGCCTGACTGTAAATGGCAAATTCCCCTGAAACTCTTTGTCCCATTTTAACAACTATGCTCCGGTCTTGCTTTCAATTCAAGGCACAGGGAATTTTTGTTGTTGTCTTATTTTAGTTTAAAAAAGAATAAGTCAGGTACACGAACAGCCGACGCCCCCACACAGCACACAAGCACATTTTTGAGCATGTAATCAGTCACATGTAGATATACACTACAAACAAGTGCAATGGCATGCACATTCACACGCAAACACGGTTGGTGACCTTACAAGCTATTTGAAGGATTTTAGCCAAGCCACCGTTGAAAATGATTAGGCACTTGTGGAGGGCGAGGTGATTGCAAGTGAAGGGCTTTCCAGTGGTTAAGGGGTATTTAAGGTCACAGCGCTTTCAGCCTCTAATGCAGTCTGAAGAGGTCATTCAATAAAATGGCACCCTTTATCCCACCCACACTAAAATATACAGCACAAGGAAAAGTAAGACTTTGCCCTTTGTTTTGACTTTCTTTTGAATGCTGAATCAAACTAGTTTAAAACATACATCATCCAGTGCTGCACAAATTTTTCACCTTTTCTGCATGGTGAATTTTAAGCAAGGTTGATAATTTCTTTCATGTCTCCATTACCAGTGTTTTTCAGGTGATGTACTCTTCTGGTTACACCTGTCCTGGTTGACATTTCCAATAATATCAGTTCAAAACAGATCCAACACAGCGAAACACTATGTTTGTATTTCACACCATAATGGATCGATTGTGAAATTGTTACCTTGGGTGGAGGATACCGCTCTAACCCTGGGAGCTGTGTGATCTGCTGCAAGCTGATGTTACCATTCATCTACCATCAGTCAATGAGGTCATTATTTGTATTGGGGATTATAATAAACTTCAAATATACGTAATGAATTCCAGTGCAAAACTGGAAACTACGAGCAAATAACTGGAGATTAACTAACACTTCTTTGGCATGGCAAAAAAAATGAACCATTATAGCCTTCACAAAGTGCAAAATAGTACATTAGATGATGTATGTTTTCAATACACAGGCTAGAGTGTAGTGGTTGGAGCACTTGTCTTCAATGTGGAAGGTCAAAGGTTCGAATCTTGCTGGGGTCAACGTCAGCAAAGGCATGTGGTCGCAAGAGGTTCCCACTGCCAAATCAAACGGGATTAGATTCCTTAAGGAGGCTTCAGGATAAGAGAGTAACTCCAGAATCTGAGCCAAGACCTCAACAAGGTCGTATCTCAAGCCTGTTGTAGATGGGAGGTTCCAGATTCCAGATAAATAGACTCAGTAGAAAGACTGTCATAAAAACTGCAACCGCCAGTAAACTGCCAGGGATTACTTTACCAGGTATGGAATTCTTTCCTGATATCGGACATAACTGTCAAACTGTTACACTCCATTTCTTTAGTCTGACATTGCATCCACTCTAACTGATTTGTGTGGGGGATGGGGATTCAATTTCTTCCCAACTAATCACTAGAGAAGGACGTATCAACCTGAATCTAATGTTATTTTAAGTCCATACTGAGGTGTAGCTTTGCCACCATACCGGTTTTTGCTTGGGTTTTAAGACAGGAGTGGAGCAGAGTAAGAACAAATGGTAATGTTGGGCATTATTGAGGAGACATGTTGATTTACAACAGCCTCCACAGCAGCGTATATCATGTCAGTGGTTGTCGCCAACGTTGTTATAACTCCAAACTTGTTCCAGCGCACCACTTAACAACAACTTAACAACAGTGCTGTCCAGCCAGCGATGCTGGTTGACTGATTATTAGTCCCCCCCTTTGGCGTTTTTTGGAATGTTTTTTATTTCAACCAGGAAACCACTGTTTCATGGCACAATGCCAGGCGAATCAGGCAACTTGAACTTGGTGGAGTGGGTGGAGTCAAAGGTCTTGATCCAGGCAAATGAAATGCATCCACAGAGAATAATGAAGTAGGCAAACAACACTGTGGATGAACAGAGGCGCCTTGCCTAATTTAAACTGTTGCCAACAATCCAACAATATTGCCTCACTCTATTCACTAAGAATAAATCATATTTTTCATCTGTTCTACAAGCCATCACACTTTTAAAGAGGTAATGTGCTAGTACCTTATCCCATATCACTGCATATGCATTGTGGCCACACCTTCCTGGTCAAAAAAGATGTCCAGATCTTGTGCTCCATCCCTCTTTTACTGGTATTTGTATAGGTATGTCTAAATATATGTCTATTGATTACTTTTGTATGTGTATTGGTGACCTTTACAATTGACTATTGGAGTATATGTTTATAGGGGATGCTGCAACCAATGTTTCCATGTTGTTCCATGGGGACAAATCTATCTATCTATCTATCTATCTATCTATCTATCTATCTATCTATCCTAGCCTGCACTCTGTTTCTTAAGTGTGTGATTTATGTGTGGCTTTGCTTTTCAGGGTTCAGGTGCACACACAAAAATGTAATCAGGCATGGAACTTGAAAAACTAAAAATGCAAATATGCTTCCTTCGCACGACACACCTGAACTTCGGCAACCAACATCTACCATTATAGTGCACAAATTGCGTCAGGATTCATTACAGAAATCAGCTGCACTCTTATTGTAAATCCACACACACTTATATGCATTAACATAGATTAAAAGCACACGTGTGCTTTCACTCTTGCATACATCATGCACACACATACACACACAAACACTGTCTGATTCATGGATAAGCATGCACCTGCACATTCTTAACCAGTTAATATATGCAGCTTCAGGAACACAGATGACAGCACATGCTTTGTCAATCTGGAGGACACGAAGAGGCTTTAAGGCTGACGCAGCCACATGATGTTGCTGCCTTTCATACAGTCCCTCTTGTGCGTCACTGACTCCAGTTCGACTCATGAATACAATTAACAAAAAACTGGAGTAGTCATACAAGTCATTATGTCAGTGTAAGTCATGTAAGTCAGACCAGCACTGTTTGAAGCTGCAGCACACCGTTCTGAAGGACTTCTTCCTATTTATTTTCCTTCACCTAGATAGGGGTCAAGGATGCTGGTCAGTGCACAACACGTTGGTCAAGAAAAAAGTAGACAGCTACTGGCCAGGTTGCCATAAAGTATGAAGACGACCTTTCAACAAGTTACACAACAAAGAAAAATAACCTGGTCAGATATCGATTACATTTGCTGTGGATATTCAGGCCCCTGAGAATGAATCTGAATGCTTTCTGTGACCTTATGACCTTTCCTCTTGCACCATCTGATATCAGAGCCAACTTAAGATAAGCAAATAGGTATTGATCGCTTTGGAAAGAAAAAAAAAAACCATCAACACTGTGCTGTATTGAATTTTGTAAAAGCTGAATTTAGTTCAGTCTTGAGCACACTTAAATAGAACTTAAAACCAAGGCTTTAAAAAACAAACAAAAAATAACAATGAACTGAATTCTAAAAAACTAGTCCATACCCATTGAGTGCACAGTTGCCCATGTATTGTTTCACATGGTGTGTGTTTAGGATACAGGTCATAGGAAATTGCAGATTAAATAGGCAACTGGACCCATTAAGAAGAGCAATGTATTCAGACAGAGTTTTTGTGAATTTGATAGTACGACTGCTTTATTGAAAGTACAGTAGATTGACCACATCATTGAGTAGAAAAATGTGGGACAGACAGAATGACTGACTGACAGAATGACACACTGACAGTTTCCGTGATTATGTACAGCATACCATACCATGACTTAGTCATACCAAAAATTAGAAAAAAACCCAAACATTTGGCCACAGGAGGAGCCACAGCGATCGGTCGCATTTTAGCCATGTTTAAGCATTTTTCTGTTGTTATAGCGCCACCCAGTTGCCAATTAGAGTTAAATTTCTCCAGTCACCTTGAGGCGTCCTGTTCTACATATCTACCAAGTTTAGTAAAAATCGATATGGCAGTTAGGCCTAGATAAGAAATTAGCTCTGTAGCGCCCCCATTTTGTTTGATGGGGTCAATAATGGAGGGATCCCCTCAGATTATGTGTGGTCATATGCCTACAAAGTTGCGTGGTGATGGGTGAAACCCTTGAGATGTTATACACCTTTATGTGATGAGCCACGCCCTCCGCAATATTCATTGCCTTATAGAAGCTCAGTTTTAGTAAGTTTTCCAACTTTTGCCAAGAGGGAACTTTAGATATTGGTCCCTAGATCATGTTCACCCAGTTTCATGCAGATCGGTCAAACTTCCTAGGAAGAGATTGATTTTAAGTGTTTTTCAAAAAATTCAAAATGGCAGAAAATCTATATAACCGGAAGTTATGGGTTCTTCAGGCAAAAAAAAAAAAAAAAAAAAAAAAAATGTTCCTCATGAGGAGAGGCATCTCTGTGCAAAGTTTCATGTGTCTACGACATACGGGGCATGAGATATGCCCATTCAAAGTTTGCAATTTCAATTGGTTACTATAGTGCCCCCCTTTGGCCAATTGATGTAATACTGCTTAATTCGCATCCTCCCATGACCCTCTACCACTGTGCCAAATTTCACACGGATTGACCAAGTGGAACAGACACGCAGACACATCCACAGACAGAGTTTTCGTCATTATATAGCAAGATATAGTAAGATAAGATGACAGTAAAGTTATTAGATATGACAAGAACAAAAATGCAAACAGAACTAAAAAAGATATTCCCTGAAAATCATCACTTATGACCCACTAGAAGTGTGTGGTGGTGTATTTATTATAGAAACTTTGCTCTTTGCCTGTTTTCGTCTCATTTTTGTCACATTTCCTGTGTTTGGGACGTTTATGGGCACAGTGCACAGGTGAGGTTGGGACTACAAGCTACAAAATCGGTGACTCTGCAGCAAAATAAAGCGAGGCAAAACACCAAGAAGACAAAACTTTTGACTAAACGAGAGAGAATCTGGGGTTGGCTTCCACTTTCCCTGGCGCTGTTTACACAGCAACTTACAACCTCTACATAGTTTACTTTTAAACGTACAGTGTGTATTAATAGGTGCCACATATTTACAGCCTTTCCTAGTGTGTGTGTGTGTGTGTGTGTGTGTGTGTGTGTGTGTGTGTGTGTGCGTGTGTGTGTTCGTGCAGAGGAATACTTAGTATAAATAGTTCAAATTCAGGACTTTATTTCAGGGTTGTAATATAAATGTATGAGTGTGTCATTGCTACTCTGTCCGTGAGTGTGTGTTTTATTATTCCATTTTGACTTCATTCTCGTTCGAAATCCATGCCTCTTTATCTTTGTGGTGTGTGTTTGGAGTCAGACTGCTGTTTCAAAACTGAAGTAAACAGAAAACCACTTCATGGAAAGAGCAAGAGAGACAGAGGAGAAGACGGAGAGAGAGAGAGAGGGAGAGAGGGGGAGCTTGAGTTTGTGCAGAAGCAGGCAGAGAAACTGGATCTATCCAAACACACCTGCTTATAATGATTTTTACCAAGTCATGTGTATGTGTGTGAGTGTGTGTCTTTCTGTGTGTGCACTCAAAACACGCCTGTGGTTCATCGGTTCTCCAAAGGCTGAAACATAGATGCACGGAAACACACATACACACACTCAAAGTATGGTATAGATTAGCGGAGAACAGACTTTATAAACACAGTCATGTAAACAGAGCAGATTAACACACTCACACACACACAGACACACAGACACACAGACACACACACACACACACACACACACACACACACACACACTTGCCGCCATTTCAGAAAGACTGTCCTCTTAATGGTATAAAGAGCGTTATGAACAGGACATTTGCGCATTAGGACACAAAGTCAAACACAGATTCATGGTGTATAAACATGTCATTTTCACTTAGAAGTACAGGAAAGGAGGGATAATGGAAGTCATTATAAACACACACCCCTCCCTCCTGCGTAATTGTATGGAAAGTGGGTCACCATTGACCTTGCTTCCATTGCTGGCTAATACTTTAAAATAACAGTCTTTACCAAATGTATAAATTGTTATCATCTATACTTACAGTAAGCATAATGCTCACTAACAGCATTTGTGTTACACAGGCCACTATGTATAGGGCTACAGCACCCCAAATATGTCACTATTAAATACACGACATTAAAATAATATAATTAGAAAACAATACATATAAAATACATTAAAACTGATAAAATATATAAATGAGCAATTTGTGAAATAATTGGGGAAATAATAAAAATGTTATTATTATTATTATTATTATTATTGTGAAAAAAAATTATTAGAAATCAGAAAAACATTTTGTTTCTCCATTTTATATTATTTCTTTTTTAATTTGTTCAATGGAGACTTTAAGTTTTTCATGTCAAGTTTGTGTCTCTTTTCATGAGGTCACATTTTATTTCATAATGTCACTCTCCATTTCTGTGTTGTTCTGTTGTCTACAGCTTCAAATACATTGGTGCCCATATGACGAGGGCCTATCCTGGGTGCTAAATATGGACTCAATGGTGAGAAAGCCAGGGCAGAGACTTTTTTTTATGTTAAAAACCTGACAAAATTCTGGGTATCCCCTTGAATACTGAGGAATTTCTGCTCCTGCATGCACCACTGAGAGCGTCCTGACAGGGATCATCACTGCCTGGTACAGAAATAGCACCAAAGTCGACCATACTTAGATTTGTGAATACATACAGGAATGTGCAAATATGTATTCAGAGTCTGTGTGTGTGTAATCAGATTGGTAAATGTGTAAAAAAAAAAAAAATCTCCAAATCCGTATTCAGATTTGCAAGTGTACTGAGATTTTTAAATGTATAGACAAATCTGTGAATGTGTACACAGATAGCCTATTAATTCAGAGCTGAAAACACCAGAGCTTCCAATCCATGGACTGCACAGCTGGTCTCCTGCTTAATAGTGTTATTATACAGTTTTCAAATAAACCATGTATTAGTGGATTTTGAGGAACAGCACATATGTTTTTTTTTTTTTTTCCTAATCAGATGAGGCGCAGTCCATGGTGTTAAAGGTGCTCTCTGTAGGTGTGCTAAGTGCTGCAATAATTGCCCCACATCCTAATGAATGCCTTTGGTGCATAAATGCATACATATACGAGTATTTTGCTGGCTCTAGGGCTGTTGCTCGAACTACAGATTGTGCTTCTGCATTCATGTATCAATCAAACTGTAAAACTAGGCAGTCCTGATCGAATATAAACCAAGATTCTGTTAATACATTGCTTACTCTCACCAGACACGTCTTTAGAAATGGATTTTAGTGCACTTTTGAGCTGTAGTGCAAGAATTTGTTCATAGGAAGTGGCTGCCATACTGTTTTCTGGATTGAAAAGATGGAGGCTGAAAACACACAGATCAAACAGTAAAACCTAGCAGCCCTGATCAAATAGGAACCAGGATAATATTACCGATGCAGGTTTCTTGCCTAGATCTGTTTTCAGGAACATATTTCAACTTACTGTTTAGCTGTAATTCAAGATTGTTTGTTACCAGTCGGCCACCATATTGTTCCCTGTTGAAAATTACTTCACCCACCCAACTGGAGAGCGTTTATTTTTCCTTTACAGTGCATTCTGGCAGCTGTAGGTCTTTCTCCCTCTTCAGCAAAAGTAAAGCACCAATTTCAAAAGTATTTACGTCCTTCCACAGCACACACAGCCAAGTTTTATAAAAAGACCAACCTTCCAGCAATAAAATACTTCATGTGTCCCGGTTCGGGGTTTTAAAAATATGGTCACCCTATTGAAATATTACTCTGCATTCAAGTCAAAACTCAGTGTTAGTTAGCTCCTGATGGCTAGAGAACACACAGAGAAACACTCCCTGTGTTTTTGATCTTCAGAGATGTGTGTCTTTCTCTGCGGAACATCTCTCTCTCAACCCTTTGCTTTGATGCTGAGTAATAAAGAAAGCTCACAGCAATGCTGAGCTAGTTAGGCAGGTAGGTGGGTAGGTAGGCAGTATTCAGCCTTATTAAGCTAAATACAAAGGAGATGCTAGTTTCTGTGTCTGTGTACTGTACTGTGCTTCATTTACAGCAGCAGTGATGCTGTTGTTAGTTAACAGTTAATTTCTAAAAAAAAAAAAAAAAAAAAAAAAGTTAAATTTAAATAAAAAATAAAAGTAAAAATAAAAGGAATGATGAGAATAAAAATATTTTTAATAATATTTCTGACATATATATCACAATGATGACTAATGACCAAAATGATCGCATTTCCACGGTTGAGGTCTGTTGAAACTCAATAAACAATTGAATTATAGCCCAGCTACATCACTAAGCATTATTACATGCTATTCATAAAATTATTTTAACACTGCTTAAGATAAGAGGTGAAAACAGGGGTTTAATATGGTTGTATGTTTATGTACTAACGGAATATTCTACTCTCTCCACTTCTAAATGAGCTCCTGCTGTAGCAGCTCTGACACAGCATGTCCCAGACCTTTCCGTGACCTCGTCTCTCTCTATCCAATATTCACTAACTCCTCTCTTTCCCTCTTTGTGTCTCCTTCCATTCCCCCCCTTCACTCCCTCCCAACAGGTCTTTCATATTTCAGTAGGTTTTAGCAAGGATCAACTCTCTAAGGTTAAGTTACTCCTTTTAAAGGTCTCCAAGTGTGTGTGTGTGTGTGTGTGTGTGTGTGTGTGTGTGTGTGTGTGTGTGTGTGTGTTGTACCAGCTGGGGATGAGGCTGATGTTCTTACTAGTCAATGAAACAAATGTAGAGTGTCAGCTTGTGATGTTTTTGAATTCATTCTAATCTGCGTTTTAATTTCTGATGGCTAAAAATGAATTTCTCTAAATAATTTCACTCTGAAGCACCACATGAAGGTGATCTATGACATAAAAACTTTACTTTTCTTTCTTTGCTGTGATCTTTTTTTACCCATGATCTGTCACTCTATTTAACCCACCAATACCCTTTGGTCTGTCTCTACATTTACATGCCAGATTGCCTTAAAATGTATTATTTGGTTCCCAGAGGAGATTCCCCATGAGCCTTAATGAAATACTATCTCCAGTGGTTAGGCACCCATTTAAGCTTTGGTGCTCCCAAAGACACCTTTTAACATATTCTCTTATTAAGCTCTCTAAGGGGAAAACTGTATCAGAAACTTTAGGAGACATCGAGGAATTAAATACTTATGCCATCTACTTTTATTAGAACAACAATGTGTTCTTTCTTTTTAAATTACACCCACATAAGCCAATTACAAACCCGAATTCAAGCAAATATCTCAATGCAATATGCCAGCATAATTGCCTGCTTTGTTAACACAGCAGGCAATTAAAGGAGAATATTTTCACCAGTGGAGTGTCTACTTTTTCCAACTCTGCAAATTTATATGTAACAAGCTTTGCTTCATTGTGTTATTTTCCTCTGTGTGTGTGTGTGTGTGTGTGTGTGTGTGTGTGTGTGTGTGTGTTTGAGGGCTATGCTTGCATTGACATGTTGACATTTTTGTTGTTTCTATTTATGTGCTGACGACAACCTGACCTAAATCTTACTCTCTGATCGGGTCCCTGGGAGGCTTGTACAAGTGCATTCTGGGAAAATAAAACCTCTCACCAGCTGACCCTGTCACACCTTTCTGTCACTCCTCAGGATGTGAATTTGTATGGTAGTGTGTGTGAGTGTGTGCGTCTTTCCCCAATGGTTATTCTTTTTTACCTTTGCTTTTCTTGTTACATCAGGGTTTTTTTCACCTCCGCCACTCTCCAGCTGTCTGAAAACTAACCCCATCAAGTGAAGTGCTGTCTTTATTAAGAGATCTATTGCACATAGTGTGAGTGTTTTCAAGGTCAGTCCTGATACTTTTGGTTTTAGCGTATGGATAGCTAATATCCTTTTTGTTCTAAGTTCCTTTCCTGTTCCTACTTTTGCCATGTATTTAATTTATTTGGGTGTCATCTTTTCTTTTGGTTTGCGCAGGGGTCTAGATTAATTCTATCAGGCTTACTCTGTTAGTCTCCAACAAAACACACCATGTTTTCATATCCTGAGGAGAACCACAAAGAGTGCTTGTGTCAAATTTAAAACATGAAAATCACATACGGAAAATTGAGTAAGATAAGATATACTTCATTGTCCAGCAGCAGAATTTGTTTTGGGCTCTGAGTCACTGCATCAAACCACAAACATTACAATGCATACACATGCATAGAACATAGATCATACATACATATATACATACATATAATACATATACATACATATAATTCCCATGTTGAGTGTGAGAATGTAGTTGTTTAAAAAACTGAAAGGTAATGAAAGACAACTGTTTCAAATACTAAAACTGGTCAAATCAAATCAGATAATAAAATAATCAAATTGGAATATCTTACTCCCAAATAAAATCAAATAAAACTACTACTTGTTCCTACTTAATATTCTGACAGAGGATGGAATGAATGCATTTGTGTATTGGTTTAGGCCCTGATCACACAGAAAGCATTTTAGCAGCTGAAGGTGGCTTTTTGTAATTGTTTTAATGAGATTAAAGCTTTTCACTTGAGCTTTTTGTGTTGAGACGCGCCATGTGTTTCTGCACTCTAGACGCCTGGTGTTTTTGCCAGAGTGCTTTGAACTCCTCAAGCTGAAAAAACTTTAACTCAGAGCTGAAAAGTGCCCCACATCATCTCTTTTTTTGTCTTTTTTTTTTTTTTTTACCATTATCCAATCAGATGATTTGAGAGGTGGGCCTTCTGTGGTGGTCACAACAAAAAGTTTATACTTGGTAAACAATGGAGGAGAAATTCAGATTCAGATTCAGATTCAGAATATTTTATTAATCCCCGGGGGGAAATTGTTTTTGTTCCAATGATCCGTGCAAAGTAGAAATAAAAATAAAGCATGAATGGAAACAAGAGATAAAGATGAAGATATAAATAAAATACTAAAATAGACAATGAAATAAATTAAATAAAATATAATATTAAAGTAGACAATAAAATAAAAATAAATAATAAAATAGTAAAGTAGACAATCTGAAATATATACAATATACAATGAAAAGGTTGTAGCGTTATAAATGAAATGAGAATGAGTAGTTATATTGTTTGTTTTGTTTTATAAATAGCCAAATGAGTCCGATCATCAGAGGGAGGAGTTGTACAGTTTAATGGCCACAGGTAAGAATGAGAAACTGGTGGTAGTGGTTGCTGAATACCCAGAGCTATACAGCCTGACGACAGCAGGATGTCGAACTGCCCCCGCATCATCCTAAAATATGCCTGGAAACAGCCATCATGGAGGCTGAGGTGTGGTGTGCCTCGCGTTTTTCAACCTGCAAAACTCTTTTTGTTTGATCGGGGCCTAAGGCTAAGGCTAAGGGAGTGATGTTCCTCTTTCAAGATGTGCAAGCTTAGATATTAACTTATCATGACTTCACTATTTACAGCATTCTCAAAAAATGCATCCTCTGGTGTAGCCTAGCCCAGTAGTTTTTTTGTGTCAAGGACCCCTAAACTGATACACATTAGATCATAGACCCCCATTTGATAAGATTTTACTGTTTACCTCAATCTGAATGAACCAAAAGATTTTGGTTGACCTGAATACTGAATACTATAGTTGTGAAATACAGTTAGGGAGATAACCATGGAGGCAATAAAACCTTCAGTCAGAATAGGCACTCTTATGACTCTCACTCCCACAGGGTTCATTCCTACAGTGATTTAAATAGTGAAAATAAACTCTTCCCCATTTTTCTGGGGACCCTCTAGAACTCCCTCAAGGATCTTCAGGGGTTCCCACCCCCCTGGTTGAGAACCACTAGCCTGTAGCAAAGGTTTTTTAACATGTACATGCCATGTGAGTAAGCTATCAATGTGGACACCAAGATATGTATATGGTGAAAAAAAAAAAAAGGTTTATGGATACAGTGTAAATGATTGCTGGACTGTGTTCACAAATTGATCTCCTCAGTTTTCTTCACATTCACAATAAGGTATTTCAGACCAATCCAAGTAATGAGGCTTTTTCTCATGACACCAGCAATATGTTCAATTGCCCAGTTTTCCAGTAACTCAGATGTTTACACTGAAGACATTTCAAGGAAGCCAGACTGTAACAGAGTCCGTTTTCAGAAGATTTCTGCCATGTCACGGACAGTAAACAGTAAAAAATCTAAGTCAGATGTTTTAGTCTCTCCAGCCCTGGCAGAGTCTGTTCTGCCACAGTAGTTCTCCCATCATGTAGCAGCACTGACACAGCACATGTCCCAGACCTTTCCATGACCTTGTCTTTTCCCATCTAATATTCACTCATTCCTTCTGCATCTACTCCCTCCTCTCTCTTCCCTCTTTGTATGTGCTTGCGTTAAACCTCCTCCCCTCCTCCCACCACGTCTTTCATATTTCAGTAGGTTTTAGCAAGGATCAACTCTCTGAGGTTAAGTTGTTCCTTTCAAAGGTCTGTGTGTGTGTGTGTGTGTGTGTGTGTGTGTGTGTGTGTGTGTGTGTGTGTGTGTGCTCAGTAGACCAGCATGTCCCGGAGGTTAAGTCGAGTGTTTCAGAAATCAGTAGGAGAGGTGTTTTACTGCTGTACAGTCAGTGCAGCATGTGTGTGTTTTTTTTTTTTCTCTTTCAGCAAAGAAATTGTGAATCATAGGCGGAGAAACAGGAAACAGGAAACAGAAAACAGACATTGAAATTAGGGGACCGTTTGGTAGTGTTGGGTACCGAACTCACTTTTAAGAGCATCGACAAAATTATACTGGTACAACCAAGGAGGCTACAAATTCACTTTAAATCAATCGGTGCCAAATTGCAGGAGGCTTCCTGAGAGTGCATCTGGGGGAAAGACCCATGTCTGGACCGCAAGGTTGTCAGACACATTTTTCTTGGACGTCTCACACAACTGATGTGCTCTCATTTTAATCTATGCAGCTGTCTGCACTTGCTCTGTGCAGACTCATGTCTCAACTGCATCTCACGAGCATAGCCACGACCTGAATCGTTTATTTATGCTTCAGGTCACGCATAAACATAAAGTTGATGCCTAATAATACACGACTACTTACTACATTACTACAATTTACTACATATTTTAGGCTCCACTAACTATCTTATCATTTTAATTATTAAAACTCTATCATATAATCATTATTCTTTTATTATCTGACCTTGTTCTTTGATTTGATTGTTTCTGATGGTGTTTTTTATCCTTAATTGCTCTTTATTTATTGATTTATTGATTGATATTGCCCCGCCGCACACTGCACACAAAGTTTGGCTGCTCTTTTGCTGCTTAAAACCTTGAAATGCTCAGAGCAGACAGGACTGGTATA
Source organism: Epinephelus fuscoguttatus (assembly GCF_011397635.1). Classification (NCBI taxonomy): domain Eukaryota; kingdom Metazoa; phylum Chordata; class Actinopteri; order Perciformes; family Serranidae; genus Epinephelus; species Epinephelus fuscoguttatus. The sequence continues at coordinate 12,970,846 of NC_064754.1, read as the reverse complement.
GACAGCCGCTTAAGTGTTGTGTGAACACTGTCAGTGCTTGTAGCATAGATAGAAAAAGAGAGGGTCAGGGAGAGGCGTGTACTCAGCCAAGATGTGTATTTGGGGTCCATGTGGATAGAAAATGGGCTGATAAATGGGCCCTATATGTCATTGTTCATGGGTTCCATATTGACCCCATGCCAACTGCCCACATGGGTGGGTTTCCCAAAGTGATCCCCAGATAAGGTGCCCAATTTGGGCCCATCACAGTTGTTACCCACTTAGCGCTAGCATAACCCATGTGGAGCCCACATGGCTTAACCCACCCATGTGGGCAACTGACGTGGGGTGAATATGGAACTCGTGGACACTCCCATGTAGGGGCCATTTTTCAGCCCATTAAGTACCCACATGGGCCCCACGCACAAATGTTGGCTGGGTAGTGTGTAATATGTAACAGGATGTTCTAAATAAATGACACTGTCTAAAATGAAACATTTGGACTTATTCTTAAACACTGAAATTACATTTTTTTGTTATTACAGAGATTAAAGTACACACGAATTTGGGACTGTTGGGTACTGACACTGAATTCCACTTACTGGTACTGGTATCGGTTCAGATGTGAATGATACACAACACTATCCTCCAGTGTACAATAAAGTACCCTGCCTTGGCAGTTCTCTTTAATATTCTAAATTGAGAACAAATCAGTCCAATTATAATTATGATTATAATATTTACTCCAGATTCAAGAATCAGTTCCGTTTGGGGGGTTTCAATTATCATTATCAAACCTTCCATCGTCAGGCTAATGTAGTCCAACCAAACCTCAGCATCTTATTACAATCACTGGTTGATTTTGTTCCAGAGTTTTGGACATTTCTTACCAACAGTCTGCACAGAAGTGAGCCTTTATCTGCACTTTGCAAAGCTTGCAGCTGGTGTATTTACAAAGTGCAGTGTACTCTATAAGGGCAGTACAGCCAGGGTGCTTTGGGTTTTGCAGTCACCCACACAAAGTCCGATAAACACTGTCCAAAATCAGCAAGTCAAAACAAATTTATTCTTTTAGTTTCTTTCATGAAAAGTCAAGGGATCATCAAAATAGACAGACTCCATAACTATGATTAGTGGACAACCCACACTCATCCTCACTACCCTAAATTACATTACTGAATGCATTAAGGTGATCACAGGTATCTGGCAAGACTCTTGTTCTCTTTTGTTAAGGTGTGGGTCACTTTGGGTGAAAGACAGCCAATGAAAATGGTGAGCCTCAGTCTTGGAAATTATTTTTCCGAGCTGGCAGATACACACATACGTACAGCTCTTTGACCTAGCACACCATGTGGTTGTGTCATTATTGCAACAGCATCATCTCCCAAACAAATGAGTGTGTTGTGGATAATAAGTGTGGATAATTGAGCAGTGTAGACACAATGCACAAGAATGTCTTCCATATGGTTGCTATGTAAATTTTCTCTGGCTAATGATGCTAACTTCATATGCATCATAATGTAGTTATTCACAGTTAGAGGTGCATAGTTACAGGCTATGTATCCTTACATTTACATAATAGTGCACCTACATATTTACATACACACAGACCTATTCATTACTGTTTGTTTTGACAGAAAAACCTTGAACAACATGCAGCAGTAATACTGTATGTGACAAGTAATATGTACTTTACTCCATTTTTCGATTCTGATGTTGATGTAGTTTTAAGATTGTATTTTTGTTTTAGGCATTCTGTTTTCTATTATGCTGCATTCAAGAGCTGGTGCTGCAGTCTGAAATTGGCCCACTTCAAAGCATATTGTTATATTTGTTGGAAAGCCAACGTTTAAACGAACAAACCATTACAGAAACTGTTGCTTTACAAGGTGTTGAATTGTTCAGCATTAGTCGAGTTTTGTGCTCTACCAAGTGTCATTGAGTTTTTAAGTATTCTCTGCTCTCATCCTTTTAATTTTGCTTCTCCTCTGCATAGCTCACCACTTTATGCATTTATACACTTTCCTTTCTTATTATTATTTCTCATAGCAGGGCGAGCAGCGGTGGCAATATTCATCAACAATCTAACAAAGGCAGTAGTCCTCCCTCCAGCTTCCCTTCATGTTACTTCTCTTACCTCATTATCACACCATCTCCTAGTCCTACCTCCCACATTTTCATACTGGTAGTCCATCCTGTTTCTTCCCTCTTCTCTCCCAGTCTCCCTGTCTGAGTTACCAATAGATAGAAGTGTCAATTTGGGAAAAGAGTCAGGTAGTGATTTATGCTCAAATCCCCCTCTCTGTTCTCTCTCCATCTCACACACATGCCCTCTCTGCCTTTTAGTGACCCATAAATCTTACGGTGAGAGACACAAACACACATGCACACCAAAATGCATGAATTCACACCCACAAACACCCCTGTCCACGTACTGTATCATTCTGAAGGTGAAAGACTATCTTCCTGCTGCCTTTCTATCTTTCTCTATATATCACTCACTCACTCTCACACACACACACACACACGCACACACTTCTTTTACTTGGTGACATCAGCCCCTCATCATTAATTTTAATGACCACCAATACTCCATAATACACCGGAGCATGCACGCACACACATCCGCACAGCAACAGGCGCCACAGATCCTGGAGAGCAATTATAGTCTGCACTTTGTTTATTATCTGTTACGAGAGGCAAGGGACTATGTGTGTGTGCGTGTGTGTGTGTGTGTGTGCGTGTGTGTGAGTGAGGAGAGAGAGATTTTGATAAGATCAGCCCTGTGTTTCTACTATCCAATCCTGCATTCGCACCTCTCTTTGTCCTGCTTGACACTCCACCATTAAAGAAACCCAGCATCAAACTGAGAGTGAATAACGGGAAAAGGTAGGGAGTTTGTGTGTGTGTGTGTGTGTGTGTGTGTGTGTGTGTGTGTGTAACATCTAACTCTATTAAGACCAATATATAAGACCAATAACAATCTTCTATTCAAAATCTGGTCAGGTCTGCTAATGGTGGGTCCTCCCTGATTACAGTACAGTGTGGGTTTAAAATAAAGCCTGCAAAGCCAGGTTAAGCAAGGAATTTTAGTGAGGTAGCAACTCATGTGTCATTCCACGTATCTACATGTGTTAGTAGAAAAGGTGTATTTATTGTAAGGAAAACAAAAAAGAACAGGCCAACCATACCATCAAACTGACAACTGTCCAAATGCTAAAGCCGTTCTGTTTGAACAACTGCACTTAGACCATTAATTTTCTGCCCATGCTATCACACAATGCAAGGCTAATTTAAATTTACAGGGTGTAACACACTGGGGAAAATTGCAGAACAAGCCAAACCTATTGTGTCTGGGACAAACACAGGTGCCATTATACCCCTTGAAGTGCATAAATCCAAGAGCAGCACTACTATTTACACTGCTGATGGCTGCAGCAGCCTCAAACCAACTGGCAAGAAGTGCTCCTGGTCGCTGACAGTGACATGCTCATGCTTTAAAAGCAATCAAGAAGTATACTTAGCCATTGCACTTAAACTTGCTGTAAAGCGCCAGAAAAGTAAGCCCTGTCATCGAACCTAAAGCTCAAACCACAGCTGCTTTGTAGAAACATATTGGGGAGTAGAGCATTTAGCAACAAATTCCATATTCAGTCATGGTTATTTATACTTTGGCCCAATCCCAATACACCCCTTGCCCCTAACACCTCGCCCTTTCCCCTCCATTTTGTGTGTTCACATCCAGGGGTAGGGTATCCCGATTCTTGTCGGGATAGAGGGTTATGGTAAAGTGTTAGGGATACATGGCCCTCAAAACGGAGCTTTTTCCTGAGAAATCATTTGCAACATGGCTGTATGAGCAACAAAATAAACAGACAACTGCATTTTCTTCATTTATGAAGATTAAAAAAATCACAAAAACCATCATATTATCCTCATTTAATGTCATTTCACTGTATCATGGTCCTCCTGGTTCTTCATAACAAGCATAACCAAACAAATACTGAGTATGTCGATGTCTTAGCTAACTGGCATGCTAGCTAAAATTACACTGTTATTGCTGATTTGTTTATGACAGTCCCACATTTTGACATCTTTTCATGCCGCATTCCCCCCTTTGATGCCCTTTGAACGCCCAAAATTTAACTAAAGTCAATTGTTACCACTCCACTGATATTGGTGCAGATTGGCAGGGCAAGAGCACAGGTTGCTAACGTTAGCCTGCAGAGCACTGCTAGTTGCCTGGTAATGAAGCAATGCTCTTTTTACTGATCACTTTAACTGACTGAAAGAGTGAAACTTACGTTGTGGACAAATCAGTATCATCTTGACAACAGCAAAAGGCTGCCTGTAGCCTGTATCTAATCTTAATGGGACTTACCTGGTTAAAAATGGGTCAAATATATACATTTTAAAAATAGCCTGCGCAGTGTTTGCAATGTCTGGCAACCCTTATTGCTTTGGTTTATTTAAATGCCAGCATAGCGGTGATGTATCAGGGTCTTGAAGGGTTGTCCAGTTTGATAGATTTCAAGCACTACCCTTGTAACTGTGTTCCGAGGGGCAGGGTGGCTCTCGAAAACAAGGGTAGGGGTAAAAATATGAAATAGGATTAAGACTTAGAGTCACCCGAGTCCTTTACTCTGATAGTTGTACCGGTGATATTTGCCTTTCTGTGATATTTAATTTCAGAACTTTTACAGAGCTGAAATAGGATTCATCTAACAAGGATGCTTAAGGACATGTATCAAAAATGCTGATATTTAGTTAGTAACTAAACCTGACTCTGTTAATCAATCTGAATTTGGGATTTGTTGGCAAATGCTCTACTTTTAATGCCTGGAATTCCTCAAGAACGAGCTGCGATTTAAGCCTTAGGTTTGTTGGCATATTGAGCAGGTCTTTGTTTGGGCTTCACACCAGGTTTACTAACTAAATATCAGCATCTTCAATACATTTCTTCAAACATCCTTGTCAGCTGAACCCTGCTTCAAATCTGTAGAGGATTTGAAATTAAATATCACAGAAAAGCAGCAACCACTGTGAAAACGATGAGAGCGAAGGACTCAGGTGACTCAAAGTCTGAAGAAAAGTGGGCATTAGAGAAGGGTAAAGTTTCAGAGAGGTGTCTCTCTCAGTGTGACTCCTCTCAATTTTATCCTGCTGGACTGGTCGCAGCTTCTTTGTGTTCTTCCTCACCATGCTATCGCTACACAGTTAGAGAGGACAAAGGAGGGAGAGTGGAAAGAAAAATAATATGAAAAGAAAAACAGGTATCCAGGGGTTGGAAGAAGATAAGACAGCAGAGTGGAATCAGAGATTTGAAAGATGGGTTGCAAGATGCCACCAACCACTAATGGAGTAAATAAGTGGCAGAAATGGAACATGAGTTAATAATGGACAGTAGAACGTACAGTCAGAGAGTATGTGGAGACATAATGAACATGAAGCAAGGTAGACAGCAGGTTAAAAGGATGAAAGAGGGTGAAAAGAGGTAGTAGAGGATATAGAGTGAAGTGGAAAGTAAAAGAGATGATGGTGTCTTTGTAGTGGCAGCTTGAGACAGATCACAATATCTGCACCTTTTGGATTTTTTCCCCCCATTTTTCTATCCTCACCTTCTATTCTTTTTTTCCGTGTTTTGTAATCTCCAGTCCGAGACGTTCCCACCATTCTCTTTTTTTGTTCTCAGTTTTTGTTCCTCTCATCACTGTCTTGATTTCCTCCCTCAGCCTTCCTCTTGCTCCTGTCCTGCATCACCCCTCGCACCTCAGCGTCCACCTGCTTTCATCACCATGGCTACAGCACAGCCAGTGTTTTATGTTGTCATGGTGACTGGGATGGAGGCTCAAGCCATATTTAACAAGGTGACGATGGCATAGCCCTCTGATAATTGTCAAGGGATGGTGCACAGAGGAAAAGGTTTTGTTTTGTTTTTTTCTTTAGACTATTAATGGTAAGGGAAAACAATGTATAAATAAAGCTTTAAGGTGCCTTACTGAACCATCCAATCTACTGGTAAATTAAACAAAAGACATATGCAGAAGATATTTTCAAAATGTGTCAGGAGCTGATCAGAGAAACACATGGCTGGAAGTAAGTCTTGAAAGGTTGCCACATAAGTCTTAAGATAAATGATTTTTCCATCAAAAAATGCCTCTTTGACCACGCCATCAGGAGAGCAGATTGCCTCTTGGCTTGTACGTCCAAGGCTTCAAATGTTGCATATTCAGAGTATTAATATAGCACAAGCAATCATTTCCTATGTTAAGATATAGTACTGTAGTAGTGTCCTGAGCAGAGAAAAAAGTCATGCTGCCTCTGTGTTTTATAATCTGAACCTCTCTGGTCTTTATTATGGTAGACAGTCTGGCTGTGCATGCATACTAATGCACGTGAGTCCTCTGTGTGTATCCAGCTGGCTAGCTAGTCACCGCTGCTTTGCACTGCACTCATGTGGTGGTTACCGCTGAGATTGGGAAGGCACCTTTAGCTCTGTCCGCACTGTTGCCAATGTTAGCACTACAACTAGGGGGCGGCTATTGCTCTGGAGGTAGAGCGGATCATCCACTAATCGAAAGATCTGCGCATAGACCTCTAGTCTGCATGTCGAAATATCCATGGGCAAGATACTGAACCCCAGATGGCTCCCAATGGCAGTGCCATTAGTTTGTAAGTGTGTATGAATGCTAAAGCTGCGTAGCAGGTGGGACCTTTTATGGTAGCCTTGGCCACCAATGTGTGAGTGTGTGTGTGAATGGGTAAATATGACATGTAGTGTTAAAGCACTTTGAGTAGTCAGAAGGCTAGAAAGGCCATATACAAGGGCAGGTCCATGTGGAGAGCAGTGTACAGAAAGCCTCTGAGTCATAGATACACTCAGCATATCATACAGAGCTCCTTTGTTCCCAGTAGTTCCTCAGGGCAGTACAGAGTGGGGCAACCTGTAGCTCCAGTGTACTGTACACAGGCTGTTGATAATGTCACATGTCATGGTTCAGTTAAAGGATCAGTTTAGGAATCATGGGTGCAAGGATGATACAGCGAGAGAAAGAAAATGCAAAAGAATGCATTTCTTTTAATTGATTTAAACAGACAGTAGCGCATGTGTCAAAGACAGACACAATCCTCTAGCTGGGGGCTAAGGTAGCATTTTGCCCAGTGGCAACATTGGTGAACTGTTTTCATTATAAAAATAAGGAACATGTCAAATGAAATTATCTATATTACACTGTGTGGACACTAAACAAACACTTTCCTAAAAAGCAATGGGTCACAAAAGACTTTAAACTTAAAGTCATCTCTTGTGGTATGAAACAGAAAATACCAACACACATAGATTATTAAAAAAAATAAACGTGTGCATTAGAGGGAGTGTTTTAATTAGTATCACCATGGCTATATTTAAACATTTAAAGCACCAACACATTTATCATCTTGGTGTTCTGCACATCTGGGTGATGACACTGAATGTGCATTAGCATGTAGGATGTGTTTCCATTCACAGAACCTACAACAGTGGAGCAATGCCAACACGCATTCCTTGTCACATAACTCTCTAACTTTTGCTGTTGTAGGTGACTGGGAAACTGCAGACCAGTCTTCTAGCTCTGGTGTTGCATTTGCACTTCACATACCGTGACTGATTCATTAACCAATTCGCTTATTGTGGTAACCTTAGCATAATGTTGCTAATGGTGTATGGCTTAAAGTTTCCAGGTGGAACTTGCACTTGTAAGCTTTGGCTCCACATTACCTGCATCAGTCTGCATACTGTGGGCCGAATTCACAAAAGGATTGCATGGCTTTTGCGGCCGCTAAACTGGTAAAAATGGAGCAAACAGATACCATCTAATTCACAAAGCACGAGGGTGAAATGCTCCCCTAACTGCGCTGCCAAGCAGATTGCGTCTCGGTGCTCTGGTGTTATTTGCACGTATTTAAATGAGGTAATATGCATACATTTGGCGCAAAAATTGCCCCTTTCTATGCAAATGAGCCTCATTGATAAACAACGTCTAATTCACTAACACCAGCGCTAATAGCCACACTCAGTTTGAGTGAAGTAAATAACGGCTTTAGAAAGCTGGTGCAAACTGGGCGCTCCTCTGCGGAAGCCTCTCGCCCAGACTTTCCAGTGATCGTGGCAGCAGTGACCGTCTGTTAAATCAGTCTGTAAATAATATTTTGACATTATTATTATAATCATTATTACTTTAATGGCATCTGAAGATATTGATGCGTTGAACAGGTGACAGTCTGCGGTTCATTCTCAAAACGCACTTCTGTCACGCACTTCAAAAGCAACTTTCAATAATTTATTTTACGAAACGGGGGAAACAAACGTGAACAAAAACGGTTCCATAATTCATATTAAATTCAAAAGATAACGAAAAAACAGCTACAAGTGAGAGGGAATAGTGATAAAGTGGTCAAACTGGGTCAAATCCACAGCCTCAACCCATCCAACACTGTTAGACTGACTCACCAGCAGACATCACTACATGAGGGTCTACAGTATTCAGTACTTTGCCAAACACTTACCATGCCATTCCATGTGGCTAATTGCAATCAGGGGCAAATCAGGGGCAAACTGCACTCAGCTGCCAAACTTTGTGGGCGTGTTTGCGCTGGTATATCATTAGTGCAATATCCTTTGTGAGCAGGACGTTAAGACGGAGCAAACTGCAGGTGCAAGTGAAGTGCAATTCAAGGTGCTATCAGCGGCCGCAGTTCATTCTTTGTGAATTCGGCTCTGTGTATTTTGCGTGCGGCTGGGTGCTCCAAACTGCCACAGTTCGGTACGAATACATGAACTATTGCAGCCCTTGTCTGTAGGCAGTAAAAACAAGCTGTTACCACAATGCTGCCATATTGCCTTTTCAACTGATATAGCAAACTTGTCACCAAACAGTTGTTTATCCAGAATACAGAACAACATTAGCATTCATTTTGAGTCCTGTCTCTGGCCACCTGGCGAATGTCAATCCAATATCTACCCTCTTAGCTCTGCATTGGTCTTCACCGACAAGAAAAAACATCTGGCTCTTCAGCTGCTAAAGACTTCACTTCTTTATAGTTACTGAAAACAGCTGTCTACTGCATCTAAAAATGATGCTAACAAGTGTTGAGAGGTGGCAGACTGTAAATACACTAAACAATATACAAAATATTGAGTATGGTTTGATCAGTAGTTAACCTGCTCACATATACAGAAGATATGCAGGGTCAAGCGTTTTAAGTATTTTAAATTCCCATGAGCACTTACCTGACTTGACTGAATGATCTATAACCCCTGATGTATATAGTCTGTTCACTATTAAAACCTTTTAAACGTGTATACATACACTGTCAGCTTTTAGAAGAAGTTTTTTCTTTCTTTTTCTTTTTTTTTTTTTAAACCCTGAATACAGTGTCTGACATGATGTACTTCAATCATAAAGGCTTTCTTCCCCTGTCTTATTTCCAATTTACTTGTCAAAAAGGGTACATCAAAGGACAACCACTGATGGCAAGGCTACAACTCCTCTGCCACAATGCCATGAAAGAGTTCTGCCAATTTCTCTTAGAAAACCTAAAACACTGAGTGAGTGGGCAATCTCCATGAATGAGTTGAGCCAAGGTCACCATACAGTATATTTGATAGCATGCATCTATCAGTTTGTGTGGTAGCTTTTTTTTTTTTTTTTCAAATCCATTTTTCCCCAAATACAGAAATGAGCTGAGCAAAGGAAATAAAGAGTAGACCTCTGAAATAATTCAACTTAACTTTTGCCATGTACTTTCTCCATTTCAAAAGAGAAATGTGACATTCCTGCCACACTGCCCTTGTGTGTAAGTGAATAAAATAATACATTGTTAAAACATGACTATTTGAGGAGTTTTTTGATCACTCCCTGTGTTTGTAGTAGTGTCAATTTCATGAAGGTATACTAATTGTAAAAGAATGTGAAGGTGATGGTTAAAGTGTTGCTGGGTTCACACTGGTCACCGAAGCGCCCCGATATGTTAATTGCCACACACATTCCTGTCAGTAGTCTCCTGGCCATTCACACCAAAAGTACATTTCTCTGCACTGGTCAGCAGGTGATCCTGCTTCTCTGTTCTGTTTTAATCACATGTAGAGGTCTGTCTCCGTCTGTTTGAGTGTGTGTGTGTGTCTGTGTCTTTGTGATTTTGTGTGTGTGTGTGTAATTGTGTGTGAGTGCTGGGGTTTGTGGCTCTGCTTGTCTCTTTCAAACTGTGTTAAGACACAACTCACAAATATGTGGAAGCCTGGGACGCATATTCCATCATTTATCACAGTCAGATCATTTATATCATATTTAGTGTACACTAGATATTGTTTACAGTACATTTTCAGTGTTTTCTTGCCAGATTGGCTCGCGGCTTGTATAAGAAATAGACCAGACGCTGTAGCTATTGCTGCGGACTGTGAACCAGCTGCAGTGCTCGATGGAAAATTGGCGTGCTTCCGTGTCCAAGGGAGTGGAACAGTATTCCAGGTATCCTCTTCCTCTCATATCATCTGCCTTTGAGTTACTACAGGGGGGCTGCCATCCCAATGCGTAAGGGAAGGGCAAAGGGAAGACTGTCACCAGCGCTCCCAGTGGCCACTAAGAGTCCCTGCAGATGAGCGGCCGCTAAAGAACAAACAATTTGTGAAAGCAGGAAAATGCAAGTTCATTGGTGGCTATTGGTGATATCCACATGGACTCTGCCAAGATGAAGGTAGTCCTTGACTTTCCGGTTTCCCCATCATGAAAGGACCTACAGTGGTTCTTGGGCTTAACCAGTGTCTACTGGAGGTTCATCCGGAACTACAGCTCAGTTGCAAACCCATTTGCATCCCTCACTACACTCAACTCACCCTTCCTCTGGTCACCGTCTGCTGATAAGGTGTTTGTCAAGCTCAAAACACGTGCTACTCCAGCACCTAGCCTAACTCTTCTCAACTCTTTTTGCCAGTTTGTGGCTGAAATGGAGGCTTTGAATCCTTGAGTCGGGGCCATACTCTCCCAGACCTTCAGCCATTGACTTCATGTTTCATCCATCTGTCTTCATCTCCTCAAGCTCTCCCTCGCAGAACAGAACTGCTACATTGGGAACCAAGAGCTGGAAGTCAAGATGGCATTGAAGGAGTGGATCTATTGGTTGGAGGGGGCGAAGCAGCTGCTCATTGTCTGGACAGATAAGATGAACCTAGACTACATTCGTTCTGCCAAGAGACAACCTCCTGTTCTTTAACCACTTTAATTTATTTTTCTTATTTCCCTGGCTTAAAGAACATGCATCCAGGTTCTGCAGTGGGGACATTCTTACTGGCTGTAGTTGGGAGGACCATGGCTCTCGTGCCACAGCTGTTCTGATAGGGCTCCACAGAAGTAGATGCCAAGGAGTTTGTTGCTGCCTGTATAGTCTGCTCCCAGAACAAGAGCTCTTAAATAGCTCCTGCAGAGCTTTCCGCATACCTTTCCTGTTTCTCTATGCCCTTTGTCACTGGCCTCCCATCAATACATGGTGACACAGGTGCTTTTTTGAACGTTTTTCAAGTCTGCACACCTCATCATGTTAATCATGTTAAACCACACAATTAGACTGCATGACCTTCCGAGGGTCATGGGGCCTCATTCATCTCTCGTTTCAGGGTTGCCCACCAACGCCACCCTACACCACAGGGCAGGTTTGGCTTTCCATCCAGGATCTCCCTCTTTGAGTGGAGTCCAGGAAACTGGCCTTAAGGTTTGTAGGATCATTCTCCATCTCTAAGTTCATCAGCCCTGCAGCAGTCCGTTTACGACTCCCCTGTGCTATGTGTATACATCCTATCTTTCATGTCTCACAGCTAAAACCCATGATGAGAATCAGTTAGAGTCTTGGTTTTTAATTTCACCCACTGTCTTGTCATTTCAGACCCACCCACAACCACCTGCTCTCTGATAGTGATTTTCCAGCCAGTTTTATCAGCTGACCTGCACCCCTACTTGCGCACATCCTTCCAATTTGTCTGATTGCCTCTGCAGTATATATACTGGCCACAGCCAGTTATCAGATTGTTTTTTGCAGTATTTGAGCATCCCCTGTACTTACCTGTTTGAGCCTGCCTGCATGAAACCCTGACTGATTTACTGGACTCCAATTTCTTGCCTGCCCCTTGCCTCATTAAATTTGCCTCCACCATTTGCCTTTCTGGTGCTGACCTTTTGCCTGTTGTACAGATCAAAGATATTGGACTTTTTACTTGCTGCTCAAGTTGTGCTATTGGGTTTTTGTCTGTTCTTTATTGAATCCAAAATGTGAGAAAAGATCATCATCACTAGTTATTCCAATTGAATCCTGTCCTCCACAAAAAGATGTGCCATTCCACAATAAGCTATTTATCTGAACACCTATCACCTAACTCCCCACACCTCTACAGCTCTCTCAGCTCATTGTTTTGGTATCACAGCCTAAAATATTGCTGTTATTTTTTTTTGTTTGTTCAGTCTCACCATTCTTACCAACTCTGTTTTAGCAGCAGCAGCAGCAGCTGTTTTCAGTAAAAGAGCTCTGATACACCCTGTGCACAGTAAATGCCCTGCAACAAACAAAGCCAAAGTTGCAAACTAGCTTATGAATTTAGGTTTTAGCGGCTAAATAGCCAGATATTTTCCTTAAATGTTGGTGAAGACCAAATGCAGAGCAAAAAGGAGAATGAATATTGGACTTGCAGTCATCAGGGGAAACTCGACTGTAAAAGAATGCTCATGTTGCTATGCGTTGGTTGGCTGTCTAAAGGGGCTACTGCTTGCTAATACATCCACCATATCAAATTTAAAGAGATTTAAAGAGTGATAAGATGTCAGTATTGTTTTTGCTCTGCTCCCCCCAAGTTGCCAAGTAAATAACGTAAACTAACAAAAGAACAATCAATACTGCAGTTACGTCATCTTGATCATGAACAATTGCTAAAACCAGACACTGTTTGGCTCACACTTTGAGCAGACCCTTCTCTGGAAACACTGCTAGATAGTTCTCTTCATGAAATGATAATGATGATAACCTTTTCAGAATCACAGCGACACTTTAAAGATCAGGTGGCATAGCTCTTTGTCAAGATGACATTTCTTTACTTACACTGGCAGTTGAGCTAAAATATGTCCAGTGACATAGAAACTCTTGGCACCTACTGTGCATATGTCTCTGACTATGCCTATTCAGCTGCCCAGGATAAATTTCTCTTGTTTAGTCTGCTTTCTGGATGTAAGTGAGAGGAAAGTGTACTGTAATTGAGGTACAATTAAGACTGAGTTCATTTAAAAGCTACCACTAATGTAATCAATGGATTCTGGCATGTGCTGGCAACATATCAGGACATGGCAGGACATTCTTTTTCTTTCTTACAAATGTGGAAATAATTCTGGCCCCTTACTCTGCTGCCATTTTCGCTCTCTCCACTCCTTTTGTGTCTTACTGTCTTTTTGTATTTACCTACTTCTCTTTTCTCACGCACACTCGTTTTTCTTAGTCTTCCATCCTCTCTCTCTCTCTCTCTCTCTCTCTCTCTCTCTCTCTCTCGCAACAGGTTTCTATTAGCCAGTGTTTTTTTTTAGCTCTGTTCTCTCCTTTAAGTAGCAGCCATGGCTCCAGCACTCTGCTGAGGCCATTTTGTTATTTGCAGCGCGTCCATGCTGTGCTTCAAAGAGTGTCAGTATGTGTATTCGTCTGCCTACCTGTCATACATGTCTGTGTGGGTGCGCACGCATGTGCATCTAAACCGTAGACTGAGTTGATGAAATCCAATGAACACATCCACAGGTGGTTCTAAAATTTCCATGGTAACTAGATGCTTCCATCTGTCCGTATTCTTTTCTGGGGTCGGCTCACATCAGTCTAATTAGGAGGTGAGACTTTCCTACTCAAGAAAAGTCAATACTTTTCCAAACTACAGAAAATGTAAGCTTTAGTCTCAACGTGTAGTGATGTAGTTGAAAGTTCAGCATATTCAACATCCCCCTGTCATAGGCTATAGTTAGAACCAAAAAAGTATCTCAGAGGAAGGCTCCGGGATTCCATATTTAATCATAATGTCATGCTTAGATCGTCTTTTCTGTCTATTGTGACTAAGTCTTCACTTCTGCTTTCTAACAGAAGACAATTGCACAGTTTTAGTCACTGAAGACCAACCATGCCATAAAAGAGCTGGTTGCGTCTATCTCGACTTCAGACAAATCTGGTGAAGCATCAACAGCAAACTGTACCACTGCAGAAATTACTGCAGGCACACTGCAGCACGCTAAATTTGCTCTGATGGAATTTAAATCACCCTCTCACCTCAACTTGGCTCAACGTGTTGGTTATTTTGTGTGATTCCTATTTCAGGGAAGGCAAAAGGCAAATTGAAAAAGTAGGCAAAATGAAATTCTTGTCAGCGTTCTATATCATCAAGGCATTAGCCAAAGATTTTTTTGTTGTTGTCCCTCTACAGACAAAACTGACAAACACAAAGCAAGCAAAACTACTCAGGAGAAATCGGGATAAGACACTGGTCACATTTAAAACCCAAAACACTGGCATTGCCTGGCAACAGACACTGTTAACTGCTCGTAAATATGTCCTTGTTTCTTTAGTGTTCAACAGAAAACTTGACAAAAAAGAATTTAGCAAAAAACAAAACAAAACTATCCCATGTCAAGGTCCACTTACTGTACTAGCCTTTTCCAGAAGTTGGAAGCACATCTCCGCCTTTCTTGCTAGATAGGCACTGCTTAAATGAGCAACCTCCATTACATTTCACTCGTGCTCAACTAAGGAATAATGAGAAAGTTTCCTGACAATGCTCATAAAGACCATTTAATTAAGTAAATACCTTCTGTGCCGATGTAGCCATGAGAATCTGTGCATTTCATCAGCTATCAGTAACATGTATCGCCTATTATGAGCTACCTCCTGTGATTTTGGCACTGACAGTGGAATGAGGAGTGTGGCTCACACATCATCCAAACAGTGTTGCAAATATCAAGGTATAATACAGAGGTCAAGATACGAGGTGTGCTCTAACTCCACTGGAGTGCTCTTGAGGCATTGGACCCTGAAATGTGAAGTATTCTCAATTACAAATTAGGCATTTAACTGACACTCTTGTGTAGAGCAACTTCACAGCACTCCACAAGGAGAGTGCTATTACTCTCAGAACCTGATGTAATAAATGAATTCAACCTCTGACCTCCACACAATGACATAAAGTTAAATACTGAAGTTGAAGATGTTTCACTCAGCCCAGGGACATACTTCAGTTTTATGACTTCTTTAGCTGTCAGTTTTTTCTCATTAGTTTATGATTCTTCATTCATGATCTTGCAGTAACACTGAGTGAATAAATCAGTCTCACCCCCCATAAATCTGCCCTGACCAGATTTAGCTGAAATCATTACTTACCACAATTATTTAAATGACAGTTTCACCTGATAACCGCACCATTTACATTTGATTTATGAGCCACTGTAATGTGTTAAGGGGTTGTACCATTTTTTTTTTAATACATAAGGTTTTGAAGTCCTGCTGTGGCATTTCCATTAGCCGTGTTTACCTGCACACAGCAAGGAAAGCCCCAGCCCACATGTTCTGCCGTGATTTGTCAAAGCAATTAGACCTTCAATGGAAGCGCGTTCCTCCCTTTAAAGAGCACAAAGCACAGAGCTATGACAGAAGCTTTATTTCAAAGCAAGATTACTAGTGCAAGATGCTTGTGTGACGACTGGAACTTGGCATTCAAGCATAATGCTGAATGCTTTTAGAGTGGTTGCTGTCACGTGGGTGAACTCCATTGTCACACAGTTGCTGCGGAGCTGTCAAATGCATGTTGCTCAAAATAGATTATAGGCTATTCACCTTAAGTGGTGCTGCAGCGGCTCAGTTGTTTTGGAGAGGGATGTCGCCTTCAAAATTGCTGCACAGTTTTGGTGATCTTTTAATCTTGTAACCTTTACGGCTTCCAAATCCAGGTTGTGTTTGAAGTGAAATATGATTAGACTGATTAAAGTGTGTGGTAGGCACAAAATGGGAGACGATCATTAATGAGATGTAAACAGGATAGATGTAAATGTTTAGAATGTTGTGTAGAACACAACAGCTTGACCTCATTGTGTCAAAGCCTGATTGAGTACAGTGAGGGAGAGTTGTAGAGTCAGAGACAGTGGAAGGAAAAAGGGTAGGGAGGAAGAAACAAAGGGAAAGTGATTGATAGTTATACCCAATAAAGAAGCTATTTCTTAAAAGGGACAAGATTAAATTACGAATGAAAATGAGACTGAAGGTGGAAGTGGAGGGGGAGGTTTGGAAGAGGGAGATCATAGATCTTAAGACAAGCACATATAGTCATATAGCTGTGTATGCAGTATACATATAATTTGATGGTCTAGTTTTTATTTTTATTGCTGCACCTCCACTGAGGGGTTTACATTTTAAGTCCCTACTTTTTTGTTGTTTTTGTTTTTGTGTGGCTAAATCGTTAAAATTGTTCATGATGCAGGAATGTACTGGGTTTATAAAAGTCCGGAGAAATCATTCAACATATTTGTGTGACAATTAAAAATGTTAAATTAAATTATATATTTTGGGCGGGGCAACACAATGGTTTGAGTTGAAGGTGTGAGAACAATAGTATCAGTAACATTGTTAACACTGTGCAACATTACAGAGAAATACAAACCATACAAATGAACCTTCATTAAAGGCACTCTATGTAAGAATGTGGCCAAAACGGTTACTGCACTCAAATTCAAAATACTGCTGCGAGTCGTGTCCGCCCCCCCTCCCCTACAGATTCGAGGTTGCTGCTCTGTGCTGAATTGCTGCGTTGTGCTCCGGCATCTGGCAAAAACAGAAGTCCTGCGTATCTGCTGCGGAGGGCTCTGGAGTGCCGCAGCTGAGACGGAGCCGGAACGCAGCACAGCCGCATCCAACACGCATCTGGTGGAAACTGGGGGTGATTTGTTTGCCCACCGGCGGCTGCTGTGGCAGGGCCGCGTCGCCGCGTCCTTGATCTTCGGTTTTCCAGCAGGCCGTTCGAGCAAGTCCAGCTTCTCTGCCACTGCTGCCGGGATACAGCTGAGGAGGAGCTGGCTGCTAATGCTATGTACCGGGACACTGCTAATGCTGCTTGCCATACTGCTAACATTTGTTTCTCAAAAACATCAGTCAGGTTGATGACCCACCTGCTACAATGTATGATCGAAAATGATCAACAGTTGAAAGTATTCAAAATGTCCATCCCCATCTAGCTATGATGCTAGTTAGCCAACTTTGGCTAAAGTTTACCTGTCGAGGAGAAGAGCAGCCACTTCAACATCTGATTTCAAATTCTTCTCTGCTTTCAACCGTCTCCACCGTTCAAAGCATCTCGTATATAGACCCTCGCTTTGCCTCGAGTTTTGTCTTGGCGTTTTTGGGAATCATAACAAGGTCGTTTGGGTTTAGTCGCACCTTCAGCTATTGTAGCTTAGTCGTAACTGTAACTGATGCTGAGACTCTACTGACTGCGTGACTGGTAGATGGTGGTGGGTGTCGCAACAGGCCAAAACACAAATTCAAAACATAAACATGATTTGCAGACCGTCATTTTTTTTTTAAATGTGAATATTCTGGCTGTACTATTGTTGTCAGTGAGATCAGTATGTTATATGAACATTATTAGTCTCTGTGACATATTAGGAGGATTTGACGACTATTTGCTTTAGATTTCTTACATATAGCTCCTTTAATATAGGCCTATATTTTATCTACAAGTGCACGTCACACACTGAGCGAGCCGCCTGTTAATGACGCTGTTGGCAAAGCGGTTATGATTGTGCTAAGTGGCTAATGGGCATGTAGCTATTCACGTGTTTCAGATGATACGTCATGTTTGTAGTCAACGAATGAAGATGAGTTTACATATCACCTTGTGATCGTCCTTCACCTTCTCAAAATGATCCCACACTTTGGATTTCCTGCCCGACATGTTATTAACTAGCCTGTGTAATAGCCACAGGTACCAGCCCTGCAATGGGACTCCTGTCTGACTGTTGAGCATGGCCACCTCTTGTGTCTGTCCTTTCAAATCAAATTCTCACATGGTCCAAATGACCGCGCTGGTCGACATATCTATCTATCTATCTATCTATCTATCTATCTATATATATATATATATATACATATGTACAATAGAGGTTATATTTGAAGTTTTTGATGAAAATCATTTCTTGGGACAATTCAGCAGTCGCTGGATATTAGGGACATGTCCCTACCATCCCTACCAAATTCAAAACTCTTGACAGACAGGTATTAGGATTATTACATACTTACAGCAAAGGTGAGACACAAGTGCTCATACTATGCTCAGAGGGCAAACTGTTCTGTCTTCATGTTGTGCAATCACCAGCTACCATGAAAGTCCAACTTGAAGTCTTTCAGTGTGGCTTAAGAACAGCACCCCGTATCTGCAATGTATGTCTATCAAAAATGAAACACAGCACCCACTTCTTTTCCAGGACAGCATGCTTTATTAACCGAATATGTTCCACCATCTTGCTTCATTCACTGTCATCCAACTCTCCTTCTCTCGCAATGTTGCCTTTCTGCATTTCTACTCTGAAGTATCTAACAACTAGTGGCGCACTGATCTGACTCTCCTTATACCAATTTCAATATCTGAACTCAGGGTATGTGCCAACAATGAATACAGATTTGATATCTTTGCTTCCCTTTTCTTTTATTTAAAATACAGTATGTACACGAGCTACAGTACCTTATTACCTCAGCAGGTGACTCACTGAGATATACCTTATAGCACATTATAATGTGATGCTGTGATGGAAAAATTGAGTCGACAGCCTGCCATGACCAAGTGAATAACTTAAAGCAGTAGAACGGTGAAATTTATGAAGGCACTGATAAAGAAATCATATCTAATGTAAATAATTTGGTCACATCTGGCGATATCCATTTGAGCAGCATGGTAGTGAGGCATATATCATTCAAACAAATCTGTTCACCAGCCATCTGTCAGGATTTACAACACCACTTGTAACTTATACTCACTTCATTTGCTCACTTAAGACATTAAGGTCCTTTACAAGATAATTATCACTCCAGTCGCAAATCTAAACACTTAAATGCACCATAGCACAACAGTGTCAGCAACAAAATAAAAAAAGCAGTCCGCAGCAGACATTTTAACCAAATGCAGTTGAAGCATGGAGTTCACAATAAACCTGCTCTGTGTAAAACTTGAACATTTCCGTCTTTGGTACACCCCAGGGTTATTTTAAAATTCACACAGACTGCAGCCATTTTTAGTGGGATTATTTCCATGGTGTTGGATTAACATGAAAGATACTATAATTAAATGCAAATGCAGAACAAAGGGCTTAAACACCTCTGCTGTTCAATACTTGTTAGTATTTATATTGATGCCAAAGCGGCTCATTTTCACACTGTTCCCACAGTCATCCCAGTGTGCTCAAGAAATATCTAAACATCATTGCTGCAAACACATGACAGGACTTCCCACCTTCCTGTCCGCACCTCTGAGGGCCTCTGTCTTTCTGCTGACTCACAGGGACTTTATAATGTGCTAGCAATCATAAAGTTGGGTAGTGAAACATGCTTATGTGGTCAACAGCAGTGGTCAGTAGCACATCTTCTGTGCTGTGCGTCCAAACACATTAAAGTCAGAGTCATAAAGCCGCATGGACACCTGATTGTGTTTTATAAATCGTATAAATCATTGTGGAACTGAGCACACAAGCCTCAACCTTAAACATTTGTTTGCATATCGCTCCAGCACTCACTGGATCGGTCAAGAAGGACAGCAAATACCAAGTGCAGTTTCATCGACTGTGTTGCATCGGCAAGGTTCTACAACAGATCAGCTGTCATTAAGCAAGGCTGTGGCTGTTTATAGCGCCAGAATTATCAAAATAGACTTTAGTACTTTAGAGCTCAGGAAAAAATGAAAAGATCATTAACCGGGAGATGATACCTCAAATGTATAAAAATAACTAATTGTATTATTTCTTAGAAATGTTAATCAATGCTCCTGTTACATTACAGAACACTGCATTGACAGCAATATTAACTACACCTTAAGTGAGCCTGCAAGTGAAACAATCTAAATTAACTTTTTATTATAAGGTAAAATCACTTATCTTTGATTTAATATTCTACCCGGAGCTATCTGTAGAAAACCCTCTGTATGCTGGTCTGAGGTATGTGCCAGGTGTGCGCATACTCATCACCAAACAACGCGCCTTTGTATTGTTTATACACCTGGCGCTGGGAATTTTGAATTGCATCAAAAATGGAAAGAAATTTGAACATTATCTACAAGGACTGAAAGAGTGCACCAGAGAAATGATACCTGGTGATGAGAAAATGAACATGAAGCTGTAGCATTTCAGTGTATTCTCATAGAACAGTTTGTATGATGTGCATGAAAAATGCATGCACAACAGTTGGTATGATATCCTACAAATTAGCGCACCATGAATGGCGTTACGTCCGTTTGGGTTATTGTGACCCATCCATCACCCAAATCTGCCTCCTTACAAGACCGCTCAAAACTACTTCCTTGCTTACTCCCATCAGCGCACTGGTCACCTGATTACAGCCTTTTAAAATACGTGGGATATATACTAATTTGGGTGCATTATTTAGGCATTTCCTGCCTGACGAAGGTCACACTGACTGAAACGTTGCTTAAATAAAATGAAAATAAGAGAGTGAGACAGTGTGCAGGAGCCTTTTTTGATTTTTATATATTTTGGAGTTGCAGCCTCTCTCCTACGCACCTGCTGTTTTTGGGTGTGCTTAGATTTTTCCATACATTTTGGTGCATTATTTAGGAAAGGAAAATGTACAAACAGTTTGTGAGAACAACCTAATCATTTCCGTGTAACGCTATACCAAAGCAGTGAAGCATTTCAAAATAAAAAATGTGGAAAAAAAGGGTTTGAAATACTTTTTCTAACTCCCAAACTCCCGTGAAGAACTGCAGTCCAGCTCTTTTCATCATTTGAAAAGGATGTTTGAGAGAAATGCACATATCTCGCTCACGACATGTGTGACTCTTAAATGGTGTTCGATTTGGACGGCGGCAGCTGCTCAGAGGAAGTCTTCTATGCATCTGAGTTATGATGGCATATTGATTTTAGTCCCAACCTACCTTACCACAGCAAACCTCTGTCTATTCAGCTTGACAAAAGAGTCCCCCTCACATAAACACTTTGCGCTCTGAACCCATCAAAACGGGACACGGAGTTTTGCACCTCGGTTGTATTCGTGAGCTTCGCCCTCATGCATGACGAGATATTGATTTAGCAGCAGAGGCCCCAGTGTGACCATGAACCGGCTCTCTGCAGACACACTACCTCCAGTGGGCTGACACACGGGAGGGGAGTCAACAGTGTGCACTAGAGCAAAGATGGGGAAAAAAGACCTTTAATAAATTTGTCTTCCATCAGTTCACAACTGAAGACCACAGAGTTGAGTTTGAAATCTCCATCCACGTTTCCACAGAAAGGTACGGTAATTTATGATTTAGACAAAATGTTCTCACAGAACGGTTTGCACATCAAGTGTTGAAGAAAATTGCCACTATAACATTTCACCATAACCAGAATCCTGTACATAATTAGAAACCCTTTAAAACAGAATAGATCAAGGAGTTGGCATCGGTCGCACTCAGATAATAAAGTTTTCACACATCTGCATTAATTGATATTTAGCCTACATCAGGCCAGTGGAACGAGCTGTAAACACAACACTGAGATTATCATCTTATATTGCTGTGACAACTGTGTCGGTAAACAGCTGCCTATTTACACATCCAGAAGACATGGAGTCACATTAACATTAATTTGAACTAGTTTTCTGGCCACGATTGGCTTTTCAGCCGCTAAATGCTCCACTGTGTTCACCAGCTAGTTTCTAACTGTGTATGTCTGCTATTTGGTGTTAAACAGATAGTGTGTGGTGGCTTTATCAGAGCTTTTTTTGATGAAAAACAATGAGCTTTAAAGAGGCTGACAAGTTCTGTAGAGCTGAGAAGAAAAGCAGAGTTGGGGTGTAATTATCTGAGGGTCCATAACTACAAGCGACACCTTTCACACTGACTTTTTGATCCATTGTTAATATGAAAATATTGGTAAGTGCACTTTGAAATAAAATTCTGAATAAATGCTACAGACTCTATAACTGATATGAAATACTGATACAAAATACAGGTGAAAAGGGGGTACCTAAAAACCTGAGCCAAATGTTATTTTTGACTCACTGAGAGCAAGTTGCTACGGCGTATCCTTCAATAAGTGTGAATCTCTGATCTCCGTCATGTTGTCGACTGAGTCCTCAGTCATCAATTAAACCCCCCGGTCCATCATAAAATGATATAAAAACAAACAAACACAGGCAGCCTAATTTTACACCCTTTAAAACAGAATGGATCAAGGAGTATGCAAACAAACATGACAGAAATTATAAGGTTGCCATTTTTGTAATTCAATATTAAATGTTAAAACTAAGCAGGCTTTACATACAAAACTGAGAGCTTGTGTGTTCGGAGTTAAGAGTGTCATTTTTCAAATGTCCCCCTCTCCACTTAGCTGGGTCATGGTCATAAACTCTCAAAGAATCAAATCTCAAAGAAATATCTACGTAAGGCCAAAAAATGAAAACACAGCCCGGGACTGAAATATAATGTGTGTGTGTGTGTGTGTGTGTGTGTGTGTGTGTGTGTGTGTGTGTGTGTGATTGTATGGTCAAATGCATTTTCAATAGATCTTGTTACTTATGGATGATTTTACAAGGGAGGCTATTAGTAAGTTTTTTTTTTCTTTGTTGATTATGAAAAAAGTGAATTCATTAACACCTATGATTTTTCCATAATAGTAAAATGACAAGCTGTCACAACTATCCTACTGTAGAATAATGATTTTGCCAAAAACTTAGACAACAAAAAGAGGTGTTAACATATTTGTACTATGATAATATGAGAGTCCAAAACTACAGATTATTGTATAATGTCTTAATTGATGCATGTGAAGTCGGCCCAGCTTGTGATTTCGCGTGCAGTATTAAAAACAATCAAATGATGTCCATAACTGAAGTGAAAAAAACATGAGTTTGGGTGCCTGCCATTTTCAGAAACCTGCATAATAAAAATCATTTTAAGACATACTTATACAATTAAATTAGAAAACGCCTTATTTTATTACAGACAAAGATAAATAAAAAGAGACCCACTCGGCTTAAACATTTTTTGACTAACCATAGAAAATAAATAAATAAATAGATAAATAGAATTTAAAATAAAAAAAAAAACAATAAAAAATGAAAAAAACCCTAATGAGGCAACTTTGCAATGATATTTTCTGTCCATTTTATCTGCCTGCCCGATGGTCTCACTGTTGTTTCTCTTCACTGTCAGGGATGTAATTCCAGTGGAAAAAACCCCCAAACAAAAACAACTATATCCTTTCCATAGAAAATTATTACATGTTGGCCTAAAATCTGTAAAATGTAAAGACATCAAAATTATAAAAATATTAAAAAAAACAAAACAAAACAACATTTGTATATTGCAGATAATCATATAATGTAAACTGACTTCAGTGTCCTCTGTGGTAGGTACGGCTCTGCGCACAACTCATGGCGTTTGTCATTAAAAGACATGAGAAAAAAATGTATTTTTAGACCTAATCTAATATGTAGAATATTATATTTACCCGTGTTTGTCAAACTAAACTAACTAAAATAAACTAATATATGTCAATATGTGTGCGCCTTCACACAAGCTGTAAATGTGTGCCCTTCCGTCCGGGCAATCAGTATGCATGTGTGTGTGAGTTTTAATCTGTCAGCTGCCTAGTTCTTACACTCATCATATTTGCATCAGTTGGGAGTAAATCTAAATCCATTTAGACAGCCGGGAGACAAGGACATGATCCATTATTTACACAATCAACCATTTCTCTCGTCTCTGACCCAGAAAGAATGAATTTGTCACTTCTGCTCAGTGCTCAGTCCGGGTAGTTAGTGTGAGAAGAGGAAGAGAGAGACAGAGACCCTGTAATAATGAATATTTCACTTCATTGCACAATGCTGTGGTGCCTATCGCAGAACTTCTCCTGGAGAAAGTTCATATGACTACGTTATTAATGCTATATCGTATATTAGTGTTTGTGTATGAGTGTGTGTGAGAGATAGAAAGCCAGTGTTTGTCCAAGACTGGAGGTGTGTAATTATGTGTGTTTTAGCAGTCTATTTATTTGCATGTATGTGTGTGTATTAGCCAGCAAGATTTTCAATCTACGCCTGATTCAGCAGAGCAATACTGCCAAGGTTGAATCCCTGTGTGAAAAAACTATAAAAACTTCTTAAAATTACTTTTTTCATACAGATACATACACGCATAACTAGGATGCAAAGAGATGCAGAGATGCAAAAACACACCTACCTACAGTATGCCCTTGATGCCTCTGAGTAATACTCCCAGTGTAATTAGTTATTTGCAGGACAGCATTAATGCAGTGTGTCTACATGTTGTACCCGTGTCCTGTCACTTTAGAAACTGAAATGTTTATTTTGCAATAATTCTGGTTTGTTTGCTATCATTTTTTAACTTGAAGCCTTCAACAAACCAAACCTCCACTATGTAGTGTACTTTTGCTTTGTTCACACATGCACACACAATCATTTCCTACTGCACATACACCAACATGCTCTCACAAATTTATGCCCATTAAGACAATCACAAACCAATTCCAAAGTCCCTCTAGAAAAAAAAAAAAAAACAAAAAAACATCATGCTCTCACAAATTTATGCCCATTAAGACAATCACAAACCAATTCCAAAGTCCCTCTAGAAAAAAAAAAAAAAACAAAAAAACATGATTATCAAACTGAGCGAGTGAACAAACCAAAATAACACCATCATAATACCACTATTTAACTGAGGTATCACAGCACTTTCAATTACAAAGCTGCCGCATTTGTTTCTTTCTATTGTCGATGTTGAGCACAAGTGAACCCGCATCGAGCCACCATTAAAAACACCAACTGATTAAAAACCATTTAATTTGATAGCTAAAACGGTGCTTCCCCGTTTTCAGACGAGCCATTCATCACGACACCAGACGCACAAATGCAAAAAAACAATTTGACTCCAAATGTTGTAAGCGTTGAATCACGCTGCGAGACATGCTAAAGCTAATTTGCCAGACAAATTAGTTGGCTCGATTCGAACTTCATTGGCGAAGTTATAAAATCTCGTATGGAGAGGAAAGTGCTCCTGCCGTACATTTATAGTAATTGTTTCACCGGAACCCCGCTGTGGGGGGCATTTTAGACGCCCACCCCCCATGCCATTTTTTAAACACTGCGACTGTCAAATGGCTTGGCTCAGGATCCCAAACATTACAAAGACAGCTCCTCCATTCCTTTTCACTACTGGAGTCCATCTTCCCTGCGATGCCAACACATGCCGAACTGGTTGTAGTCCAGTATTTTTAGGCTAAAATGCTCCATTAAATCGTGCTGCAACACAAGGTGAAAGTTAGTTTTACATCAGAATTACTTCTATTCAAAGATATATTGACAAGTAGAGAGAGCTGGGTAACAGAGAAAAAAAATAAGTTGAAATATACAAACAGAGATGGTTGTAATAAAGTGGCACAAAGCTCCAAAAGCTGTTTAGATGCCAGACAAACCCTATTTTGAGATTTTAAAAGTTACATCTGTGTGTTCAGATGTTCCAGGAAATAAACTTGGTTACTGAGCAGAACAGAGCTGGAGGTGTTCTGAGCTTGCATTTTAATAACTTTATGCTTTATAATGTGATTGGGTTTCTCTTGTCAGCAAACCCACTATGATTTAATTTAAGGATTTCCAATGAACTCAACAGAGAAGTCAGTGAATTCTCATGACCATATTGAAATTTAAAGGTCCAGGGTGTAGCATTTATGGACATTTATTGTCATAAAGGGTTAATAATATTCATAACTTTGTTTTCATTAGTTTAAAATCACCTGAAAATAAGAAATGGTGTGTTTTTGTCACCTTAGAATGAGCTGCTTTTAATCTACATATGGAGTGGGTCCTCTTCCACAGAGTCCGCCATGTTGTTTCTACGGCATCCCAGAAAAATAAAATCAAACACTGGCTCTAGATGAGGCCATTTGCTTTTTTGCTTCAGCCAACATGGTTCTCCTACACACTTGGCACATGGGAGAAGTTTCAGTTGTGCAATAGCCAGTATTGCTGAATGAAAATGAATAATTCTTTTTTTTTTTTTTTTTAAAAAGATGGCTACAATAGCCTTTCTTGCCCACTAAAGGCATTATCGCAAAACTGGATCAGTCGTAGGAACAATGATGTGGACTTACTACTGATGCTACCACACCAATTGTGGTAGATTATGTACTGCACTGTGTTTAAGGCAAAGACAAAATTCTCCTTACGATCTGACTTTCAATAGACTAAATGTATACACTAAGCCAGTGCCAATATTTACTCTGAATGCCATTCAATCCCAGTGTGCGCTCTTTCACTGTGTGGCATTAATGACTTTTCTTTGTTTTGGCCACATTTGAGAATCTGGTGTGGTGTGCAGTGGTGCCCCCATAAATGTTTTATGGGGTGGCCAGATGGTGCCACTTAAAAATCTTGGGGTGGCGCACGAAAAACAAAAGTCATAACTGAATTGCAGAAGGTCTTTTATGTAGTTAGTTGAGAACTTTGTCAATATGCGTGAGAACAGTGCTTCAGTGAAAATAGTTTGTAGCCTTGCCCACATGGTGTTTTTTCTGTTACTAGACATATCTTGAGCGAAACAAGCAGTCACCTCAATGGCTGATCATTTCTGCCTTGAAACTGCAGTGTACCAATGACAGACAGTCTATTTCAGACAGCCAAGGTTTCATAAGTCACAAACCCAAGGAGCTAACCCTGTCAACTTGTGAAACGAATGGTATCAGAGAAGAGGTTTCACTTGCGCTTTCCTTTTAACTTGTCAAAGCTGGTGATCGGGAACAAGGTTTATCAAACATTAGCAATTATGCTGTCAAGCCAAAGGCTCATTTATCTATGACTGTAACGTATCTAATATTGTAGATGCCTACGAGTAGAGTCTAAGGTGAGCAGGGGGGGTTGAGCTGCAGGTGAGCAGCTTTGTGTTGTGGGTTGGGATAGAGGCGGGGCTAAATTTTATATGCATAGATTCACACATACTAAATGAGGCAAAGGTGAAGAGTCACATCCAGGCCATTTGACGGGGATTGAAGGAATTTAGTTTTTTAATAGACAAAAAAATGTTCTAAATCTGTAATTTCAATAAACAGAGATAATGATTTTTGTCAAACTTTAATCAGTGCTAGGACAGGAACTTTAATTAATCACCTGCTGATCTACTGTCACTTTTTAATTTACACTAAGGGCTCTAGTTTAGCAGACCAGGCAAGGCAGGGGCGGAACGCCCCTGCGCTTCGCCAACTGGGTGTGGCCAGGCGGATTTTGCAAGTTTGGCACACCGTGCGCGCTGGCGCAGCTACTCGTCTTTCCCACCTCCATCCCTCCTACCTGTGCAAGTCAGAAAGAGGGAGGAGAGAAGGCGTGGAGTGGGTTTTACACATATCACACCAATCAAATGAGCCCCTCTCCTCACCCTTAAATGCGCCGCATGAAGGCGTAATGAGAGTTTACTCAATTCACCATGGCAGAAGAGAGCAGCAGCGTCAGACGGCCAAACTTCTCCCAGGAGGAAACTGATGTTTTGGTCCGGGAGGTCCAAGCTCGCAGTGTCCGAATATACGGAACTGCGAGCAGACCTCCACGGGCTGATGATGCAAAGGTAGCCTGGGAGGAGGTCACCACAACTGTAAATCAATGTTGCGTTTCTCTCGTGCGTGCACGCTCTCTCTCTTTCTCTCTCGCAGTCTCACTCTGTTTCTTTTCTTTTGACTTCTCTAAGATGACAGATACTGAATATATACTCCCTATCTGATGCTGTGGCTGTTTGTGGTTGGCTGAGAGGGATGTGAACTCATTAGTTTGCAGCTGTGTTAATCAAATCAGGTTGGGTTTCCATTACGCGTGCCAAACATGCCAAACGGTGCCAATCCCCTTTGATCTGACATCAGATGTGATGGGACAGTCGATATAAAGATACATTTATGTGCTGATTGCAGATAGCTGCATTGAATAGTGTTTTTTTGGGGTATTTATTGCATCGTTAATGTGCCTGATATTCTGGAAACCTGCCTGTGAGGTTTTGGTGACGTGTGCGCACTGTCCGCCGGTCAGCCAAACTTTGGCTTACACTGGCTGTGCTCCGCCTGCGCTGACAGTAGACCTGGTTTCAGCTGGCGAGCTTTTAGCGCACCTTCGGCAAAGCCTTTTGGCACGAAACTGTCACTGCGCCAAGCTGGATCTGTCGACACCTCCCCCTGCTGTGCCGCCACACCCAACTGAGCGCGCCTCGGGTTGTGCTGCTCAAAACTAGCTCTGCGCAGGGTTCGCCACCCTGCGCCACCTTGCGCTGCGCCAGGAAACTAGAGCCCTAGATGTTACTTATTTTCTGATTTGCACAGACTAATATCGGTACACTTTGAGTTCCACGACAATCCTTTGTCCTGAAAAAGACTAATATACAGCTTTATTTTGAAAGATCAAGTCTAATGACGATACTGTATATTTCTAGTCTTGCTTGCCAAATATTTTCAAAGATGTTCTTTTCCTGTATAACATAAAGAGACTACGGCTCACATTTTGTAGAATGACACTGTACTGAACTGTAGAATGACAATAAAGGAACATTGTAAACACTTAAGGATTGGCTCTGTAGTGAAGTTTAAACAACCTTGGTCTGGCATCAGTGTGTGTTTAGGTACAGCCACCTGCTGGGAATTCTAAACAGTTTTATTTGTTTTATTCTCCAGTTTAGTGGTCGTCTTTCTGCCTGTATATTTAGCAACCACAGTAATTTGTATTAAGGATGTTAAGGCTGTTCTTCCTCTGGAAGGAAGTTTCAGTAAGTTGCACTTTGGCACCTGGAGAACAGCTCTGCCCCAATCTGCTTTATTACACGTCATTTTAAACTTAGCATTTGCTTTGGCTGAGCAGATGTGTCCCTTTTATAATTGTTTAGTCACACTGTCACTGTGATGGCTGCTACTATGGTAACCAATCAGATTCACTTAAAATCCATGACTCCAATTTACACAAACACACAAACTCACACACTTATATACCAACATACACGATTTTTTCCTTTTTCACAAAAGTAAAGGAAAGAAGTTGCTGTCATGCTCTTAAAGGTTTCCATTTCAGCGTATAAGCATTTTTTGTGTGATATATGGTGTGTGTGTGTGTGTGTGTGTGTGTGTGATGTGTGTGTATGTGTGTGTTCACTAAACAGACACTGCAGTCCAAAGCCTAAAGCAATGCTATTGTATCGGCTATTGGATTAACTGAGCGCATGCTATTAGACATACCCAAACCTTTGCCAAGGTCTTACACTGACACACACACACACACACACACACACACACACACACACACACTCACCCGCTTTCTCTCAAACAAATGACACACACACACACACACACATACTGCCAAATGCCTGATTTCAAGGCTATGTGCTTGGTTAATTGTGTGCAGTCTGCTCTCTGATTATGAAATGCTATTTTGTGCTCAAGGCCACATTTCTTTCCATCAAAAGACTGCCGTTATTCCAAACAAAGATCGTTTAATCTACATGTTTTGTCTCGATAAATCTACATTCATAGAACAGGAAAAGCACAAAGGGACGTACACCATTGTCCAGTAATGTAACCAAACAATACACTTAACCATTATCATTATTATTATTATTATTATTATAAGACTTATGTATATACTAAAGTTTAAAATCGGGTTATTTGTTGTTGGAAGAGATTTCCGTAAACTTTTTTTTTGGTTATGTTGTGACCATAAATATAAACAAAAAAACATACATTGTTTATCATTTAAAAGCAAAATTAATGAGACCTTTTAATACTATTTCTGGGTAAAGGGTTGACGGCTTCATTTGATCAAACCTGCATGTAGTTTTGAATCTCTGCTTTATTCCATTTGTCTTTAATGATACAAAGCTTTAATTGAGATCCACGGTTCGTTGGCTAAGAAGGCAAAGCAACACAACTTTGAGTGGCATTACCATTTATAATTTGAAAATGTTAATTAAATGTGTACCTGACACATTGAAATAACTTTTTGTCCAACTTACCTGGCACACCTTATTTTGCAAAAGCTACAGGAAGGGTTTTCTGCTCGGATCCAGAACTACAGTATTAAGCTGATCAACCTAAAATATTGGCATAATACGGCTAAAAGTTTAAGTGAGAGATTAAAATGGAGCTGCTAGATTTCAATAGAGGAGAGTCTTCACTGTGTTGACCTTGTTGGACTATCAAAACATATGGTCCACCTGCAATATATAGAGCGATGACTATTTTATCTCACCAGTGATCTATAGCCAAGGACAAACACCTGCTTACAGAAAGCAAATAGAGCTTTTTTTTCCACAGCAGACACTTTGACTCATCAGAGTAGGAAAAGCACTGTGGGGAAAAAAAACACTGCTGTGAAAAAGGTCTCTTAACTTGAGACCAGTCTAAAGTTCAGGCTTGTGCTCTTTTGGCATGTAACTTATGCCGTCAACATTAATTAGCTAAAGCTGTTAGAATTTTTTTGCATGTCAAATCTGTCACTTTAGCCAGCAAAGAAAAAGTCATAGGTCTGCCTTACTGAATATTTTAATGCCACAATGTGCTGGTGTGCACTGCAAAATGCACCTTTCTCTCCAGCTTGCAAGTGCCTCTGTTGTCAAAAATATAAATGGTTGAGTCATTTATAACACAGTCTTTAATAGTTTGGAGTTGTGAGGATATTAAGTCATTCCAAATAAAAAGGTTAAGGTCCAACTGAAGTCCTAAATCATTAGTGTTAATGCCAAGATTGAGCTGCAAGTCTTTTATGATTTTGTCAAGCCCAGTTTAAAGTCTTCAGATTCATGACTCTAGTCCAAGTCATGCAAACCCAGCAAATATTGGTCATAGGGTGACGTCCCTGGCCAAAAACGGTCCTGGTTGGACACCAAAAACTGCAATGCAGTTATAAGGCAGATGTCCACATGGGAACATTTCAATGTCCAATAATGGTACATTAAGACTTTCTTTTACAAGCCAAGAATATTAATCATATTATTGCTGTTTACTTTTCTGGTTGTGACGGTCAGATGGCCCCACTGTGATGTCCACTCCATGTTCAAGACCGATATTACCTGACGCTGATTAGGAAAGAAAAATGCCATTTATGTACATCTACATGTAAATAATCCTGTTTCATCTTCTGAATCCCTTTGTAAAAGCCAAAAGTGCTTATCCAAGCTCTTTGATTGCAAATTGAAGTAGTCGCCTTCAGCGCCTTCTGCCAGAAAGTCGGGTGACCTAAGAGTGACAGTGTCCATGTGGATAGAAAGTAATGGTAAATGGACAAGTAAAGCACAGGACTTTCACTCAGGAGACTGAGGATTGAGTCACGTGTAGGTTAACATTTGTTTATTATTTGGTTTTGTTAATATTGTATTTTGACGTCGCTAGGATGCTCAGGAGAGATGACCAACCGATGGCCAGGAAACACTGCAGACGTCGGCACAACTTTCATTTCACTATTTTTGAACCATCATGGGACGTCTTGATTGGACACTCAAACAACGGTCATTCAGAACTTCCGATGGGAATGGAGTCCTCAATTCTAGCAGACTGACTGAGAACTCACAGCTTTTGTCATACTATTGGGACAAACTGCTTTCACCACATGCCTCATGCAGACAAAGAGAAAGACTCTCGAC
Organism: Epinephelus fuscoguttatus; assembly: GCF_011397635.1. NCBI lineage: Eukaryota > Metazoa > Chordata > Actinopteri > Perciformes > Serranidae > Epinephelus > Epinephelus fuscoguttatus. The sequence continues at coordinate 12,938,961 of NC_064754.1, read as the reverse complement.
TCTGCCTCGCACATTGTTTCATGATTACTAATGCTCTGTAGCAGGTGTGTAATCCCAGCAGGAAATCTAAGGATGGATCCCCCAACAGTTGAAAGAACTTCCCCAGAAACTACAAACATATCGGAGCACCCTTCCTCTTACTTTAATATAAACTTACCACATCCTTGCTTCACTACTGTGCATGTAGCAGCTGATACTTATTTATAATGATACACTATAATGCAGTGATTGTTATAAGAAAACTAAACCTGACGGGTTTAGCAGGGAGTCATTTTCTTTTGTGATTCCTGCTTTATCAAAACTAACCTCTATAAATAAAACATGTAATCAACGCAGTCCTCGCTCCTTCCTCCACACAACTTCCTTGCCGCCTCTGCCCTGCTTTGAGTCCAACACATTGTAGTTTTTACAAGTTGTAGTAACTAAGATACACAGGTGGAGTCGTGGGGCTCCGGTATCGAGTTTGCAAGCACTCAGTTTACCATGAAACGATGTAGCTGGTGTTACCTGTGTGGCTAATTAACCAAACATCAGGTCAAGCTGCAGAACTAGAGCAAGACTGTAGAAAACCATCCAATTAAGTGATGTGGGAGGACCTTCAGACAACAACAAAGATACAGACTTGGCCCTTCTGATTCTCCTCTGGAATGCAGAAATCTCTGGTGTGGGTGTGTGAGTTGTTTACTTAGTTTGACTCGCTAACATTCAGCCACCCCTGCTGATACATACAAGTCTTATTATGCTTCTGACACTTAGAGCCTTGAAGAATCACACTGGGTTCTCTGTCCTCATGCACCCTTTTTGATTCACTTTTGAACCGATGTTGTGTTTGTTCAATGGCCCTAAAGAAATTAGAGCTAGAAATGGAGAGAAGGTAGAGAGAATGAGGCGGCATGCATGGCAAGATGAGACAAAAGAAAGAAAGGAGCAAAGATAAAGAAGGAAAGAAAAGAATCACTGCTGGAGGAGGTTTTTTTTTTTTTTTTTTTTTTTTCTTGGCGAGACTCAATGAGACCCCGGCTTTGGGGTCAAACTAGTACAAAAAGTTTCAAACACCAGTGGCTCTGTTTTTCAAAGCCCAGATATGAATGTAATGTACTCTCAGTATCAGAAATGCACATGTAAATTATTGGTCACAAGGCACTCTTAAAGTTGAAGAGCACTGTGCGCAGCAGAGTTTGAGTATCTCAACAATGCAGCAATAGCACACCACAGTCGCATCCAACACTATGTTGGTGCAGTGAGATTCACCGTTGCGATGGAAAAAAGAATATCTGCCTGCTGTATGCAAAGCAGAAAACCCCCTCCTTAATACTGTGCATTACATCAGTGATTTTATTTCCTCGCCGGCTGACCTATTCTCTTCTGTCCTTGTTCATTCACAGATCATGAACTCAGCCCCAACACACTGGAAACTCATTTCCTGTCTCCACAGGCCGTCTGCTCCTCTTGACTCCCCTCACCGCTCCAACAACATACAGCAGCCCCAGCAATTGAGAATGAGAGACTGGGCTTGTACTGGGCAGCACCTTTTCATTTACCACTGTGTCCCCTGGTGTGAAGGTACATCATATTCAACCCGCGAAGAAATAATTGATGATGATTTATAATGCTGCTGGCAGGTGGAGTGTCAAATCATATCACTTCCCCACGGTCAACTAAGGTTTCTTTGATCCACAAGGCGATCGTTTTCTAAACTTAAAGTTGTGATGAATCAATTTGGTGACACCTGTGGTTTCTGGCGGTAACAACCAGTGCAGTTTAGTACTACAAACTGCAAACCTGAGCAGCTACTCTGTTAAAAATACAACAGGAAAGCGGCTGCTGTATCTGTTTACGGTGCAGCCAGGCAAACTCATGTTGTTTTAATAAAGACGTCAGTCAAAAGTGATTGCAACTGTGATCTGACTTCAGACTGCACGCAGCGTGAGTCGTTCTCCACACAACAGCAGGACACAGTGAAGTGTGTTACCTTGCTGAGGAGTCGGAGGTGTGCAGCCCCCCCCCCCACTCTTCATCTAACTTGTTCCTTTTTGTTTCATTGCTTCCTTGCAAACATTTAAAAAATGACATGCTGACGGAGAAATGCCAAAAATGACCGTCAGCTTGTTTTATTGACACATTTTTGATGAAGATGACAAACAAACACTGCGTTTTCACCAGTTGAACACCTCTGATGTGACTGATGACTGATTGATGAATATGATGCATGATACTCCTGTGAATCCCCTGTGGAAGGCAATCTGATTCCAGCATGGGAATGGCAGACTTCACCACTACTAGTAAGAACTACCTGACAGAGATATTATTACTGAATATAACTGCATTGAATGACTATTAAAAGAATATTTAAACTTTATCTAAATTATTTTTTTGACCATAATGATGCAGATAACAAAATATTTATAATGGGGCTCAGCTGATCCTAGCAATACTGATAAATGACCTACTTTGATGTACCAGGATCAGACAAATGGTCTTCATAACTTTAGAAAGGACATATTATGGCTTATTCAGATCATTCTGAATATTCCGTTTCCATTTTTTTCAGATCATGACACATTTCTTTATATAGCCATATGCTAAGTGTTTACATTACATAGCTGACAGTGCGACATAAAGCTGAAGTCAGGGAAACATATAATCTAGGTATATTCCTGCTGAAACATCTTCAGTTGTGTTTAAAAGCTTTTGCTGTTCTTTTTTAATGTGAGGAAGTGCTGGTATACAGAGTCATTCACTGCCTCATGTAGCTACATGGTAACATCGGAGAAATATGTAATCTTGGTTGCTGTTGTTGTCAATTGCTTGTGTTTAAAATGTGTTTTATGGTGATTTTTCACAGCAGAAAGTGCCGCTATTCTCAGATAACAGTCATTTCCCTGGCTGGAATGACAGTGCAGAGATGCTGAGTCGCGGAAGACCCAGAAATGCTGACCATCAGCGCAGACTGGACCCTTTCGGGGTGCTAAAATAGAGCCATCTTGTTAAAGGGTGAATACAGGTGTTACAGAACAGGAAGTATGAGAAAACTAAAGTGGTTTTGGGCATTAAAGGATGGAAACATGTTCTTGTAGAAACCCAAAAATAAAAGTTATACCTGATAATGAGCACAATAGGTTCCACTGAAAAATTTTTTTTTGGCTGGAACAACTTGTGAAAGAAACAAACAAAAAAGGGGGAAAATAAGAAAAAAAGGAGAGAATATAATTATTTTTGATGAATAACTCTTTTTTTTGCAGTTTTTTAAAGTCTCTGGGGTAAACTGAGAATGAGTCTTTTTCAAAATATATATTTATTTATTTTTATTTTATTTTCATGTTCATTTCTCTTGAACATATTTTTTTTCTTTTTTTTTTTTTTTAAAAATTAGAATAACAAACAGAAAGCAAGATTGGGAACACAATTTTCACGTCAGTTACTGACAACAATCACTAGGATTATCATTCATTCAGTCATCACAGTGATCAGGTATGAGAGGTGCCAGATTGAGAGGTCGTTTTGTTTGTTCGTTTTGTTTGTTTTTTGCCCCCAGACCTGATCCAAGAAAAATCCCCTTCCAATAACTGATTCTAACCCCAGCACAAATATATATGAACGTTTCATCAAATACAGCCAGTACTACACAAATAAAATATGCCTTAATTAGTTGTACTGACAGAAGTATTGGGGGCAGAACATCCTTAGACATATAATTTAGTCTACATTGTAGAAAAGAGATGAAAACCTGCCCTCTTAGACTCATTTCAGCTAAATTAGAGGTTGTGTGTGAGCATATACCCTGCACCCTAATGTTTAGTTGCTGTCTGGTTCTTCCCTCGCTCTGGATTCAACCTAAAGTTTAGGCAAGGTGTATTATTATGGCAATTTCATTATGGCAAATAAATTCAGCACCAACACTGCTGTTTTTTTTAACATGTTGTGGCTGTGTAACATAAACGTAGGTCAGCATCTTCAGTGTAAAAAGGCTCCCTGGTCTGTTGTTAAACAGCAAGCAAAGTCTACAATTATCTCATGTCTATAATTTTTATTTTCAGTTTTATCATCTTCATAACTTCAGGATAGCTAGCTACTAATTAGATTGCTTACCAGATGTAAAATGCAGCAGTGCTCCCTGCATGTGCCCTATGTCCTCTTATTCTTCAGCTTCGCAGCCATTACTTGCCCGAGGCTCCACTTTTAGCTCTCATCACCCCAGGATTACAAGTGTTAAATTGTCATGTGAATTTGAGCATGGCAGATTTATTTTCTATTTTCACAAATAGTGAAGAAGTGCCACATGGGTTATTAATGCAGTACTTATTTATTTAAATAGTTATGCTATAACACCTCAACAAAATCAGTCTCCGTGGGGGTTGTGACATGCCAAGGTTGAAAGACTCCAGTGTGCGTTTTGTTAACTGACATCTGTCACATTTCAGCTTTGTTTAGCAAGAATAAAAAGAAAAAAAGAAAAGAAAAGTAAAGACAAAAAAAAGGATTTAAAAAAATGCTCCCTTTATCTAAGCATGTCCTTAAGAAAGAAGCCAAAAATCGTACTGTAGTGGTTAACAGGTCTGGAGCGCAAAACTCATTTTAGGCAAAAATGAAAGTGCAAAGCATTCTCATGTGAGAATAAATAAATAAATAAAAAATAAACCTCTCTAAAGAGTATATTTGCTCTAAAAAATCATGATGAATAATAATAATCCAGAAGTTAATGCATTATACTTCCGTGACTCATTGCCTCATACTTTATGATGTTTGTTAGGCTTTTTTTTAGATGATGATGATGATACAATGGGCATACACACACATACACACACAAGCCCTCTGTTACAGCCCTGTGGAGAGGTTAGTGACTCTTCACACATGCATGCAGTGGAGCACAGCAGTATCCTGCAGAGTGGTCATTCACCTTTTACTCACATACACACATACACACACTCATAGCGTGTCCTGGTTCTTGACCTCGACTACATCTGCTATATTAGAGCTACATCAGATGCAGACACACATTGCTGATGAGAAAGAATATGGCCCACACACACACACACACACACACACACACACACACACACACACACACACACAAGCAGCATATATCATCAATGTCCAGGCTCTACAACTGAAACTATGTAAAATAAAATATTTTAAAGAGCAAAGATTAAAGCTTTCTCTCTCTGAAAATTCAAAAACACAAATAATTCAGGTCAAGCAGTGGTTGACAGCAGTTGGCCGGGGTCAACAGAACTCAGGTCAAGTTTCAACAAATCTGAACTTTCTGTGCGCATCCCTGCAGTGACGGCCCAGCACGCCACATACATGATAATGAACTAGTAGGCACAGGCAAAAGTTGCAATCATGTGAATTTAAAAACATGATCCATCATTATCACATCATTGTCACACTGCTAACCATTCCCTCTCTGCTATCACACTTATATGAAAGACAAAATAAGCCCTTTCTCACTCCCAACTCGTCAGATATCGCCACTTTGTCAGTGGCATCTGCCATCAGACACTGACGCACAGAGGCACCTTTCGCTGCAGTAAAATACACACTGGATGGCAGCTATTTCTGACACAGCGGGCAACAACTCAACTCAAATACCGCACCGTTGTCTCTGGATCTTGGCGTCAAACAGTGATGCACAGAGGCACCTTTCAATGGTGTGATACACACCAGGTTGCAGCAGTTTGTGACGTTGCTGGCTACTGCGTTAGTGACTTTAATGAGTGGGAAAGTCTGTACAGGGAGAGTAGGAGGGGAGTTGGATGGGTCAAACAAACTCGTGACTTTCACCTGAGAGCCCAGTGTTCATTTCCCCTTCGAAACCAAAAGTCAAAGGAGATATTTTAGTAACATAGTGTGCTATTATATGTAGCATGCTACGTTAGCGACTTATATCACATGACATAAGTTTATTTTGAAAAAGACACAATACATATAACGAGCATAAATTGACATCCTGTGCCAGAATGTCCATAACTTACACAGGAGGGCACATATCATGTCATATTTTGACTTGTTGGTCCACTGACAAAGTGCAGATATTTGACGTGAATCTGAGAGCATTGGCAGCTACTGTAGCAGAGTTGCATCCTCATGCATAAAACAGAACACTGTCAGTGGGTGGCAGATGCAGCAGAAGCAACTTATTGTCTGGAAGCACTTTTAGGGAGCGACCTGACCTCAGCTGACACTGACACTGAGATTGCATATCACAAATTATGAATGGAACTGAGCACATTTGGAAAAAAGTCACCAAATTCTTGCAACTTGCAAAATGATGGTCATCTTATAAGTATATGGAGTGACAGAAAATGTGAAAGCATATATGATAAAAACACAGCCATGAGAGCGTTGAAAGGAAGCTTAATACTGGAACAAAGGAAAGGAAGATTAGAGGCGGTGAATAGAGCGAGAATATCCTCATCTTTGCTTAGCAAACAGGTGAGAGAGTGACACAGAGAGTGAAAGATTACAGAACGAGAAAAATAAAGAGTCAGCGAGGAGTACTGCCATCCTGCCTTTGCTCAGCAAACACAGAACAGTAGCTCAGGGGTTTTAGGAAGAGAGGGGACAGAGAGACAGTGAAAGAGAGATAAATGGAGGAGAGCAAGAGAAAACAATAAAGCACAAGTGAACAGGAAGAGTGAGACGTTTAAGGACAGAATGAGAAATCAGTGTGTGAGGGGAGACAGAGACTGACAGTGCCGAGGGCTTGTTGAACAGGCTCCTTTTATGCAGAGGCACGGCTGCCTGACAGACAGCTCTGATATGGAGCATTAACACACACACACACACACACACACACACACACACACACACACACACAATACACACTCAACTAGTGATAGGGTGTATTACATATTACAAGCTGTTAAGTCTGCAGTCAGAGCAGATGTTTATTCATGACAAGCACAGGAGGAGAGTGTCAGGGCATACCTGCTGTTTAGCGCGTGTACACACACACACACACACACACACACACACACACACACACACACACACACACACACAGGGGTTGTATGTGTATATGGTTGATGTATGTGTACACTTATAGGGGTTGTAGCAGGAGGCAGAAGGGGAGTCACTGATTTGTTCAAGGGCACATTAACTGTAGGTAATCAGCGTCTGAAATAAACATGTTGGGAAATGCCGGTATTGCACATAATTCACAAATCCATGCAAATATAACACTTATAATGCAGGAAATTCCCAATGTCATTTTCAGCATTCGAACAAATTTCATCCATAATTGCACCGGAATGCTGGACGATTGGCCAAAACACTGCATCAGATGGATCGACTTGTGCCCCAAACACATGGCGTGCTCCCTCTAACTCTCTTCACAAGGCCACAAGCCCCCTCTGCCAACACATTCTCACTCCAGCCTTGTCACATACCGATGTTTGGTCATGGACTTCAACGTCAGGATACGATGTGCAAGATACCCTGTATTTTGGTTGTTGACGTTCTGGGACGCCATGTCAAGTTCTGCCCCTTACGTACATGCATTGTCTTTTTTCAAAATTCACTTTACCGTTTACATACAGTCTCTTTCAAAATAAAAGCACTACATTGGTACGATACCGCAAACTGACTTTTTTTCCCGGTTACGTTTTGCCAACACAGGTGGTTGGGTTAAGGAAAAAGGAATAGGGTTTGGCTTTATAATCTTGCAGGAAGTGAACACCGCCCTCCCAGGTGAAAATCCGTGGTTGTTGGACCCATCCACTAACCCTCCGACCCACCCGACTCAGACTTTGGCCACCTTAACTTTCATTCTTGGCCTGCCATGTTTCCCTGTGACGCCACTTGGTGCCATTAAAGTACAACGGCAGACGACTTTATTTGTCGGTGTCTGATGCCCATAGTCACTGCCCGAGCACTGGCTTTCGACGACTCCAGAGTGAGACCGAGTTGCCTCTGCTGTTGCAGCATCTCTCAATAGCATATCGCGGAGGTTTCAATAATGTGAAGCTCAAGGCATGTGAGCGTGATGGACTTCTGACAAAACCCAAAGGAACGAGAGGAAAAGGCCGTGCCTGGATGTCAGCGTTAACAACGGTAATCCTCAGGATCCTTAAACATGTGGCGATGATGTTACTAAGATGAAGCAGCAGTCCAAAGACAAGTTCCAGGCTTACTGGCTCAGAATGTATATCCGTAGCTCAAATAAACAGCTCGATATGAAAAATGTAGTGTTGCGCCTTTTACCAGTCAATGTAACAAAATGTCAACTTTAAGTCGCCCCTTAGATGATATTTCTCAAACAGCAGGGAAAGGCAAAGAATAGAGCTTGAGGACAAGAGAGAGGAGGGAGCCACCAAAAGAAACACTGAGGGCACTGATGCAACTCAGAAGGATGACCACTAAGAGATGGCAAATTACAGCAATGTATATAGTTTAGAGTATCTCAAGGACAGCTACACAATGCAATCCAATGTAAGAATAGGAAAAGATAGGAGTATGAAGTGTGGCTAGAACACCATGTGGCAAACAACTGGCTACAGAAACACTGGAGTACCTTTTTAAGAGGGCTCTGTGGCGCTGAGACAAAGGGACGGTAGTACCCTATTATTTCCTACAGTCACACACAAATGCAGGTTGTTCACCACCCAAAGACTTTGTACTCACTAAATTTATTTCTCCCAAATACTGCTCTGTGTCACCTACGTAATGTGTGACACAGAGGGTCAGGGACACAGAGAAGACTGACTGATTCAGTGTGGGTAGAGACGTAGAGCTGGCACCGTAGTCAGAGCTAACCCACTATAAGCAGCTACTGTCAGGCTCTCTGTGCCTCCGCAGGAAAGACAAGGAGTCTGACAGAGCTTTAACCGTCGCTAGAAGCACATTTACATCCTTTTGAGAGAAGTATTGTGTGGGTACCTGAGCTTTACTACAAGAGGCCCTCCCAGTGTGTGTGTGTGTGTGTGTGTGTGTGTGTGTGTGTGTCTGTTGCAGAGTACTGGTATACAGATCTTTTATTTGTGTTAATGTACAACTTGTTTTTCTACCAGTGGTTGTCAGGCTTGCTAATGCTAACGCTACCAGCAGCTAGTAAGTGTGAGACGTACAAACTATGTTTAGTCAGTGTTTTATTTTTACTTGGCACAGCAGCTGACATAAAATAGACCTCAGCATTTTGCTTAGTATGTCACAGATAAAGAGGGGCGAGAATTTGGTCAAACCAAACTTTCAAATCCACGTAAGCAAATTTTGAGCAGAAAATCTTGTCCTGTTTTTCAAGGGACCTCAGTTCAGTCAAGTAGCTCAATGTCACTTTAGTTTCTTCTCTGCTGTTTGGTTCATGGCAGCTGTGGCTGAAGTCATTGTGGGATTTTGAGCCATCCATGCCAAAATAAATAACAAAGCATGATTTCTCAGAAAGGAAGCTGAGAAAATTAAAACCAGTTGCCAAAACATGAACCCATCACCCGACAAAAACACTTAGGGAATCAGCGTCGCCTCCCACTTCACATCATGATGCATTTGTGGAACAGTTTTAGATTTGTAGCCATTCATCCCAATTTTTAGATTTTCACCACTGTAAACTATTGCTGCTTTTTCAGCAAATTGGTTAACATCTACTCAAAAATATTTTACTTTAATTGCTTATAATAGTGGGCCTATTCATGAATGGTCTTGTTTTGCATTCAATTTTTTTTTCTTCTCGTCTTTTCTACTGTTTTCTATTCTATTTTGTGGTTGACAGGCACCTTGTTTGGCGACCTGACAGTGGTTCTCACTAATGGAGTCTCTCTCTGAGTGTCACCCCACACACACACACACGCACACACGCACACACACACACACACAAAGTGCTGCAGAGAGGACAAGACTTTTGATTGCACTTCAGTGCTCTGCTGGTATTGCCAAATTGCCACCTTTACCCCCCTCTCCACTCGTCTCTGCCTCTCTCTATCTGCTCTTTCGTGTTTGTGTCATCCAAAACAAAACATGGGTGAAGGACAGAAAAGGACATAGCGGAAAACACAAGGGTCAAATCACGACAGCATTTCAGGACCTGACAATTACATAGTGCTAAAGCCCACTGAAAACACTACAGCGTACCAACACAACTAAGAGTGAATGTGCAGTCAAATCAGCAGTTCAAGTGTGACTGCAGTTTTTGTTTTCTGTGACAATCTCCAATCAGTCACATTTTGCTACTTTTTGACATGTGCACAATGTATTTATTCATTTTCCAATTATTTTTGTCGCCTTTTAGAAACTTCATGCCTCTCATTCAGAATCAAAAAGCAAAGGAACCAACAAACTCACATTTTGCTTACTAACTGGGGAAGGCAGCTAATGCTAATATTAGTGCTTACCTGGTACATAGTACAGTAAAACTGACAGCTGGAGTCAAGTGTCAGTTATTATGTTGAGTTGCGTCTTAGAAAAATACTAATTTAAGTTGGGCTTTTATTGTGAAAGATGAAAAAAGGAAGGAGTGAAGTGGTAATACAATAGTAGTAGTAGTAGTGGTAATAGTCAGTGTTGGGCAGTAATGCCTCCTGCGTGTAACAGGTAGTGTAACTATGTAATTACCAATAAAATTTCAGTAATAATATTGCAGTTACTCCAAAACCAAACAACTCGTAACAACATTACTTTTGTTATCACGTGACTACTGACTTGAAATACAACAATCACATCAGCTGACTCATTTTAGTCATCATTGTGCTGTGCAGGCATGTCACAAAGCAGCAAGCTAGTTGGAAACGCTTACCTTAGCAGCTGGAAATATTCCCATCACTTTGATTTTGCCAGGAAGAAAGATGACAAGAACACTGTTGCTGCAGGTAGTCAGACTAAAACTCTTTCCACTTTGAAAACCACATCCTCAAACCTCCGGTCTGAAACACCTCAGCTACTGCAACCATCTACACAACAACGTGAAGCTCCAGGAAATACACCCGACCAAAGTTGAGCCCTCCTCAGCCCTGGAGGTTGGCTGTAGCCCTGCACTGGCTAAACAACCAAAACTGGATTTAATTGTGGGCGGCTGCAGGCGACAAAGAAGTGATGAAGCTTGTAGCTGGATATGTGGTGGATGAAATGTTGCTCCATGAGTGACTCTCTGTCTTTCAGGCAGAACCTTAGGAAAATATCGGTCAAAGGCAACAGAAAACCCCCAAGTGAAAAAAGAAGCTATCTAGCCTTAGCTAGCGATTACTCTGACATTCACACAGAGGCACACAACTGAATTTTGGGGAGATACACAATTGCCAATAATATAACAAGTAGTGTATTGAATTACTGCTGGCAGGGAGTAAAAAGTAAAGTAACAATATAACACTTGAAAAGAGTAAGTGTTAGTGTAACAAGCCCAACAATGGTAGTAGCACAGAGCCTCCATTTCTGAGTCAGCATGAACAAAGGCGACAATACTCTACTATCTTTTCATATTGTCCATAGCAAAGCATTACTGCCTCACTCAGTTTTTTCCCTTCACAATAAAAGCCCAACATAAATTACTCAGAGCATTTTGGTGGGAGGCAACTCAACAGCAAAGCTCACACAAGTAACAAAAATATATATTTACAGAACTTACCATGCTATGGCTTTGCTCACCTTTCTCCAAGACCTCTACTTTTTTGCTCTGTCCTGTACATTACTGATGTTGTATCATAGACCCCTGGGTGCCCATTAGCCTGGTTCCAGACCATAGACCCCACCCGCTCAACTGCGTAGGCTTGCATCTCTGGTCTGGCATACTGCAATGAATTTGTGATTTATCTCGTCCAAAAGATGGAAGGACCAATGAACGCCGGGGGTGGGGACGAGTCTAGCGATTAGCCAATCAGCGCCACGCTGATGTCAAGATGTCCGCCGGTGGGTAACTGGTGAGGATAGCAACAGTGGCAACCGCTACAGACCCTACAGACCACATTAACGATGCTATCAAGGTATTTCGCCACTACTCGCGTTAATGGAGGACCAAATTAAGGAAGCTGCTAAACTGGATTTAACGGCGATGCAGCTGGGCGTGCACGACGACGGAGACATTTTAAACGGGCAATGCTCGCTTGTTTTCGGCACCCCCAAGGCATGGATACCAATGACTTCAGATTCTGGGTGAGTTGTTGATCTCTACTGATTGGTTAGGGAAAAATCAAATTCCCTCCCCCTTGTAAATCGGCTTCAATGGAGGCGATGTCAGACTAAAGGTTATGGGAGCTTCAGTCTGACACTCAGGCTAGGTGCCCATAGATGGTGACAGAAAGTTTGCCCTTCATTTCTGACTCCCGGTGGCTTCAGGAGAATCTCAGCACTAATAGTCTAGTGTGACACAGAACACTTGTGCAGATGCGTATTTGGGTCTAATCACATCTTTGCTGTGGCTTTAAATGTAATCTCCCTGTACGAAAAATTGACTTTGCCCTTGGTCTGAACACCCCTTTAGGGTTCTTTCACAACTAAACTGTCTGGTGTAGTTCAAACCAACTAATGCTGCATTCCAGTCAAGTTTCTGAGCTCGTAAGTCACCACTTCAAGTCACGACTCACAACTTCATAGTGTTCCAGGCAAGTCACGCCAAACTGTCAAAGCAACATGGCAGACCACGCGGGGTTTATGTTTGTTTACGATCACTTCTATCGGCAAAGGTGCCGGTTCCTTGCTCACTTGAGCGAAACGGAGGAGGAGAAACGGCGCGTGAGGTCACAGATGCTATTATACTATTTATTTTACGTTATCTGTGTGTTTGGAAATGTATTTTGTATTGATTTATTCTTGCACTGGGAACTACGTAGCTGTAAGAGCGGCTGCCAACAATGCGTTAACATTAGGGTTATTTTATGTCTATTTCTCACCATGTATCACCTACATCAACATTGCATCCATGGGGCTGCCATTGTTGTTTAGAGGAGTAAGGTAATTGGTTTAGAGGGCTGTGTGATGTCAGAGAGCGTAACTGGGAGTACATCAATCACCCAAGTTACGGGTTGCCTGGATTGCGTCATTATTTTTGGCCCTTTAACCTGGTGTGAAAGCTTTTAACCAAATTCTGGATTAAACAAATGCTTCCGAGAAGGTTCCTGTTCCTTTTGCAGTTTATTTTCGGTGCGGGCAAAATCACAAATGGTGGGACTTTGTGATAGCAGATATGTGTTATTTTAGCACAAATTCCTAAGCTTAAGATCTATTAAGTATCTTGATAATGAACTGTCAAGGCAGCAATCGAGGCGAGTGTGGGGACCTTTATCAGAAGGTTAAGAAAAGTGACTGTGTAATGTAGTGTGTTAAGCTTGTATCCTTTCTTTTGGCAGCACCTTGTTAGAAAGTGAGTGAAACATAGTGATTCCATAATAACAGATAACTCCACTTTTCTTAATCTTATCATTCTGTTCTCAGCGCTTACTTTTAAAGCTGCCTGGCATCTTTACAGTTATCTTTTTGCCTGCATGTCTTAAAACATAAAATGACAGCTTTCTTTGTCTGCGCTTAGAAAGTCCAGAACATTGTGAGTAGCACACAATGCCTCTGCTCTGCTTTTGTGAAAAAGTTAAAACAAATGTTCCCAAACAAGTTATCTTGGCTTCCTTTATTCTAGTATACCGTTTGTATTTTCAAAGCTCTCATTTAATATCTTCAAAAGGCTTAACCAAAAGACAGAGCAGGGTTTTGCCACCTTTGATCTTCGAGTTGTTAAGGTGGAGTTCCAGAGTAAATTCCAGTGCTGCAAGCATGTTAAAATGATCCATGTTACTAAAGTTCATTCCATCAAGTTAATACTTTTGTCTGTGTCGTAACTTATGTTGTATAAGAATATACACATTTGAAGCTCCTTATCTAAAATGAGACATTCAAAATGGCTCTTCACGGTTTTTAGGATTTATGTCAGCTAACCCCATGAGGCCAATTAGCACTCGTTTAGTGGACGTTAGAACTGTTTTTCTTACATCGAGTCAAGTTTTGGAAAGCCTGGCAAGACTGAGTGATAAGCACTCTGATGGTTTCATGTTGTTTGATTGGAGCAGTGATCAGCCACACAAAACACATTTTTTGTGTGAGGCAAAATTCAGTTTGGTCAGTCAGAGGAAAAAATCCTTTAAGTATTTCACTTTTTTTTCCTCATGTCGACCCAATCATTACCGTCCTGCAAATCCATTTGTAAAAGTTTGCAGTATCTTCTTACGGCTTTTCTCATGAACTCTTTGTATGCATACCTATGAACAGTAATACACTACAATCAGTGTATATCTAACATAATCATGAGCCAGTAATTCCTGTACAACCCACTAATCGGGAAGGCTGCATTCATGTGAGCAGTGTGCCAACTGGAGTAAAGAATTACGTAGCCCACCTAAGGAGGCAGGTTGGGGTGGTGGATAAGTCACAAAACACAGGACTTTCCAACAGAGGAGACCAATGTTTAATATCATATAAAAGCAAATTAACTTTGAGTCATTTGTTGGTATGTCCTCACAATGTTTCTTTTCCTAATCCTAACCCACGTAACTTTAAGTTAAGTACGTAACATCATCCGTCGGGTGTGAATTCGTTAAAGACCAGACCCTACCATTTCGAAGACTGTTCGGTTTAGCTGATGCAGTCTTCATAGGAGCTACAATATTTTGTCTTTCAAACATGAGCTGAGTCGATTAGATGGAGGCCAGACCAAATAGCAGAATACTGGCAGAGGTCTGGATGATGACATCACCAGCATAATGTCTGTCAATTTGGACAGATTATATTTGAGGCCAATGAGAGATTTTAGAGCAGTAGTCACGTAGTCACTTCATTGAGTGTAGAAAAGATGCCTATCTTCATCATCTGGTGTCTGAATGGTGATGTCAAACAAGCTGAGCAATTAGATGTGTGATTAGAATAGCATTGATAGAAAAAAAGGTGAAAGTTTCTGCTTGTTAGATGACTCTAACCTTTGACTAATTAGACATTGACTAATAGACAATAAGGAGAGAAGAATCAAGAAATTTTGCTATAGCTTATATATAGGGTGAACTGATGATCAAGAGAACTGGAGATTTAAAATGAAACACAATTGTGTAGCTGCTTGGCCTTGTTCACCTCAATAAAAATAAATGTAGCTCAACACAGTCTCAAAGTTTTTTCCAGTTTGAACACAGTGTAATGCAGTGAGAGATCTGAAAAGGTGTAGGAGGAGTTCATGTTGGCATTTTGACAAAGGATAGCAGCTGTCAGACATCTGTTGGCTGCTTAAAAGCTGATCCAATCACTCACTAAGTAATTTTGGTCTACGCCCACTGATAGTGCCTGTAGCACAGCAACCCCATATCCAGGGCAGATAGGGAGGTTTGGCACTGGAAAATGTTAAAAGAGATGCTGAAGAACCAGGTCGATGAGCAGGAGTAAGTGCAGAAAAAATGCATTTATAAACAAAAAGTTTACTGGAACAAAGGCAAAAATGGAACCTGAGAAATCCAATAACACTAAATTTAACTGAGGTATAAGAACACCAAACAAATGAAAGCCACAGTCTCAAAGCAAGCTGCTAACTCCTTTTTCCAAGGAATGACATGTCACCTTCTCAGCCTCAACTGGAACCTACCAATGTGCCAACCACGTAGGAAAAGGGGACGCAATCATCCAAATTGTACAAAGTAATTACATTACCATTAATACAAGATTTCTAATTACTGTTGACATCAAAGTTTAACTTTTGGCACCCATACTGTACATACTGATGAGCACACCAAATATAATGAAATGTCTTTTAGTGCAGAAATATCTAATCTATGTCCCTTCATCTTGCCAGGGTCTGGCCCCTCTCCGCTAAGAGGACATCATTAGGCAAACCAGGGCTGCGTTCAGCCTCAACAGAACTTAACAAAACATTTATCTAATCAGTGGCACCTAGCGGCGAGGATGGCAACCAGCTGAAACTTCCTCCATTTGCCAAGCGTGAACTCCTGGTTAGAATTTCTTAAGTGCTCAGGAGGTTTTTACCAGGAGCCAAATTATCTGCGGAGGTCTCTTCCTCTCCAAAACAAACTAAACCTGTGTTTTAAACTCTTGAGAACAATGAATAAAGCAGTACTAATCAGTTTTCAGCTCGTGACAGACAGGCTGCTAACGAATTTGGTTTACATGCACATCACTGCTGACTTGGTAACACCTCTGACACACACACCAAACAAGAGAAAATGTACCTCAAAGCCTGTTGCAAACCTTTTTGAGGAAATGTGCTGTGCACAACATTTTCAACCTGAATACACCCCTGTTTGCTCTACCCCTGATTAAGCTGCTGATTAGCTGATGTACCCCAACTTCCCAGGCAGAACAACAAAGAAACCATCACACACACATCCACAGTACCCCTGATCCAGCAAATGCCAATTGAGCCTTGTCAGTCAATTGGCATTTGCTGGAAATCTGGGGATTGGCTGTACCAGGCTAGTTAAACTGTTGTTAGAAATACAACTATCAACTTTTCTGTTAAAGAAATCAGTTAGGCTACTTACACCAAGGGAAGTTAGACAAAATTTCAGTAGGGTCCAAAAGTCTGAGACCACTGGCCAAGATACTTCTATTTTGTACTTATTTTGAATGTAACCATGTTTTGACAGCATGTACTGGAGCTTGTATGTGCTCCACAAGTTTGTACAAAACATGATGACCCATGTTACCCCAAAAAGATTTGACAATGTCATGGAGCTTCTTGTGATGTCACAGAGTGCTTGGCTTTCTTATTACCTCCGCCAAGGAGGTTATGTTTTCGCCGGCGTTGGTCTGTTTGTCTGTTTGTTTGTCTGCAAACAAAAAGTTCTGAACGGATTTTGATGAAATTTTCAGGATAGGTTGATAATGGGACAAGGAACAGATGATAACATTTTGGTGGTGATCGGTTGAAGTGAAGTGGATAAAATAATAAAATGGTGGGAAATCCGAGCTGCTTGGCGGAGGTCTGCGCTCTCCGAGTGCTCTTCTAGTTGTTAAAGTGCCTTCATCAATGTTCAATGGGGTTAAGGTCAGGTGACTGTGTGAGAAAGTCCATGACAGTCAGGACTCCTTTATCTTATTTGGTCTTGTATGGCACCTTTGTAGTCTCTTGGCCACTCAAAGCGTTTTGACATGACATGCCACAGTTATTCATTTACACACATTCATACACTGGTGGCCGAGGCTACCACTCAAGGTGCCACCTGCTACTGAGTTAACTATTCAAAGGATTACACACCAATGGCACAGCCAGCGAGAGCAATTGTGGTTCAGTATCTTGCCCAAGGATACTTCAACATGCAGACCAAAGGAGACAGAAATCAAAGTGGCAGTCTTCTGATGAGTGGCCGACCTGCTCTATCTCCCGAGCCTGACAGTCAAGTAGTTCTTGCAAAATGGTTTAGAGTTCCATGCACTGCCCTCTTAGAAACCTTTAGTTTAGCCATGATTTGAAAGGCCCTCTTTGCTTAGAAAAACAAATTGACTTCTGACTCTTTCACTTGGTTCTGATGCCATGTTTCTTACTACCGCAATGCCACTTAGTAGGCAATGATCTGCCAGTAACTTGAGGCACAGCCAAATGTACAACAGGTGAACATCGGCAGCAAGTTGAGTTATTAAATGTGCCTCAAATGAGTGGCCTCTGAATTCATGCTTCAATGGAAGGGAGACAACTCAAGGAATCGGTCAATGCCACAAATCTGATTTCTGTCCTAGAGATGGTACAGAGTCTTAAATATTTCTTCTTCATTTAATATATCATAACTTTTTGCGTTTTATTTGTTTCTGAATCCCCAACATTTGACATTATTTCAAAGTTTACATGAGCATATCACATATTTTCAATGTGGCCTCAGACTTTTGGACCCAACTGTATATATGTATTATTTAGAATTGAATCACAAAACAGTACTGCTCTTCAGCCAGTAGTAGCCTCCTGTATCTCATTAGCTTTACAATAATGGAACCCATTTGGCATTTTGTTAAACTGTTTAAATCTAGAACTCGGAGTCCTCAAATGGAAATATGGAGTCAGCAAAACTCCTTTATTACATCAGCAGTGAAAAATATGGAATACAGAACTTAGAAATGATGGAGACAGAGGGAGAAAGACAGAGACGACAAAAGGAATAGGGTATTAGACGGGAGGGTGGAGCAGAGAAAGAGTGAGTGAGAGGTATGGATTATAGATTTCCAAAAGAGGAAAAAATTAAATATTACTGAAGCCCAGCTGTGCTGCAGCTACAACTCGCTGAGCTGACACATACAGAATCTAAAATTCATCTATCATCATCATCTAACTAGTCAGTCGATTCCAGTCCTGTACTGTATATCATCTAGAACCTCTCCTCTTTCTATCTCTCTGGATTTGTCTAAACCTTGTCTAATTTGTCATATCATATGGATTCGGAATATGTGACTTAATTTCTGTTATTCATCCCGCAATCAAAGAGTAATGCTGTCACCATGTGCTTCACTGTGAATGTGTACATACCTCTGTATGAGTGTTTGTGACCGAGTGTGTGTGTGTTTAAGCTAAGCTCCATTCAGATCATCATTTGCTGAGTCAGCCCTGAGCCAGCAGAAAAAACACACGGACACATACACTGGAAAAATAGAATGATTTTTTTTCTCCAGTTAATTGGTTGAAAGATTATATTTAGAAAACACATACGCTTCTTCAGGACTTGAAATAGATTTTGCTAAGTGTAAATTTTACAAAATCCAAGGCATACATTTTATGTTGTTGAATTATAATAATAATAATAATAAACTTTATTTATATAGCACCTTTCAAGAGCATAAAAGTCACAAAGTGCTTTACAGAGGCAATAAAGCAAAAAATATACATACAGACATAAAACACAGTAAAGGGACAGAACATATATATATAAATATATATATATATATATAAATCAAACAAAGGCAAATCTAAACAAATGGGTCTTAAGCTGCTTTTTGAAGGTGTCCACAGTGTCCACAGTGTCCACAGATCTTAAATTCAGTGGGAGAGAGTTCCAAAGTTTAGGTGCCACAACCTCAAAAGCGCAGTCTCCTTTGGTTTTCAGCCTAGAACGAGGAACTACCAACAGGCCCTGATCTGAGGACCTCAGAGACCTGCTGGTGACATAAGGCTGCAGTAGATCTCTAATGTAGGCCGGTGCCTGACCATGCAGAGCTCTATATGTGACCACAGGAACTTTAAATTGGATCCTAAATTTGATAAGGAGCCAGTGGAGAGCAATTAAAATTGGAGTCACATGAGACCTTTTGGGGGACCTGGTCAACAGTCTGGCAGCAGTGTTTTGGACTACTTGTAGGCAATCCAGAGACGATTTGCTGAGGCAGGTAAAATCAATCGGATCAATAACTTCACATGTTGGTCCAGAATCAGAGCCTGGTCCACAGTGACACCAAGAATTTTTACAGATGATTTAACTATTGAGGTATGAAAACCTAGACCATCCTTGATCTTAGGGACAAGACTTGGAGGGGCAGAAATAAGGATTTCTGTTTTGTCAGAGTTAATCTGCAAAAAGTTATTGGCCATCCAGTTTTTTATAGCTGTCACACAGTCATTTAGAGCTGACAGTATAGCAAGGTTGTGGGGTTTAAAGGAGGCATAAAGCTGAATATCATCTGCGTAGCAGAGATACAAGAGATACAAGATAGATACAAGAGATACTTTTAAAATGTTTTATTATTTGCCCAAGGGGAAGCATGTACAGGGCAAATAGAACTGGACCAAGGACTGAACCTTGGAGCACACCACAGCTGAGAGTTTCAGATGGGGAGGCGAAATTACCAACAGATACAGCCAAGCCTCTGTCAGAGAGGTAGGAGGAGAACCACTGCAGGGCTGACCCAGTCACACCCACCCACTGTAGAGAAGAGAGGTAGAGAAGAGTCTAGATTTGATTTCTTGAGAAGTGGTTGAATAACAGCATGTTTGAAATGAGCAGGGACACAACCAGATAACAGAGAGTTGTTAATTATAGAGAGCACCACAGGACCACAGTAGAACCAATGACACCTTTAAACAAAGATATTGGTAGGATATCGAGAGAGCAAGAGGAAGTTTTCATACGGTTAACCAAATTAGTGAGGTCTTGCAGGGTTATAGGAGAAAAGCTCTCCAGGATAGACAGCCGAGAGTAGAAAGAGATAGAGGGGGCAGGAGAGGGGAGAATATTTGATCTAATGTCATTAATCTTTCCCACAAAGAAAGACAGAAAATTGTTACATTCCTCATCAGAGAAAATTGGTACAGCAGATGATGCAGGGGTGACAATATTACCAATAGTCTCAAATAACACTTTGGGATTACGCCGATTATTAGACACAAGCCTGGAAAAATAATCAGCTCTGGCATCCTTCACTGCATTATTAAAAGACGCTAGAAGTTCTTTCAAATAAAGATAGTGGGCATGCAGTTGAGTGGATTTCCACAGGCGCTCGACCCTTCGACAGTCTCTCTTCAGAGAGCGAATATTGTCATTTATCCAAGGAGAGAGCTTGATCAGGGGGCCCGCCTAGTTTTAATAGGGGCCACTTCATCCAGGACAGCAAGGCAGTGTTCATTAAAGGAGTGTACCAAGGTGTCAACGTCACTGTCCACATCAGAGTCGAAGTAGAAGGCAGCAGAGAACTTTCCAGCAGAACGGTGGTTCAGGATGCGAGAGCTTATAATACGTCGGCAGGGTAAGGAATCCAGATGAAAAGACAAATCAGATAAAATACAATTGTGATCAGTAATGAAAAGATCCTCAAGGGATAAAGAATCAATATTCAAACCCAAAGTAAAAACAAGATCCAGACTGTGCCCTCTATTGTGTGAAGAGCCTAATACATGCTGAGTAAGGTTTAAAGACTCTGTGATGTTAATAAAGATAGAGGCAAAATTGTCTGAAACATCATGAATATGTATATTAAAATCACCAGCAATGATAAATCTGGATAGCTTAAGAACAGAGGCCAATAAGTCAGTGAATTCAGTCAAAAATGAGCCATTTGGGCCAGGAGGACGGTAAATTAAAATACAGTAAAATGGATTTTTACATCCAATTTTAATCATTTGAAGCTCAAAAGAAGAGAAAGACCCAGTGCTCACCGAGCGACATACGAAGCGGCTCCTGAACACCGCTGCAAGTCCTCCACCGCGGCCTGAGAGTCTGGGCGAGCTGATAAAAGTGTAGCCCTTCGGGCAGAGCTCAATGAGGGGACCAAGTTCCATATTCCTCTGCCAGGTTTCCGTCAGGAAAAGAAAGTCCAAGTTTTGAGACAAGACAAAGTCGTTTAGCACGAACGTTTTGTTCGCTATGGAGCGCGCATTAAGTAGCGCCATTTGGAGAGGTGAAGACTCCTCTAAATCTAAAATAATATTGACTCTACGTACATTGTTGAATTTACCATGTC
Organism: Epinephelus fuscoguttatus; assembly: GCF_011397635.1. Lineage (NCBI taxonomy): Eukaryota > Metazoa > Chordata > Actinopteri > Perciformes > Serranidae > Epinephelus > Epinephelus fuscoguttatus. The sequence continues at coordinate 12,917,622 of NC_064754.1, read as the reverse complement.
TTGGTGAGAGCCATACAACCCACAAAAAACAAAAAGGTTGATGTTGTACAACTGTGTTTAAACTTTCAAGTGAAGGACAACATGTTTGGACACTAACATCTTATGATTCCCACTGCAGTATAAATTCAGGCAATAAACACTTTGTGAAATTCAGAGTGACTGAGCTTGTAGCTAGGAGCAAAATGTGGTAACTCCTAAAACAGCACTAAACAACAGCAAAAGTGCTGTCAGAGCTAACAGTATTGACCAGGCGGAAACCAGAGGATGGGATCTAGGCTTCAGCAAAAAAGTTATCAGCAATAACGACAGTTTCAGTGCAGTGTAAAGTGGTGGCGATGAGCTAGCCAGTGGGACACACAAATGCATTAACATGTGCAACCAGATGAGCCTTCGACAACAAACCACAGAGAAGCTCCAATTACAATACACACAGAGGTAGCTTGACTTTAACCAGCTAACATTACGAGGCAGCATAGTTATACTAGCTGGTGTGTTATCGAATGTGAAAAATCTGACAATTTTACAGGACAGGACAGATGACAGACGCCAGATAGTGCGAGCTAGTTAGCTAGCTAACAAGCAACCTGGCTACGGTAACGTTAGCTAGCTGGCTAGCTTTCTGTCAACTCCAATCTAGATATCGTGAATACTAATAAAAACTTTTTTTCCCCGTCTCTTGCTCGGTGGTAGCCATGGCGACATCTACCCCTCGCTGGCAAGTCAGCATCTGAAATCCCTCTCTCCAAAGGGCTAGTTTCATGCCCCCTACCCCTACACACAAAAAAGGAATTAGGACACCCCTACCCCTCGCGGGAACGCGCAAATCTAGGGGTAGGGCTAAGGGGGGTATTGGGACGGGCCCTTTATTCCCTGCTCTGGATGCCATTACTTCACTATATCTTTACGTAATAAGTAGTGGTTTGCTGCTGTAATGATCTGAATGTCGCATAATGAGCCTTAAATGTTAAAAGGAAAACAATGTTTATTACTGGTATAAGATACAATTAACCACAGGCCTCCTGTGTCCAAAGGAAAACAGTTGAGTAATTTCAAAATATTTCTGTCTGGCTTTAGTGCCTGGCAAAAGTACTGACCTGATCATACAGTATTTTCAATTTCGAAATTGTATCCTATCTGCAGTACAGTGGTACGTATTGTTTGCAATACATACACACTCCCACTTAGAGCATTTGGCGGAAGAGTGGGTCAGTTGTTTGCATTGTTGCCTCACAGCAAAAGTGTTCCCGGTTTGAATCCAGGGTGGGGGATCGACCCTGAGTGGAGAAGGCACCTCTATGCCGAGTTTGCATGTTCTCCCTGTGTCACCGTGTGGGTTTTCTCCTGGTACTCCAGCTTCCTCCCACAATCCAAAGACATACAGGTTAATTGGTGACTCTAAATGTCCCACAGTGTGTACTTGGATGGATTTGATTGGCCAGTGCAGTGCAGTGCCTGATGATGGAATATGCTGCAGCAAAAGCTTAGCAGGAGTAATCTTTTTGCTGGACTACTCTGTGCATTGTGTTGTCAGAAGATGATGGTTTTATGGTAGAACAGCCATGCATTAAAAAATCAAGGGGGATGTGGTGGTGGAGGCATGTTGTTACAGATATGGCTGAGATTAGTCTAGTAGCCAACTAGGTGAACCCGGAAATGTTGAGCACACCAAAGTTTTATTGCAGAAATGTGAAGTATGGGTCCCCAGTATACAGAAACTGTTGGATGCTGATTTGCATATGTTGAGCAATTTGCATAATTAGCATAATTAGCATTATTAGCTTAATTGTCTATTTTGACCACATATTTCGCACTGTGTGGCCAATTTCTACAATTTCTACAATTTAGGTGGTTTTAGAGGATGCTGATTTCATTTCGTGCATTTTCAGATTTCAAAGAGCTAATTTTATTATATATTTTGATGTATTTAGGTAAATTTTGATTACTTTCAGGCATTACATTTCAGAATCATGAGTGCTCTTGTGAATGTTGATGCATTGTTTTCAGGATGTAGTGAAGCTGAATCCCCTCCTGACACTTTTGAAGATTCAAAATTGCTTCTTTGAATCTTTGTTAGGCTGAATGAAAAGCAATGCAGGTATTTGACATAACTTGGATCCTGCAACTATACAATACATATTAATGAGGTATTAATGGGGTAGCTCTTTAAGACATCCAATGAGATGACATCACCTAAGCCCATCAATATGTGTGATCAACGAACTATGTACAAATATACACTATATACATGCCATACAAGACAGACCCCATGAGTCGCTAGGGCCACGCCTGAATGGCAGAAGGGCTGCCCAGGTTGGTCCGCAAGTCGCAAGATCCAACGAGGACCCAGTTAAAACAAGACACAAGAGTTAAAACTGAGTCTGGGCAACCCGGGTCAGCTCGCCAGATGCAAGGCTAACCAAGAGGGCCTCACCTCCGCACCACACAAAGCACACACTGGCTACCACCTTCAGGCAAACTGCTATGCCTCACAATTAATTAACAAAAGGCGTCTTCACTATCCTCATCTGTTCTGTCATCATCTTTTCCAGACCCATCATCCCTCTCTTGGTGTTCTTGGTGTTGTGTGAGTTTGTTGCAGCATATACCATCATTGCCAACAATAACTGGTACAGGCCAGACCTGCAGCTGCACAGCTGCACTTTGCTGACGTGCAAGGTTTCAACCCGGGTTTGCAACCACAGCTGACAACATCTAACAAAGCAGGAGGAGCAGCTGGACTTGAATTCTGGGTGGGCATCAGTTCCATCAGTTCCTCTCCTTCCTTTAGGACCATCTTCTTGTCCCATCCTAGCAAGGTGATATCCACGGCTGGTCTGCCGCTTTCCATAGCAGCACCTGTAGGTGGGCACGTCTTCCATGAAGGCGCATATTGCGCTTTGTAGGAGGTAGTGTCTTCAGTGCTGGGGACCTTTTGCGCTTGCGGTAAATTTCATACCGGGCTGCATCCAAGATTACAGATTTCCTCTGATTGTACAGACCCAGAAAGAAAGCCCTCCTTGCTTTTGTGATCTGTAAATCTGTGGCTTCTGCCTCTCCAATACAGTGGAGAAGCTTACCAGGTACGACTCTCATGGCCTTGAGTGCACCTTCCTCTTCCCAACAGGATATGAGGTGGTATCACATCCCGAAAGAGCATGCATGGCCAGAAAGATACCACATTGGTCACCCAGGTTGACAATGTCAAAACTTGTTTAGAGAGGCATTGGTAAACTAGCCGTCCTAGACTAGCAATCCAGGCTTTTAGGATACTGGCTAGTGTAATGGATGCCAACTGATGCCAGCTAGGATGCTAGTTGCACTAGTGCATGTTGGTAAACCTCACTCACTTAACCAACTTTGCTAACTACTGAGTTGGGAGCCTGGGTCAGCTCAGTGGGTAGCGCATTGGTATTACCAATCTGGTGTTGCTGGGAGGTCACAGGTTTGAAACCCAGGGCAGGCAGACTATATGAGAAGACCGCTGATATTTTGGTGCCATGACACAAATGAGAGTGAGGTTAAGGGGGGGTGAGTGTCACAGAAGGTGTAACTGAGGCTAGGTAGGTATATGAACACTGGTAAACATCACCCAGAAGTAGACATGTATTCAGGGATTTTAAGATAAGCACTCTCAATTCCCAATCTGCCGTTGTTGGGTGGTTGCTGGTTCGACCCAGGGCCTGTTCTACTAGGTAAACCTCCCTCCCAGTGTTAAAGCGGAACGCCAGCGTTATTGAACTCATAGCCCTATCGTGCAAGCTTGTTACTAGTAACCGAAATGTGCAGCAATGGGAAAATTTGGTTATACGTAGCACTGAACTAAAGCGCGCTGAACCGGGCATTTTTGAAACGAAACCGAAACTGCAAAAATGCCCTGTAAGGTTAGCTCTAGTGCCGAGCGCACAACTTAAGTTATGTTTTACCAAATATTCTCATTCCTTAACGTTTCGGTTGTTTGTAATTAGCTTGTTCGATAGGGCTATGAGTTCAATAATGCCGGCGTTAAGCTTTAAGGAAGACTTGCTAGTTGGTGAAACTGCTCCCTTTATGATTAAGTTTTCCATACATTTTTTAAATGTTTCAAGTACTTTAAAACTAGACTATGCTCCCTTGCTTTACAACATACTTATTACAACTACAACAGCCAGCTGCAACAGCTTATTTGCATAAAAACATGACCGGACCTCAAGAAATGTAAACAAATTTAGGTTATCAACATTCACATCAAAGAGCAAGAGCTGAAATGTGAGATTATTGTGTTTACCATGAAAATAACCTAAAATTTTGTCCAAAATTAATGAAATATGTGTCTAAATGTATCCAAATTTGATATAGAATTACCATTTTGAAGTCTGAATTGAATTCAGCATCCTCTAAAACCTCTTAAACTACTCCAGTATTGTAGAAACTGGTCACACAGTGCAAAATCTATTGTCAATCTGGACGATTCTGCTAATTATGCTAATTATGCAAATTGCTCAACCTATGAAAATTAGCATCCGGCAGTTTCTGTATGCTGGGGACCCATACTTCACATTTCTACAATAAAACTTTGGTGTACTCAACATCTCCGGGTTCACAATGGGGCTCTATGGGCTGGCTACTAGACTAGATGATGCACTACAATCCAGAAAAATTAGTTTGTGCAAAATGAATGAAAATGCTGCTTAAACCCTTAATTGGTGTCAAAGTAAATCCATCAAGATTTGAAGCCTGTTTATGATTATGAAATGTGTCAATGTAAAAATGTAGCAATATTAATTGTATTACATGACAAAAAGCCAGTTTTGCACTGAACCAGTACTTCTATTTACTATTTCTGCTTCTAGTTTGAAATATTGATGGTGTCTCTCAGAATCTGAAAACAAAGACTTCAATGTTGTTTCATGATAATCTGTATGGTGTGTCATATACTCTACTATTTAGATCTTGAGTCTCATGTGCTCCAACACAGCCAGCGCATTAATTCAAATTATCAACGGCAGCTTTGTTAAACCTTATCCAAATTTCAGCAATTCAACATGATATTCACCACTAAATATTTGGTCTGTCTCTAGTTATTGGCTGTCTCACACTGTGGCCTTTACTTAGCTCATCACAGTGTGTGTCAACATATCTTTAGACAAACACACTCCTAATAACTCTCTCTCTCGTATTCTCTCTCTGTTTAAGTCTTGCCCTCTCTCTCCTCTCCCTTCTGGCTGAGAGCCGGCCACAGTGGATTTCTGCACCACACTGTTCAAACAAAGCACTGAAAGAAGCCGAGCACTACAGGGAAGGCTTGATATTAAAACCAGTTTCAAAGGAACACTGATGTGCAAGCGTGCACACATACATAAATACACGAAGACACTTGAATTCAACACTAACAAGAATTTCTAATGCAACGAATAATAATACATTTTGTAAAAAAAAATAAGAAAAAAACGACCACAATGAATGTTGTCTCAAAATCTGATGTTAGACAGTCCTAAGCTCACTGTACACTTCCGTTATCACGTGTTAAGAGCTCCAAAGACATTTATATGCATGTACTATTGACTGGTCTTTACATTTAGCTCTTTTCTCTGTCTTTTCTCTTTCAATTGATTGGTCTTTAAATGTAGCCTATCGACAGGCCAGTCCACTTGTCTCTCTTGTCTTGCAATTAGCACATATGTGCAGCATGATATTGACAGGGCATGGCCCAATTACTGGGAGACGTACCCTTGTAATATATTGCTATCTCTACAGTTAAATTGCAATGATGAATAAATGCATTTATTTTTTCACCTTCATCAAGACTCAAACAAATTACACCACAGGTCATTCAGGTTTGTTTGTGAGTGTGAGCATTTTTCATTCCAAGGATTCAAATGATTCAAAGCCATTTTGCAAGGAGCCGTAGGCGACATTCAGAGCATTTATATGATTCAGAGTCTTCGACAGGATTGCCTACACACAGCTCTCAACATGGAGGTGGCTGAGCTGGCGGCCAGCAGTTGACAGTTCGAGCAGTATGAACAGTGCAAACAATGGCAACGGCGCTGACAGAGCTAACACTTGATGATGACAATGTTCTGCCACTGTGGTTTCGGAGAGCGTTTTCAACCAAAACCACTGTGAGCCCTGTGCAGAGCACCAGTGATTAGCTTGTCAGTGGGATACCCACACAGGGACTTGCATGCACTAACATGCACATGTGGCTGGGCCTTCTACCACAACAAAGAACAGAGAAACTGAGGATTACAACACTCACAGATGGAGCGTGACTGAATTCTTTGCTTAGGATGCCATTACTCCAACATATCTTTACATAGATAATATCTGCTTGCTGCTATATTGATGCTCTGAATGTTGCATACAGCTCCATTGAAAAGGCAGCATATTTTGGAACCTGTGGTCGATTTGATGCAGTCAAAACAAACACTTACCTTTTGACAAAATCTTTAGAGGAGGATATACCGGTGTCGTGTCATAAAAATCAAAGTATTCATACCCTAATGAACCCTTTAACCTGGCCTTTTCACTGCCTTTATCCACAGGCTTTTATGAGTAGATTAGAGAGGAGAGCAGTCTCAGAAGCATGCTAATGGGACATTCTGTTCCTGAGATCTGTCAAATCATGCCTTGACAGTGTAAAATGATTTTTAAATATCTTAATGGATTTTGTGACTCCTGTTGTTTTTCTTATTTCAGTGAATATTTCCAGAGTTTTTGGAACTACACTTCCCATCATGCTTTGGGTGATGCAAACTGAAGCTGGCTTCATTCATCAAAAAGGCTTCTCTGTGTATCGTCCAGCAATGTGCAGCCTTTCATAGTAAATATACAGATTACAGATGAACTTTTTGACACTACTGTGATGTTAGAGTCAAAATGATGAAAGGAATAAGCATGTATACAGCCATGCTAGAATATGTCCACATTTGCCATTGCATAGTTGGCTGAAAAGGCTTCCACATCTAGACACATTGAAGATATTGGTGTCAAAATTTTAGTCTACATTATTAGCATTAAAACTCCACTAAAAGAGCTATGTTGTTATTGAGTCAATGGCCCACAAATGGGCATCATAAGCTTCATTTGTTTAGCCTAAAGTGGTTGTTTTGGCAAATCTGCACCATGACAGTCACACTGCATTAGCCACTTATACCTCTTGTTGCCACAACAATCACAGGATTACTGTCGACGCTGAATAAAATGTCAACAGACAGAGGATTCACAGGCAGTCTCTTAAGTTATAAGAAGCGCATTTGGATATAATACTCAAAACAGATTTAGGAACATGCATCTTCAACAAACATTGGAGAAATGGCTACTGCCAATAAGAGTAAGTTCCACTGATTTCAGCAGTACATTAATGTCCCTGTGTGCATTCTTGTTAGAATGAGGTGTGACTGTGAGAGGATGGGGCGTGGACCAACAGACCTGCAGTATTTTGAAATGTACAGTGCCATTCACAGACAATTGTTAGCGTGGCTCTAACAGTAGCAAGTCACATAGCTATTACAGGAATGCCAATTGTTTGACCTGCTTCATAAATGTACAAAAAAATTCTTGACTGTTTTGTTTGTGTTGTATGTGTATGTGCTGTGTTTTCCTATTCACAAAGCAGGCAAGCAGTGGTGCTTTCTTTTGAGAACACGGATGTGGTTGTGAGCTTTGTGAGCTAGCCAGATAAATATGTCTGACTAGCTCTGGATAGACAGGCCTAATCGTGTCCATTTCCAAAGATGCTAAGGGGCTGTGCGTCGGCCATCATCTCCAATGCCGATTAAGCTAAATGAAGGCAAATCCCCTTTTCCCGTAAATACCAAAGTACAATGAAACTATCTAACGTTGTCTTGATTCAATAGGGCCTCTCAAAGGGAATGAGGCAGCAGCCTGATGGACAGTCAACAAAGACTGACAAAGGAAGACTGAAAGTATGGAGGGAAGACAAAGAGGACGACAGCATGACAAATTGTTTTCCTCTTGGCTGCCCTCTCAGGTTATACATTTGGTCCTCTGCTCTTACTTATTGTCCTCTCATTTTCCCCCTGTCATTCCTGAATCTAAAGTATGCCATCAAAGTGGTTTACAAGGCATAGCAAGTCACAGATGTAGTTTGTGATGAAGACTGACACTATACTTTACTTATATGTTTTGTTTTTTTTTACAAATAAAGAGTGCTTTTTAAATGGATAATTTGCTTTTGGTCAGATAACTCACAACAATGAAAATGACGATGAAAAAGCCAAGCAAGCAAGCTGGTGTCCCTGCCTAAAGAAAAACAATCCCATAATATATTATGACACAAAAAGCAATTGACGGTTATCAGTCCCTGCAGATCTGATAATTTCCACTTAAATCACACTAACATACAACAAAGTAGGGGATAAAACAGTGCCAAACAGCTCCATTTACCACTATTAAATAGTATTCAATTTGACTGCATTTGCAGCTGCAAACGGTGGTTTCTAGTGATCCGAGCACAAAGAGCAAGTTGTACAAATGAATTTCCAAAAGTTGCAGGACAAAATGAATCCATTCAGTTTCTGCATGAAGTTTAATGGACACATTAAAAGTTGGATTTTAACCACTCACCTTGAAATGACACAAAAATGTTAACTTGTTTCCACGACACTGAAAAGATGTGTTGCTACTGTGTAACGTGGGCTTATTGAAGACACTCAATTCAGATATTCGGGTTTGTCTGAATGGCTTTATACTTTTATGATCTGATTCGGACAGGTAAAAAGGTGAAAGAAATAAGTCCACAGATCTGAAAGGTAATGTTTTAGCCATTGAGACAAACACATCAAAAAGCTTTCATTATGAGGAAATATCTACAGGATTAGAAATTCTTCTCAATCAATTTCAACATGGCTTTCTTGAAGGTAGTTGCTATTTAATCTACTCCCTACAAAGTCGAGCTGTCAATATGAGATGGACATATTGTGAAGTAATCAGAGTGATTACAGTGTGACTGTTACCTTTAAATGTTATGATTTCTTGCACCTTTACTAATTTGGGGTTAGGGGTTCCAAGTAAGCAATCCTTACCTCGAAGCAATCAAGATCACAACTTTTACAACACATAGGTGTCTTAAGATTTGTTGGTAGATATCGAAGCAAAATTCAAATTTAAAATTTCAGTGGCAACCTCTTTTGATGTATTTATCTGTATTTTTTCTGAGCATACTTTTGTGTGTCTGGCTTTTTTATGATGAGAAAAAAGGTCAGAAGAGGAAAGGTGAGAGCAACGGAATGTGCGAGTGCTTTCTTTTTCCTTTTATTGCCACATTTCACCTTGAAATTGCACCTCTCCTTGAACAAGGCCTCAGCCCTTCTGAAACCTCATATGTCATCTCCAGCTGAAGACAAAGAGGCTGTGGCAAAGGTTGGATGGAGTATTTTTCTAAATGGACTCCCTTAAAATTTCCTTTTGATAGCGACAATTCCACCAAAAACTGAGGTCAGCAGCAACACAACAAACTCAGACATGAACAAAAAATAAAAAAACACCTTCACTGGAGGTTTCAGCATTCCAATTCAGATCTCCAGAAACATGGTCTGAATCAATTGGTGAAGCCTAATCAGAACATGTTAAGTATCTGAATGAGGGCTGACCAAAGGCAAGCTCACTGAAGGGCCTCAACCACTGCCGCTGCCTGACCATGGCCTCCTGTGGCTGAGTTTAGTTCTATACAACAGTGTCTTGCAAAAATATCCAAGGTCCACTTGATCAAGCTCCTTTAAAGTACCTACATTTCATCGGTACAATTGTAGGTTTATAAAGAAAATGGCACAAAACAGTTCTCCACGCAAAACTGTCTCTGTATGAGTTTCTGATGTCCTCAACTAATATCAAATGATTATTCTACAATTCCAGATAGGGAACCTCCTTATTTTCATATGTCTCAACAGGAGCTATTGCCTTGAAAAACTTTTGCTCTGCTCTGTGACATCAGTGTCAGTTGTAAAAGGACATCTTCCATTATTGTGTACCCATGTTCAGCAATTATACAATGAGCAATCCATATTTCAAGAGCCACAGATGCTATTTTTTTCTCCCCACAGATATACAGCCACAAAACAGCATGTTATATCTAATGTTTTCACTATTGCTGTCTTCGTACAATAAAACCTAGCTGACTACAAGGTAAAGCTGCTCAAGGCTGCAGAGACTGACGATGTTTTTAAAAAGAGGCTCAAGACTCATCTTTTTAACCGATTTATCTATTTGGTTTTTTTTTATGCTCTTACCCTTCCTCTTTTTAGGTTCTTATCTCATTTAATCTTTATCTTTTGTTATTTTAGTTATAGGTTTTAATGTTGATGCATTTTATGTCTCTGTTTTAGATCATTCTTACCTAGCTATTAACTTAATTTTATAAGCTAAATCGCTTTTTGTTTATTTGGTTCATTTTATACCTTTTATCCTATCCTACTGTTTTAGTCCCTCAGTTTTTAACTCCAGTGTTTCCTCATGGGGGCCTACCACACTGAGAGTTGTTCCTGGTCTACCGATGGGGGTGCCGTCCCGTGGACAGCTCTGACCTGGGTGGCGGAAGGGCATTGCACCTCGGTGTGGAGCCCCCTGTCTGCCCGGGTCGGGGTGGTCTCTATGGCGGCACTGCCTGTGGCCGTGGACCGTGGACCGTGGGCCCTCTCAGTGTGGACGGCCTTCAGAGGTGGCTTTTTCCTTGCCTTGGGTCTCCGTGTTTGGCTGTGTCTCTTGAGTGATAGCTAGTGTGTGTGTGTGCGTGTGTGCATGTGTGTATATTTATGTATCTCTATGTGGGTGGTTGGTTGGAGGGTTGGGTTTCCTCTTTTCTTTTTTGTTTTCTGTTTTGGTTCTTTGTTGTTTTTAACCTCTGTGAGGCACTTTGTGTTACTGTTGTATGAAAAGTGCCATATAAATAAAGTTGATTTGATTTGATTTAATGTGATATGGTGTTTCTGACTGGTAATTGTGCTGTGTTGTTGATAAGGAGCTGGTCCTAAAATTATTTGTCATACATGACTAGTGCATATAAAACGATATACATTTCTGGATGGTTCTAATGTGCCACACACAAATTGCAATGTGCCAATAAAAAGGAAGGGAAGACTATTGCAAAATGATGTAGACAAATCCAACCTGTTCCAATTGCCAGGTTGTCAAATATTGACAAATTGTCACACCCTGACGCACAGGCCACCCTTTGATATATTTCTATGAAGCTTTTTCATTCATTCTCAGCAACAGCTTATCCTGGAACAGGGTCATGGGTGTGATGCAGAATATCCAAGCTGTCACTGGTTGAGAGGCGGGGTACACCCTGGACAGGTTGCCAGACTATCACAGGGCTGACGCACAGAGACAGACAAACACCCATGCTCACATTTACACCTATGGGCACTTTAGAGTAACATGCATGTTTTTGGATTGTGGGAGGAAGCTGGGGCACCCAGAGACAACTCAGGCTGACTAGTGGAGAACATGCAGACTCCACAGAAGGGGCCCTGACTGGCTGATGGATTTGAACCCTGAACATTCTTGCTGTGAGGCGACAGTGCTAACCACTGCTCCACCATGCTGCCCCATGTGATACACAGCTGAAACACATTATAATGTGTTAATGTTGTGAAATGGTTGTGGCTAGGTGAAGGCATCAAAACTACTTGGGCACTACCTCTGCCTTTCCTCGGGCCTACGTAGAAAGCCTCTTCCACGCGCCGACGTGGAAAGCACAAGGCAGACAGAGCACAACTCTCTGCCCTTCTGCGTGCCTACATGGAAAGCCAAAGGTGGAGAGAGCACACCTCTCCACCCTTCCACATGCAAATGAGGAAAGCCTGAGGCAGAGAGCAAACCTCCCTGCCCTTCCATGTGCCCACGTGGAAAGCCTAAGGCAGGGAGAGCAGCAGCAAAGACCCGCGAGAACACAACAGAGCAGCATTAATGACAAACAGAAAGGACATTGATATGTTAGAGACAGCTTGAAAAGGTGGATCTGGGGTGGAGGTGGGTTGGGAAGCTGCTTGCGGAGGAAGCAGCAACAGTAGGCAGGCCAGAGCAGTTTAAATAGGATGCTCTGAATGAGATTTGCCAATTGGTTGCATTGAAAGGAATCATGTGATCAATCAGCTGACTCCCTCCATCAATCAGCTGCTTCATCAGTTGATTGGGCTGTTTGAGATCAACTGATATAGCTGACATGTGAGCTGAGCTTGACATTGTGTCCTGCCTGAACTAACACTATGCTCATTTTTTGGGTTAATATAAGTATTAGTTTGTTACATAACATAATGTGAAAAAAAAGAAAGAAAGAAAAGTCTGTATCGTTACATTAAAAGAATGACTTTTGTTTTAAACAGGACACAAACTGTGGTCTCCTGGATGACCTTGTGCAGACATTCTAGTTGTTTATACTTAGCGGTTGCTCTCAGCGCGGATGGGTTGACATTGGAGTAACATCAAAGCCTGATGTTTCTCTTAAAAATGCTAAAGGGTGCCTTCAGCATCGATGTTACATGCCTTGGGGTGTGACAGTATGTCAGTATTAGACACCCTGGGGATGAGAATGGGCTATTGAATCATGTATCCAAATAATTTTCCACAAATAGTACCTGGCCATACAGACATGCAGTTTTGGGAGATACCTGAATATTTCATACCTAAATCACAAAACAGGTTGTTTATCCTTGCCTTGCAGTCAACCAACAAGTTCTCCAAATGAAACGACAAAATACGTTAACACATGTCTGCTGATTTTGAAACTCTACAACAATGTCATGTTATTTTGCTGTGTTTCCACCAAAGACTTTCGGTATGGTATCTTTGGAACCAAAAGTTCGGACATGGTACCTACACCCTGGTGTTCTCACCACAAACAGTACTCTTTTCATATGGGCAGTGTTGTTGTCACTCACTGCTCCATCCAGCACTCACTGTATTTCCGCCTTGCAAATCGTTTATAGTCCACAGAATGGGGTTGCATGCCAGCATCTTCAGAACAAAATAAAAAAGGCTGCAGTGAGAGTCTCTCTAGGTGGGACATTTAAAAATAGTGGGTGAATGAGGATTGGGGTATATGCAGTTCACATAATCCTGTCAAGATTAATATATATTTTTAAAATCCATTCATTACTAAAAGTGTCTGTCATCCAGGAGGGAGAATTGAAACTAAAGCGATGGTCAAAGTTGTCACATCGAAATTTAAGGTGTGCTGATGGATTCAAAACATAATTTATTCGTTATTAGTTGTAGATGACTAATGTACTTGCCGCGGTATGAACAGTGGTTACAAAACCAAAAATGGGCATGGTACAGAATGTTTCCATTGGCACTATTCACAACTTTTTACAGTGGAAACAGAAATAAAGTGTACCGAACTGAACTAAACTGTACCTTACTGCTTGGTGGAAACGGGGCTATAGATCCCAATGGCTAAGACTCATAATTCCCAGTGCTGCTAGGAGTTGCTGTTTTAAGGCATTTGCAGGGCAACATTGTTCGTCAGCACCTTTTGAGGCACACACTTAAAGAACTCAAATGGCCATTTTCTGATTGTAGGATTGCTGGAAGGTCATTGCAATGATTTCAAACAACTACAAGAGAAAAAACACACAAAAACAGTTTGGACGAAATGCCCAACCGTTTGACTCATCCTTGTACCTATAAGTGATATTGCCTTTAAGAGATAACCATTTTTTCTGGCACAGCCACAAGAGGTTGCTTCTCAGGAAAACCGTAAAATAAGTTGTTTAAAGTGTTTAATCATACAACCAAGGCTGTCCTTTTTCTGATAAGGACGGCCTCAAGTTTTCATATAAATACCTCTGAAACGTCTGTTGCCACATTAATACAATGATTTGTGGTGCTTACAGGTTTGAAAAGAGCATCGTGAATTCACCAGTGTCAATGTTAGTGTCACTCTGGATAATTCACAGAACATGCTGTCAGCAGTTCAGTGAGTTGCTGCTTTCAGAAACAAAAACAAAACTCTATCCGCCTCCTGTGTGTTGCTGAGTTTTATTAGTTAGAAATGCATATATATTAATAAAGGAAAACAAAAATAGAATGTATAACCAACTAACCATGAAACCAGTCGTCATCTACACTACGCTTTCTCAGCAAATTTGGACATCTGACAGCGGGCACTGTTGCATTTGCATCATGTCAACACTGGTGATTCTGCTTGTATTTACTCATTGTATTTGACAACCACTCCTTTAAACAAGCATAAGTAATAATCAAGCATCACTTTATTTTTCTTTCGTGTGATATTGTTTCCCAAACACAAACAACAGCAGGCCTATAGCACACTTTGGCCAAAGGAAAAACACAAGATATTTCTTTTTTAATCATGGTGAGCTCTTTTGCTGACGAAAACGGGTTTGGAAAAATAGTGGTAGCATTATGAGGGTGGACACAATAACATGAACACCTGTGCGGTATAATGAAATCCAATGCAATAGCCCTGCAATAAATATTACCTTTGTAACAATATCTCAAGTTCAATTTTAATATTGAAGCCAAAATAAGTAAATAGCAGAAAATGAGAGGAAATAAGTGAAGTGAAATGAGTGTGCAGAGAGACAGGATGAGAAAGCTTAAGACGTGGTGATGAAAATCGTGGAGAGGCATGGAAAACAAAACGGCAGAGTAGAGGAGAGAGGAGACAGAGGGAGAAAAGGACAAGTGGGAAGGAGAGATGGGTGATGTAAAAAAGGATAAATAAAAGATGGAAAATGAAAAGGTTAGATGAAGAGGAACAGGAAGGCGGGGTAAGAGATGTGGAAAAGAGAAATAAGGTATGACTAAAAGTATACATTAGAAAAGAAATGAAAGGCGATGAATGGTAATGTTAGATGAGATGAAGACAAGAAAAGATGGCAAGAAAAAGACAATGGAGAGAAAAGAAGAGGACAAAAAAGGCCATGCAAGATAATGAAATAAGACAAAAGTAAAGAGTAAGCAAATGCAAAGACAGAGGGCTGGTGATGAGTGGAGACAAGAGATGGAGAGGAAGGGAAGCAGTGGAGCATGGGTAATGTGTCGACAGAGAGAGAGAGAGAGAGGAAGAAAGAGGGAGAGCAGAAGGCTTGTAAATGTTGGATGAGAGAAGTATACATGGCACTATGACTCACTGGAGCTGCCCCAGCACTTGTGAGGGCAAGTGCTTCTCACACACACACACACACACACACACACACACACGATTTAAAATTACCCTTTTTGTGAGGACTGCACATCCTTCCTTAATCCTCTAACCCAAGCAGTGCTCTAATCTTTAACTTTAATCCTAATCCACCTCTTTAAATGATAATAACAGGGTCAGTGGTCAGAATTAAACAAATAATTATCAAATAATCACATGGGACACATTAATGTAACAGCAATTTGTGAAATATTTTGAGACATTATCACAACTCAACTTGCAAATAATAACATACAATTATATAGAAGTTTTTTTTTTTATTTTTATCATATATAATACATATTTTTAAATTTTAATTTACTTTTATGTCATGGCACTTTTATTTCATAATGGCAGTCTCTAGACAGTGGTGTGTACCAGGAGTTGACTGGCTAAAATCTGGTAGCAGATATTGGGCTTTCATGTATAAGGGGCAGGGGGAGCCTAGTGTCACTCCAAAAGTTGATGAAATCTGGTGCTTGGCATCTAAGACCAACGAAAAAGGCATCCTTTAACGTCTGCACGATATGCTTCAGGTTGTCATTATAGTTAAATGGTGGATGGGTCCAACAAACACAGACTTTCACCCGAGAGAGTGGTGTTTGTGTCCCATAAGATTCTAACGCCAAACCTTGTTCTTTTTTCCTAAACCTATTCACTTCCTTTTGTTGCCTACACAAAATATGCCATTATGAAATGAAAACAGGCCTTTGAATAGGGATATTTCTATAATTAATAATTATATGCTATATGTTAAATAGAATTATTATTACACCATTATTTCATTTTTGATAAAATTAGCATTTTTTTTTAAAAATAAAATATAATATCACAGGTCAAGGGTTATTTCCAATTGCAGTGTCTATTATATATCCATTGCATTTACTGATCCTATATCTATATTAAAGGGGCACATGTTTCTTGGTATTCTGGGTGATAGTTGATTGAGGCTAATTCTGATTCACTGCTCTTTAATAAGAGTGTGTGAGGCAGGTAAGACTTTTAAACTATTTACACATAACACTTTGCAGGTCAATACATGACGCAAATCACATATTCTTTACATAACTGTCATGCGATAATATAACATTTTATAAACATCCCAGTAACAGATGTAATCTAACACAAAGACATTAATGCATTGTTATTCTAATAACAGTTGTCTTGATAATGCCCACCCATAGAAACAGCATGTTTCACAGTTACATAGACAAAGACACAAAGAAGAATACAACAGCTGCAATAACAAGTCATCTCAGGTAAAGGTGCAGCGCAATTTAAAATGATGGATTTTTTCCATCAAGGCAGTGGTATGTCTATACAGCTGGTTTTAGTGAATTGTTTTACAATAGCAAAGATAAACCTGCAGTGGAGCAGGCAGTACTGATGCAGGGTCAGCAGAAGTATATCCACAGCATTAACGTCAACAGAGGGAAAAAGATACAGCCTTTATTCTAAAATAATATATATCACACTAAATGTACATTTGTCAAATAGGCTTGGAAGAACATGTAACTAAGAAAAACATCTGACTAGTACTGTATGTTCCAAACACTCACAAAGCATGACTCACACGACCTGACCTCATGAGTCAGTGCATGCACCGGTTTAATTAATGCAGAGGTTGACATTATTGTACAACATGTGAAGCTGGGTTTCTTGAGTCAAGTTACAAACTGTTGGTAAATTATTTATTCTTTTTCTCTTACAATTAACATTCTCTTGTGGGAAAAAAAAAAAGAATGTGAGTGGTGAGCTTTGGCCATGGACTGATGTAGCCGCCGTGATGTCACACATTGGTTTGTGGCTGTTTTGAGGCCTTGAGTTCGGCAGTTTGGCCGTCGCCAACTGGGTTTTTTGGAGCCAGAAGTGACCAAATTTGGTTGAGAGGCTGGGGCTGTGGAGGAGCGAGGGGTTGACCTGACTCATAGACTGTGACAGCGCCTCACAGACGACCTGTCAATCAAGCGACCACACCCTTGATTAAGGGTAGCTCTTTAAGCCTTAATAAAATTTGAATGAGTGAGTTACATTATGCCCATGCTCCCCACCCAAATGATTTCTATACAGCTCCTGACATGGACCGCCAAATTATATACATCAAGGTCAGTTTACAAATCATGCTGCTTCGATTTTGACTATTATCATTATTTTTTTAATCTGTAATCTGCTCGTGAGACGCTCAGTTTTATGGAGGTACATCACTAAACTGTAATCGTGCTTTAATCTGTCTTTTTACAGTTTAGGAGTGACTTTGTGAGCCTGTGAACGTGCAGTGTGACACGCATCCCCCCACCGTTTCTTGTGAACACAGCACACCAGACAAGTGCTTTTTTTTTTTCTTCCCCTGGTTGGGCAGGTGAAATATTTATGAGTGTTTTAACCTCTGGCTGACCCCAGTGCAGCATTACAAGGGGCTTCTTGGAAAGTTCCCAGGGAGGCGGAAAGACACTGACTAATAGAGAGAGCGGGAGAGTGATTGCAACGCCCTGACGTGTCTGTAGGTTTTGAATGATATTGTATATGTTGAATATGTTGGCGGGAAGGAGTTTGAATCAAAGATGCAGTATGGGCATGAAATAAAAAAATAAGGTGATCCTTAGACTTTGCATGCATGCAGGAAGCTCTAAATACACGCAGTCATACACGCATGAGGACCATCCATCCACTTTTATCTGTGTGTTCTGCATATATGCCTGCCTTTATTAAAGCCAGCCAAGCGGAGCTGTCAGCGCACTAAGTGCCTCTTTTTGCTGCCATTTTCGGTCTTTGTTTTCCCTTTTTCTGTTCCCTTGTCAGTATCTCTCATGTCTCACCCGCCGATGTTACTGTTCTATTGACAGGTGATAATTTTACACCCCAGCAGTTGTTTATCTGCTACTTACATGATTGAGTAATAGCTGGGGAAGATAAAGGTTCCCTAACAGCTTAATTATGTCCTCTGTCACATTGTTTAAGGAAAATAAACCAAACTGTGTCTTCCTCTCCACTTGATTTATTCCCTTTTCCCGTGCTCTGTGGTCTTTTCACAAAGCCTTGCTCTGTCTAAATTTGTTTTTATTAACACTGAAACGCGTGGAATAATGAAACATTGTCTCCTAGAATAAAACGTACACTTGTTTTATTCTTTTCGCTTTTAAAGTAACAGTAGTTCTCATCAAACTCCCTCTGCCCTTTCAGGACAAGTTATTTGTTCTAAACAGTACTGTGGTCTTTGGTAAATACATAGTTGTGTTGTTTGAAAGTTATGTTTACATCAGAACTCCTGGTTTTTATATGGCAAATGAAGTGAACAATGTGAGAGCAACAAAATGATCCCTAGCTGTTAGACACTGGCACAAAATGACTGTGGATCAGTGGGTGTACTGTCCTTAAGTTCCCTCCATGATTAACATTACATCACTATTTTTCTATCTATTGAACTTCAACTCTAATGCCCCTGTTACATGCAGACACTTTGTTTCATCATTATAACCAGTCCTGTGCATCAGCCACTATGAGCTGCCAAGTATAATCACAGCTTTACTGTGGCAGTTGTGTCATGCTTGGCTGCCTTGCTCAAGAGAACATGGACAACACTTAAAAGGGGATGAGACACTGTGGCGCATTCACTCTTCTATTCATGACAAATTACCGTAAAACTTCAATTGAATGCGTAGTCCCAGTTTAACGCCCAGTCCCTTTTACTAGCCCAGTGTGGCTACACATTTTACAAATTAACACCTGTCTCAATTAGACGGCTGGTCTGATTGCCAAGCAGTTCATTTTTATAGAAGTTCTTTGGATGTACAAAACCAGCTACCCACTGGAGCTAATGTTAGTTTGGTGCTTCAGTTGCACATAAAAAGAAAAATGTTTAAACTATCGCCAATGTGGAGATGCTACGTATTGTTAGCTTGGTTAGATTCTCCACAATTCAATTGTTTAGTTCATTTTTCTGAAACTACAGTATGCTCTGTCTGTTGGAGCTAGATCAAATTAATCATAATTAATGTGTTCTTCAAAGCCTAATTTCTAAACAAGTAGCATTCATATTGGTTTGAAGAAACACTTTCATTGTATTTCCTGATCTTTGCTGAGCAATAGTTTTATGTGAAAGGAAATAAAAGCCTGTAACAAATAAAAGCCTGTTGAGTTCAGTGATTTAAGCAATTAATAGCCCGGGCTATCATCACAAAGTATACATAGCTGTAGGAAAAATATCATATACAAACTGTTTTTCTTGCATGCTGCATTATATTGAAGCATATATGATTTTTTTATGGATACAATGAATGATTGTTATTACCTTACACCACTGGGATAGACACAGTTGTAGTCCCTATTTCACAGCACTTCAGTTTGCAATTAAAAATCAGACTTAAACTTTGCTAAAGGCTGCATAATAAAATGCTTCCAAGTCCTACCAAACGTTTTACACCTACCAGCCCTGATCTAATCCCGCAGCATATGACCCTATGACCTAATATCAGTAATATCGTAAGGTATGCATCATTAGATTACACTAGATTACACTGAATCACAATAGTAATACATGTGTTTTAGAATCCCACAACCTGGGGAGGTTTGAAAGGCACAATTTTTTTTCTTCTTTTTTGTTGTTACCATTTAGCGAGAAACTTTAAAAACATAAATCATCCTTGGATTTTTACATTTCTGACAGTCCTTGAACAAATCACAACTGATGAACACTTCTGTCAGGAAACATAACCATCTAAGTTTAAAACTGTGACACTTTATCAAACTAGTACATTCAACATGTCTATTCAAAATGTTGCCAAATATTAGCCATTTACACAAACCAGAAAAGCCTGGACCTGAAAAGGAAAACATTAAATTCCATGCTTCTCAGCGCATTCACAAAGGCATAACAGTCACGACACAAACATTCAGCAAAACTTTGACTGAACTGCAGGATATTCACACAGAGCAGAGATGACAGGACACAAGTGGATGTAAGCAGTAGTAGTACAGATGTAAACTGTTCAAAATGTAAGCTATAGTGTGTAAAACCCCATTTTTCCCTAGTACTGGCAACACATGTGGACCTTGGCAGGTGTTGTATATACATTCCATATTTTCCAATTAAAAAAATATGTCAAAGAAACTCAACTTGTGGTTTTTACTGCAATGATTAAAGGCATTTTAATTGTGTTACACTGAACAAAAGACATGTTAAGCTCTTCCTATTTCAAGCCATGATTGTGCTGTCAGGTGCAGAACCTATTTAGTATATCTTGTGGTGAAAATAAGGCGGCAGTGAGTAAAATGACACCCTGAAACTGCTTGTGGTTCAGATGATATAAAGCCTGCTAAAAGCTTATCAAAGCATTTTTCATAGTATTATTTTCCAATGAAGCATCTGTGCTACATTCAAGAAAAAAAAAGTGTTTGTCGAGATTACCGCCGTGAATGAATTCACCCAACAATTTCCATAAAAATGCACACGTCGAGTAATCAACCCTTGTTGACAATTCACAGCTGTGATTGAACCTTCAACACAGTTGCAGACAGAGCCTCTGGTGAGGATAGAGAGACCAGCCTGCTCAGATTGAAGAAGCCACATGTCCCGCTCAGAGTCCATTGAGCAACACATGTCAGGAAGCAGAGTTGTAGAATGACTGCTGTGGAGTTTTAGCATGGAGTGGAACTGCAGGGCTCTGCCACAGCGGACAGTCATATGCAAATGTGTCGGACCTCAGGGCCTACTGGTGTGTGTGTTGAAAGTGTCAGGGGCTGAGATTGCAGTGTGCAGGCGGACCATTGACGCATGTCCAAACCTTGGCCACTGTCTCTCTCGTCTCAGACACACACACATACACACACACAGATATGCACGCACACACGCACACTGGTCTCTGACACATCCCTGAGGCCGATCAGTCCATTGTACAGGCTCTCCAGTGAGCCATAGCTTTTACATATATTAAAATGAGCCTTGGGTAGAGAGTGGCCCCTGAAGACCCGCTACTCTCAGTCCACAGTGCACACACACACACAGACGCACTGAGGACACACACACAGGCACAAAAGTAGCAGTGTTATGTGTGTGTGAAGACAGGAGTGTAGAGAAGGCAGCAGACCATATCTGAAGCAACATTGGTCTCTTCTTCTTCTCTTTTAACTAAAACTTTTCTACTTCATAGGGTTCTTTAACTTTATTCACCTCTGAGATACCAAATTAAAGAACTCGGACTTTCCCTGGGACCTAAACTCATAAGAAACATTATTACTTTTATCATATGATCAAACTGCTGAAGCCAGCCCAACAAGACTTAGGGAAGGAAAGTCTGAAACAATGTTCACCTTATAAAGAAAATGTGTAGTTATTGTAATGGAAGACATAAAAACCAACAAAAATATAGCTTGAGAACCGTGTGTCACACCGGTTTGGTCAAGAGGACAGATGTGGAAAATAAACAGGTGTGAAAAATAGTTTTACAGTGAAAGAAATTGGGGTGAAAAAAATATCTATATATCGGCCTAACAAAATAAACTTACTTTTGAAGTTTGAACCAGTTGCACATTCTGATAATACAAGTCTTCATTCTATATTCTATAAACTAATTATTATACTGTGTTTAACTTTTTACATTTACTGTAATTATGATTTGTCACAAATTTTAACTCTCAAGTTACAGCTTACAGATTTGTCAGTGTTGCCTCTTATATTGTCATTTTTTTTAACTGTAGATAACACTATTAATAGTTTCATTAAAATAAATACATAAATAATTACATTTTTAAAAAATATAGAAAGAGACTGATATATAACTGTACATTCATAGGAAGTTAAATTAGGAATGTGTTTAATTGATTGAAAAGATCTATACAGTCAGCACAGTTTCAAGAATGACACCCAAGATTAGTGTCACAATTCCGTATCTGGCCACTGAAAAGTTAGAAGTGTTTTTTTGCAGGGCATTACCATGAAGTAATTTAAAATAAAAAATAAAAATGGATATAAAATGCCATCTCTTCATCATTGTACCCTATGGAGAATTTGTGTGAAATGTTTTGTCATATGGATTCGTTAGTTATAGCTAAAACGTGTTTTCTGCAGTCCCAGTGACCTTAAACTTTGAGCTTCCACCTTCAAATTCTAAGCGGTTATTCTTACATCTAAGTGGGTGTTTGTGTTAAATTTGATGAAAGGTGTTCTTGAGATATCAAGTTCATGAGAATGAGACTGGTGCAAGGTCACAGTGACCCTGACCTTTGACCACCAAAATGCAATCAGTTCATCGTTGAGTCCAAGTGAACGTTTGTGCCAAATTTGAAGAAATGCCCTCGTGGCCTTCTTGAGATATTGTGTTCCTGAGCATAAGACAGATGAGAAGGTCACACTGACATTGACCTTTGCCCTGTGACCATCAAAATCGAATCAGTTCATTGTTGAGTCCAAGTGAACATTTGTGCCAAATTTGCTAAAAAAAAAACAAAAAAAACCAACAACCTCAAGGTATTTTTGAGGAATTGCATTCACAAGAATGAAAAAGGCAAAGTCACAGTGATTTTGACCTTTGACTTACGCCCTACAGCCACCAAAATGTAATCAGCTCATCGATGAGTCCAAGTGGATGTTTGAACCAAATTTGAAGAAATTCCATCAAAGCGTACATAGCGTTTACGAGAATGGGACAGACGTATGTGTGAACCGACAAATGTACATACATATATACATATAGACGGTCAACCCAAACACATCATGCCTCTGGCCTCGGCTATCACTGGAATGGAGGCAAAAAACAACCAAAATTTAATTTCTGCTCATTGCTGGTGCCTCAGATAACAGCTAAAAAAATGTTTAACTGATTATTCAAACTGAATACTGTTCGAAAAGATGGCAATGCGAGATAAAGTACATGTCAGAATAGGAATTTCTGTCCAGCCAATAGACTCTCCTTGAGATATCTAAATTCAGTTCATCCATTGTGCTACAGATAAAACTTCTGAAAAAAAATCTACTTTGTATAGTTTGGAAAGGTTATTTAGTTTTTCTTTATAAAAATCCCCCATTTGTTATTCCTCTAGCATTTTTATTTTTCAAATGATGTACAATATGAAAGGATGGTGGTAAGGAGGTTCGAAAAATGTCATTTTTCTTTTCAGGGTGATGTGGACTGCAGTTAGTTGGCCTGAGCTGACCTTAATACATATGAGTTGCACACAAAAAGAAGGAGTTAAGGCTACCCTTTAATCATTTTTCCGTCGGTTGATTCTTCCTTTTGGCACCCAGGACACTTGCAGTTAAATTCATATCTCAACATAAAGAGTTTTCAAGAAGAAAGTGCACTTACCAGAGGCTGCTGTCTCCACTGGCTGCTTGAATTTGGCTATTTTATCGGAGGACCTGAAAGTGAAATGAGAGAATTAAAAAGAATGTCCTCTACCGATTCACTGAACGAATTATAAAACATATGCTCGAATTACACAGGGCAAAGTGAAACGTGGAGCATGCTCGGAAATGGAGAGAACATTTCTACAATGCGTCTCATCACTGAGCGAATGAGGACTGAAGAACTAAAAACTTACCAAAGAGGAAGCTTTTAGACAAAAGTTATTTCACAATCATTTATCTATTCACAGGATTCAAAGATGAGTCAATTGACTACACAAAGGAAACTCCTACAATCAGCATGAAAATAAGGATAGAAAAGGTTCTAAGTGTACTCAAATACAACATCCCATGTCTATGTGGCACTGCAGGACCTGATCAAAGAAATGAAACCCCAAAGGAAAGAATGATTTACCCTTGACAGTAGAAAAAAATGATACCTCAGAGAGACGCAGAAGAGGAGAGCAGCCTTTTGATACGCAGCTATTGAGACAGTAATTACTACATATCCTCCTAAGAATTCATTAATAACTAATTGTCTTTACCGTCAAAAGAGATTTAATTACTACTGAACCATGGCATAAACACATTTGGCTTGGAAGATGATTTGTTGTATTCAAGTGCTCATTTATTCAGGACTGTTATTCAGACACTAATATTCAACTCTGCGTCCTGTAGTCCAAAGAATAAATTCTGTTCCAGTATGTCCTCTCACCCTTTTGTCACATTCTACACAACAGTGGTGGAATACATTACAAAAGTGAATTAGCAGACAACTAAAACAATTACTTAAATGCAGATCATTTGTTGCTCAGGACAAACAAAAATGCAGATTTTATCAAAAGTCTTGGCTTTGATTCCATGACAGAGTTTGTGCCAGATGAATAAAATCTGGCACAAACAATTATGGCTGGTCACTGCTAAAGGCCACCGTTATTCGAGGGATTTACCTGTACACTAATAGTTTACATAGTTCACATAGTTGAAGTTTTTGAACATCCATTAAACTGAGTTCTTCCCTACATTAAAAGTCCAGATGATGAATAGTGCACACATGCATCACTAGGGAGGTCCGGCAAAACGAGCACTGAACAGACAAAGACAGGTTGTCTGCCCACTGACTTCAAAATAGGTAATGTTTTGACCTTCAGTGTCTTCATCAGTCAAGCATCAACACCACATGTGACACAAGTGATGAGTTGATATCTTGACAGTGGAAAGAGAGAAGCAGCAGATCAATCAGGATGACATGACTGTTCTGCAATGGAAATGTACAT
Source organism: Epinephelus fuscoguttatus (assembly GCF_011397635.1). NCBI lineage: Eukaryota > Metazoa > Chordata > Actinopteri > Perciformes > Serranidae > Epinephelus > Epinephelus fuscoguttatus. Next base: position 12,892,856 of record NC_064754.1, on the reverse strand, counting down.
TATAACAAGTTTATTAGGACAACACAAGATGTTTTTCCGACAAAACAGTTCTGGGGACTCCCTGAAAGGATCTACCCACTGGGGAGCTTCTCTGAGAACTACAAACCTTCAAGTTTTGTTTATATATTTTGTTTGCATTTGCATTGCCAATAGGAACAATGAAGTGACATCCTGTAAGTCAGTCAGTGGTTGGTATAGCACCATCAGGTCCCTCTGACGAGTCAAGAGCAAGTTGCATTTCAACTGGTTTGTCCATTGGTCTGTGATTTCTTCCAGTTGTTTTTTCATTTAGAGTTTTTACACATTGAACAGGCTTTACATATCAGCAGTTCCCTGTGCTACATTAGCTGTGTCTGACCAATCAATGTGCACTTACGTCTAGATCAATCCATGTACACCTGTGTCACTTCTGGTTCCTCTTGCACTGAGAGAGTACCTAATCCACTACTTAAAAAGTCTTAAGGCCAAAACACACCAGTGGTGTCATATGACGGCCCCCAGCACACACAAAAAGCGTCGTGCTGCGGGGCGTCAACCGGATTTCTACTGCACACTCCAGTCCGCTAGGTGGCGGTACTGGTTGCCAACCGCCAATTAGAACAAAAGATGAGGAAGAAGACGGGGCGCAAGAAGAAAACACACAATGCAAGACGATCACGACAACTAGACGACGACAGTACGTTGCTTATTGTAGTTCTTCTTCTCTGCTGTTCAACAGAGCTGCTACTACGGGAGCTGGGAAGTACAAAATAGCACTTTTTCAAGGGTGGTGACGCTGGAAAAATAGGACAATAGCGTAAAGTGCCGCGGCGTGGTATGTTGACGCGCATCAAGTCGCCGCCGGTGTGGGTTTGTAAATAGAAAATAATGGGGGCGGCTGTTTTGACGCGCGTCATATGGCGCCGGTGTGTTTTGGCCTTTAGCTTATAAAGTCCCTCAAAACAGAGTTCTCAGACCTATGATTATCCCTAATTCTTACGGTGCAAACACAATAAAAGAGGAGGCTATTAGAACTACATACTTAACTATGAGAAAGTTCCTCCAAAGTTCTGAGTTTGCATTAACTGAACACAGCATGGACAAATGTGAACGGGGACAGGTCAGAAAATAGGAAAGCCTTTGTCCCACCCTGAATTGTCCAGTGCTTGTTCCCTGGCTGGGGCCTCAGCAGCCTGTATGTGCTCTATGTTTTACTTTCTTTTGTTGCCTTGTTATTTTGCCTTTGTTTTTACTGATTGCATGTTTCATTGTTTGATTGCTTGATTGTATTTTGTGAGGCTCTTTGTGAATTTCATTTCTGTGAAGGGTGCTATATCAAATAAATTTACCATCCATTTGTTATTATTAGACCAAACCCTAAACCAAAAGTCAACATTGGCCTCCATGCTGCTTGCTACTCTTTACTAACCCGTTTTCTGGGCCGTCTGTGACACGGCAGTTTTTTTTTTTTGTTTTTTTTTTAAGATATTTTTTGGGCATTTTGCCTTTAATGGACAGGACAGGTAAGCATGAAAGGGGGAGAGAGAGGGGATGACATGCAGCAAAGGGCCACAGGCTGGATTCGCACCACGGCCGCTGCGGCAACAGCCTTGTACATGGGGCGCCTGCTCTACCCACTAAGACACCGACACCCCGAGTGACACGCCAGTTTAAAGGAAAAAAAATAACTTATCTGCTGCAGAGCCCTGCACATGGCTCTGGTTTAAAAATCCCACATACACACATTCATTCTGGTAGAAACTGTATGTTTACTGTATGTTTTGAGGCCTTTTATAGTATTTGCAATTTTTACATGGAAGGACAACTGTCTGCGAAGAATACCGTTCATATACAACTAATGTGCATTAGCATGTTTTGAAGGAAATGTTATGCTGACAAGATAAAAAAAAAAAAAAAAAAAAATATTTGTACTGACATGAAGAGGACACATTAATATGAAATGTATCTCAAAATCATTCACTGTTGATGCAACTTCCTTGTTTTCTGAAGCGTGATAGGATTAACACAGCACGCACTGAGTTTATCAATATTTAACCAAAGCCACAATTTTTCATGAACATAGAGTTTTACTAGCCTAAACCTGATCGCACGAGATGCAGAACCTGAACCCCATCTCTGGTGTTACATACAACCGTTCACTCTGACCAGCTGCATATGTCTGCTGTGTCACAGGACACAGTGACATTTCCTCTATACCGTATTTGGAAAACCAAATCAGTTGTTGATAACGAGAAAGACTCTTATGCATATAACTACTTAATAACTGATAAATGAAGCCCATTGTGCTGAAGACATGATGACGGGTGCTGTCATACAGTAAACTCATGAATCTGAACATGATGACTCATCATTCTCATGTACGGCTGCGGGTTTCTGTGGGTCATGGACTTAAGCCACATCCAAACATTCACACAGCACTCAAACATGCATGCATGTCCACACACACGCATCTCTGTAGCATTTTTTAAATGACTGAGTGAGAATAAAAAAAAATACAGAGAGCATGGTGCTTATCCATAATTCACACTTTGAGGTCACACTATCTACCCTGCCTCGCTCTCCCCCTCTCTCTCAACTTGAACTTATGAACTCTGCATTCCTTTTCCATAAAGTGAGGGCAATCAAAGTGCACCAGAGTTGTTCCAAAGTGCCTCCAACTGGAAACTGTGAATACTGGGGAGAGAGAGAAAGAGAAACGAGGGAGGGAGAGAGGTCTACCTGTGTTATGGAGTGATGGAGGTCATAGGGTCGTCATTGCCAAAAGCTGTTAATGGACATGACATAGCACCTTGTGGCTCTTGTAAAACTGGGACAAAATAAACAGGGCTGCACAAGTGCTGACTGTACGGCGAGCAAGAGGCCAGGTTTAGGGTGGTTAAGCACTGTTCAGAGTACAGGTCCAGGAGCAAAGGAATAACTGTGTATATAAGACATTGACTGAAATTGTAAATACCTCCTTAAATGACTAATTTGATATTTTATTTATCATTTAAATGAGAGCAACCTCAATGTAATTGTATTTTCACAGAGGTGATATATTCCGTCAACCCAAGAGCCAAATAATATTAAAAGAACAACTGGCATGTAAAATTCCTAAATTTACTTTTACCGTTTTACTTGATTTGCAACAATTTTGAAAACAAACAAAAAAAAAAAACCAGAGGTATACATTTGTATTCCTTTTTATCTTTATTTTAACAGGACACAAACTTTTGAGACACATCCATGATTGCTATGTGTTTAGACATTTGAGCTGCAACTTGTCAGAAAGACCATAAAAGGTTCAGTCTTTTTTTTAAATTCTTTTGTTTGTTTGTTCCCTTTTCCTCCCTCTCTTGAAGTGACTAGAGTTGCAAAATTATGGGAATTCTGCAGGTAGAAACTTGTCATGAACATTAGTGGAAATTTATGGGAATTAATGGAAATTAAATTTGAATATATGGGTTATTTGCTCAGGCTACATGTATCGTCATATTTAGATAGTAGGAAACCTTTTTCCTATATGGCAAGGTGACATTATTCACCATTTTGACAATCATACATTAATTTGTCATATACACACAATGTGAAATTTGACATGTGGTTAGTTACTTAGCTGGCAAATCAAATGAAGGATTTCAGAATTTCAGTCTTGCAGTACAACAATGACTGCATAGATGTCCTCGATAAGTTTGTGCCAAGGTAACTAAAATTACTGTTTCTGAAACTCAGAACCAGTTTTTATGCTAGGACCTTGATTTAATGTTTTATTCACCAATCCATCCCTTTCAGACAGTTTTTTATGTAAAATTGTATTATACTTTAATGTTACATCTCTGCCTCTTCGTCTCCACATAATCCTTTGTAACAAAGTTAACATACGGGTTCATTCACACGGGATACAGCACTGGCTGCATAGCTTGGCCACTTTCATCCTCTTTCACTTTATTTTGCCTCCACCTCAAGAAGGTCACACATATGCCCGGAGAACAACACCCCCTGAGCTGATAAGAATATGGTGCCACGTCAAGCACACTTCACCAGGGCGGATATCATCCAGTTCATGTCACCAGAGCAGTGAAATTTCCAACATCAGCTCTCACACAGATAAATATTGAAAGTTGAAGCCGGGGCAGAGAGGCTGAGCAGTGAACAGTTAACAAGCATCATCACGGCTGTTCCTGGCACCAACACCGTATTATCTCCTAATTTGTCAGTTAGCACTCCTGCGTCCCTGTCAAGGCTCATTGACTGCAGTCTTGCTATGCTAGTATGTCACTTAACGTACAGCTGTTCAGAGTTGATGGGGAAATGGCAGCTCTGCCATTTGCACTTATGGTGATCTCAACCATTCAATAGCTGCCCATTCCAAACAGGCACGGCATCCTGATAGAGCAGTCACATAATTGGAAAGGTTGAGCTGTTCAGACATGAACGAGGTCAAGGAAGCATCCTTGTAATCCTTTGCAAGATGTTTCAACAGTGAACCTGACCTGTATTACATTGCCTGATTATGTGATTTACATTTCTTGATAGGATACAAGTTTTCTTAAAACAGTGCTATAAAAGCATGTTGACGTTAAAGCTACTTTTGGCCACTAGGGGGGGCACAACTCCCAAACCAGCTGACTAAAACACAGCTTTAGGCCCTGTTCTTTAAACGTAGCGTAATCAATTCAGGCTAAGATGCTGTAATCAGGCTTAATAATCCTGTTTATTGTCATCCAGCTAATTTTGTTCTTTGAAAGCAGTTTGGGGATCAATTTGTTAATCCTGGATTAATTTATTTATGCTCTTCCTGTGAAATCACAGCAAAATGAGTTGAGTTGAAACCATCGTAACCACCAAACATGCATTGGGGAAACAGATTCTTGGACATATGCTTTACGTGTGTTCTTGTTTTTTCAGGGGTGTAATTTTGTTCTATTGTGCTCCACAATGTTTCCATTGTCTCCATTCTGTTAAACATTACCAGCGGATGTGGTGAGACTACAAATGATGTTGGTGCATGATTGATGAACTTCTCCTGAATGGATGTGAAAGAGAATTTCCAGTGATGATCAAAAAGAAATGCTCAATTAATTACAGAAGTTAATGGTACCCAGCCTAGACCAGATGTGACATCATGACTTCGGCTCGCTATTATGTCCTTTAGAGCTGTAACAGTGAACATGTTAGCAAAAAAAAAACCTACGTACACATCTGCCACAGAGCTGTTATCTCCTCACTAAAGTTGTGTTTCCGGTCACTTGATAAATTTGAGTCCAATAGTCACTCTACTTTAAGCTCTGTTTTGTTCTCCACCTGCTAAATGTTTGACTTTCTACATCAGCTGGCTTTGTCTGTCTACTGTTTGGGGCTGGACAGGTAATACAAACAGCATTTTTTTTGCAGAAAACAGCCGTCTGCTGGAAAGGTGTCTGGTGAGAAAGGCGAGACTGAATCAAACAGTAAATGCAAAGCTTCCTTTCGTAGATGTCATCCTTTTTATTTGTCCTCATTTTTTTCTCAGCCCAAGAGGTCTACTCATAACTTCTCTTCTTGTCTGCAACAAAAGAAAGGGGTGAAAAGAACCAGGGAACTCATAGTGGGTTCACTACATCAACAAGGGTCAGCAGACCACAATATAATACAGTACATGTGTCAGAGGTGAGCTTGTACTTTGGACTGTTGACATTAGTGACACCTATGTTATTTAGTATCAGCATAGCTAGCTGACAAGGTTAACTTTTTGTGCACACAAATTGCTCGAAAGCACAAAGTCTATTCATTCCTGCACAGCTGTAAGAGGGTGCATACAAGCACAAATCAAGCACAAATTACAGATTGCAGCATTAATCAGAATTCTCCTAGCAACAAGGCAGTCTGCCACTGTGCTTGACTGAAATCCCATGATGGCAGCCGCCTATTCGTTTCTTTATTTAAACCAAAGGAGTAAGTGGAGCCCAAGAGTTGGCTTGAGGCTTATTTTGCCTCCTTTGCACACTGCAGCAACTTCTACAAATCTTTACTTTTAATCTCTAGGGTGAGCTGTAATGCGTTCTCTGAGCAGAACTAGACTGACCCTGTGAAGATACTCCTGAGAGTGGAGTATCTCTTCACACTGTTTTAAAAATATTTTTTGTTTTTAATTATTTAATTTTGTACAAATTAAAATACACAAATTGACTAAGATAACAAGTAATAATCTAGGTAGAGGCCAAAAATCCAATGGTTTTATTTGAAGATGCCACCTAATCAATGTTAAAATTTCATTGACAACATGAACATTAACACACAAAAAATCAAATGACAACATAAAAGTAATTGGCAAACTAATCATAAGAAAAATATAGCAAAACAATAAAGGTATTTGATTGCAGTAGGAAAATGTGAGTGTGTGTAAAGTGTATATATTAGGATATTGGTTCATACACTGTATCACTTTACTGACTCCTGAGTAACAGCAACGACATGGTAAGAATAAAGAACATTCCCCTCACTTGAAGGTATCTTATACTGAAAATAAAAACACATATTTGCGAAATGAAGCTCAAGCAAAACTTCAGTTAGGGAGTCTATACTTTTGCATACTTAGGCCTGCATATATTTCTCACACCATCTGTTATTCATGGCTGACAACTGAGGTATTAGCTGTCCTATCAGTGAATCACATCTAACCTAAAGCACAACGACATACCTACATTGCTAATCTATCATCTTGCTGCCGTCATTTTAAATATGATTCTCTTTCTGCCTTTAGTATCCTCATGCTGCAGTTGTGCGCACCCTGCAGCTCCCCATCACTGCCTAGTGTTTGCAGATTCATCAGCTTTATCAGTCTCTGCAGAGTCACCAGCCACCAGCCGCCACCTATGTCCGGACTCCATGGAGGGATTTATCTTGCTGCTCCTCTGGGCAGGCGCCCCTTTATTACAAAATCTCCCTGTAGAGTCTAAGTGCCAAAGTCTTTCAGTCAAACCATCACATATCATCTGTTAATCTAATCTGTAATCTGTAAACAGCTATGTTTACGTCAGTCCCCTGTCTCTCTTGACTGAAATATTGACGTCAATAAAAGTAAGAATCTGAAATTTCTAGAATAGAGCAGAAGATGAGATGTACGTTGTACAATGTATCCTAAAAATAAAAAAAAATTCCGAAGGACCAAAATTTTGTAAAGAGTAGGAAAGGACTCACTGAAACTAACAAATGTGAAACTATGATCACTAACCTAAAATAACATTTTTCTGAGTTAATGACATTTTTACATTATTACCTCAGATTATTGAAAAAAGTTTGCATGGGAATAAAAAAGGTTTTTCTGAGATCTCGCTAACTCAGAGAAAAAACAAGAGCTGAGTTTTCACATGCTTGAGCCATGGTGACATATTCTTCAATGGTGTTGTTATAAGCTCTGGGTGACATGGTTTGGTCATCAGCCTTTAAGGCCTACAAGGCCCAGAGTTCAGTAGCATAGAGCCAGAAACCTCCACGAGATACCAGTAATGTCTATTTTTTTTTTTTTTTTTTTGACTACAGGAACAAATGACTCAATACTAGAGACAGACATAATAACACAAGCATGTCAGTATGTAGTCCAATTAAAGACACTGCAAAGGTGGTCTTAAGAATTAATATCATCATCATAATAATAATAATAATAATAATAATAATAATAATAATTTTTATAATTAATACTTGTTAATCAGGGTTAAAACCAGGCCAGTGGTAACAGGGGTAAAGCTGAGGCCGGGTTATCAATATAATTATGGTTTACATTTATTTGGTCCACATTGAAAAACATAAAAAGAGACACAATATGTAGAAGAAGAAAAGTGTGTCAAAAACGACAGCTATGGAAATGGTGAGGAAAGGGATGAACAGCTAAGAAAAACAATTGACAAAAAACAAGTGGTGACTTGAGAAGAATAGACAGTCGCCACTCAGCGTCTGTTCCACTGTGAATATGGCAGCGGAGCAAAAAAAAGTGTCCCTGCCCTGACCTGGGAGAGACTGACAGCATGTATCAGAGAGACAGAGAGAGGGAGAGCTTGTGTGTAAGTGTGACAGATAGAGTGACAGGGACAGGGACAGGGAAGCAGCAGCGTCCCCAGTGATTGTGGTTTCTTGTCTGGTTACATATTCAGTCCTGACAGACACTGAAGGCTGAATAAGGATTTACTTGACTGGGCAGTTACAGACAGAAAAAAAACGCATTATATATTTGAAAATATCAGATTAGTTCACCACATATTTTTAGTCACACTGTTCATCAACAACTGGTTGTAATTAACATGTAAGGATTTAACTTTGGTAACTGTATAAGCTGTTTTTTTTTTCAGAAATAAGTTTATCAGAAGTTAAATAGAATGATTTAATAATAACGTAAATGCCATGTTGCACCATGCATCCCCAAAATGCAAAAAACAAACAAACAAAAAACTGCAGTTCCCCGAATGGCCACTTGAGGCTGGCTCCAGTCATGAGTCAATCCTCACAGACCCCGATGTAAAAATGCCTAACTTTAAAGCAGAAACAAACATGTTTACGGCCTGGTACAAAACCAGTTTTCAGCATTCACGACAACTCTATGAGAGGTTAAACTCTTACCCCAGGAGGAGCTGGAAAGTGTTACTGGGAAGAGGGACATCAAGGATACTTTGCTCAGCAAGTGGCTCCCATGACCCAGCTTCGGATAAGTGGTTGAAAATGGATAGATGGATGGACCCTTAAACCTTTTTTAAGTTAGACCTATTTAAGGGCAGGGCTGCTTGAGTGACAGGATGTCTGTGAGGCTGCAGTCTATGAGTCAGATCCGCCCCTCGCTCCTCCACAGCTCCATCCTCTTATAACAAACATGATCCCTTCTGATCGCAAAAAAGCAAGATGGAGACGGCCAAAATGCCAAATTTGAGGCTTCAAAACAGAAGTACACAAACCAGTGGGTGATGTCATGGAAGCCATCATTTTATACAGTCTTTAAATGTCACTTTGGATGGAAGGCTTCAACAGAACCAGGTCTCACTCCAAAGTCGTCCAAATCCGGCGCTTGGGCAGTGACTTGCAGTGTCAGAAACCAACAAAAAAAGGCATCCTTTAACGTTGGCATGATAAGTGGCCAGTTGCCATTATAGTTTAATGGCAGTCTGAGTGGAGTGGGCAGGAGGGGTGGTGGATGGATCCAACAAAACCAGTTTTCACCCAAGAGAGCAGTGTTTGCATCCCAGAAGATTCTAAAGGCAAACCCTGTTCTTTTTTTCTAAACCTAACCAATTGCTTTTATTGCCTCAACCAAACCATGTGTGTTTGTCGTTGAAGGAAAACCACGTCAGTTTGCGGTGTTGTACCGGCATAGTGCGTTATTTTGAAAGAGACTGTATGTAAACGTTGCATTTCTCAGCTTCTTCTCCAGAGCCTTTGTGCTCCACTGTCTCTCAGGTTAACTTCTATCACAGCGGTGCCTGGACAGCGTGACGTGTGTGGTTGTGCTGCTGCCGTGGTCCCGCCAAATGCCTCCTGCTGCTGCTGTTATCATTAGTCATACTTCTACTATTATTATACACATATGATTATTGCCACATATGTATACTATCAGATATTAATATATACTTTCAACATATTGTACCACAGTAGCCAGAATCATAATTATAATATTATTACTTTCATTAATGTTGTTGGAAGCTACTGTCATTACCGTCTGTTCTGCATCTCTCTGTCTCTTTTTCTGTCTCATTGTGTCATATGGATTACTGTTAATTTATTATATTGATCTGTTCTGTATGACATCTATTGTACGTCCGTCCGTCCTGGAAGAAGGATCCCTCCTCAGTTGCTCTTCCTGAGGTTTCTACTGTTTTTTCCCCTGTTAAAGGGTTTCTTTGAGGGAGTTTCTCCTTATCCACTGTGAGGGTCCTAAGGACAGAGGGATGTCGTATGCTGTAAAGCCCTGTGAGGCAAATTGTGATTTCTGATATTGGGCTTTATAAATACAGTTGATTGAATTGATTGATTTCCTGTGAAAACTTAAAAGAAGAGAACTTGACACGGTGTCCCAGAACGTCAACAACCAATGCACCCAGGGTACCTTGCATGTTGTATGTGGACACAGAAAGTCCATGACCAAAACGTCAACATGTAACGAGGTCGGAGTGAGAATGTGCAAAAATGCACTTCACTTTTTTTCATCTTCTCAGAAATTAAGGTTTATAAAATCATTGTCTTCAACACACACATATTCATCATGGAACCAAGCAAATGGTAACTGGCAGGTGGACAACACCTTCTGGACGGCACCGGAAAACAACAGTCTGATGAAATAGCAGGACAGCAAAACAAAATGCGTGGTGATGTTGTATTGTTTACAAAGAATGGCATAAAATGAATTGCATTAAATAATTTTGTTTTCATTGTTTTATGTAATTAAAAATAATTAGCTTCTTGTTGCTAAGATTACCCATGTTTTCTATTTCTGTGAGGCAGCCACACAACATCTGGTTATATATTTTTTTATTGAGGATGGAAAAAAGTTTAAATATTTCAATGGGCTTGCACCTTGGAGGAGAGTCATCGTCTCACTTGACTCATTAGTGTAACACATCACAGGTGTGTAAGCTACAGCAAACAATGACCCTGACTAAGACCTGTGAGCCGCAATGTGTTGGTCTTTATTATCTATGTTGCTGTGTAAAATAAAGGCATTTCTTTACTCATGAAATGAGCCCTTCACAAGACGGAATAAACACAGCACACCTGAAGTATCCAAAGAGCACCAGTGTGTGACTGCTACCAAGACCCAGCCATGCTTCAAATGTTTTAACTTTGGATGGCAGTGCCGTCCACCATTACCGTTACTGTAATTCTCTCATCTAATTTTACCATCCTGCTCTCGTTAACGAAAGTGTTATCTGGTTTCCCGTCTTCCGTCTGTCCATGTGAAAGCAGCATTAATGAGTGTGAATGTGTTTGTCCATATGTGTCAGCGCTGTGGTATGCTGGCAATATAGTTTTGGATCTACACAGCCTCTTACCTAATGCATGCTGGGATAAGCTGCAGGCCAATGTGATCCTGAACAGGATAAGTGGTTTGGAGAATGAATGGATGGATGGATGGATGTTGACACGCTTATGTGGTGTTTTGCCCCCCATCATTTCATTACTACTTTTTTTTTTTTTTGGCTGTTTTGGATCAGAAGCACGACCTGATGGGTGGCTACAATTCAGCCTGATGTTGCCAGAAAGAAAATAAAAGGATGAAGTGAAAGCAGGTCCTACAACGTCTGGACGAACCAAATGCAAAAACACAGCAGCGCTTTTTTGTTTTTAAATGACAAACGTCAGGTGCGATTACACCTTTAAAGATGTATACAAATCATTAAGAAAGAGTGAAATGAATCATACGTGTAATAGGAACAGCAGCTGGTCTCTGTCTCTCCTCCACTTTCCATCTCTCCATCTCTGCAGCCATCCTAAAATCCATCCATACCTCTAAATAAAGAGGTTAACATGACCGGGCCTGGCGTCTAAATGTGATTACTGAAGTGATTTTTTAGCCCATCCAACCACTAATGTGACAGGCAGCCATTTTCCGCTAGAGTTACACAAACACACACTCGCACACACGCACACACACAGACCCAACGCCCTCGTGTAGAAATACACACCACATCCTGCGATACACACAAAAAACACACACACAAACACAAACAAACTCCCCAGACACTCATAAAATTAGATGGACAGAGATGAGAGGAGGGATGGGTAAAAGGTGGTGGTGGTGGAGGTAGGGGAGGAGGGGTCAGGGACAACTGGGGAGGGAGGAATTTGATTGTTATTGCTTCCTCTGGGTCTGTGCAAGTGTGTGTGTGGCATATGAGTGCGTGTGTGTGTGTGAGTGAGAGAGAAACAAAGACAGAGAGGGAGAGATAAAGGCGATGAGAAATAATACGTAGAGACGAACATAAAAGAGAAAAGGGAAAGACAAAGAGAGACGTACAACATCAATACATTCATTTACAGTAGATTAACTGATCCCACCTCTCTAACCTCACGTGTCAAGACAGTTGCTCAGTCGCTTGATAGAAAATGTATTACTATCATTTTATTATGACATGAAAATTTAATTCCTATGTCTCACACGTCATTGTATTCAACCTTTGCACTGGAGTGATTCATTTATCGGTGGATATAATCATTTGTTGCAGCTTCACATCTTAATGTCACAAATTCACAACATTGGTTAGGAAGTCAAAATGATGAAGGTTGTGTAAGGAGAGCTTCTTTTCAGGGGAAATTATTTTCATTCTAAAAAGGGTACTCTGTCTTTCATTAAGTAAAAAAAAGACAAAGTGTTAAATAAAAGCAGTATACTGTTACTTAAGAGGAATACGTGTTTTTCAAAAGGAGAAGTTACATCTTACAAACAAAAAAAGACTATTTGTATCAAAGGGGGTGAAATTATGAAACAGCTGTGGTAAGAAGCTAAAAAATACAGCACATTTTCCACATTAAAAATAGTTTATTTAACAAATATTAAAGTCCGAATGGCCTGTTGGCATCATACATATTGTACATTTTTGACATCATTTGGTTGTGCACTGTGAGGAGGGTCGTTTGCCGTTTGTAAAGAGTAATGGCCTTTGAATATCTGCACAACTTCTTACACCAACATAAATTTGAAATAAATAGTTCACCCAAACCAAGGTCCTCATTTTATTAACAGAATAAGGTTAATATCTTCTTGACTTTGCACAACTAAGTACATTAAATTAGAACTGAACTTAAATTTAAAGTACTTTTCCTTCACTTGAAATATCACCCACTAGATATATTTGGCAGTTAAAGTTATAATGTACTTCACAGATCAATATTTAACATGCAAAATATATATAATACAATGCATCGTCATTGAAACTCACTAATTATGTATAATAGATTGAATTAGCTCTACCTTGGTGTTTCTCCGGATGCTCTCACAGAACAAACATGCAGGTTTGGCTAATGGGAGACGATGATGTGAATATGAGCGTGAATACCCTGCCTCTTGCCCGGTGCCAGCTGGGATCAGCCCTCCGCAACCATCGACACAACTGATGGACGGATAATAAGAATTCATTTTGTTAATATGAGAAAATAAAACACTTGGACAGGGCCTATTCTTCATCATGAGTACTTTAATTTTATATTTTTAAGTACATTTTGCCAATCTTTAAACTACATTTGAACATAAAACATTTCCTTGTAATGACATAAATTACAACACTTTATCAAACCTTTAGTTTCTTAGTAATTTTCTAGGACATTTCCTGGAAAAAACTGCATTATTTTGTATTAATTATAGGGAGCAAAACATTTTTTTTTGATAAAGTACACAAAGTCTTACCTCATTTATTTAAGTTTTTAGGAAAGAATAAGAAAATGTACGTGCAGTTTGTTTATTTGCAGAGGGACGTTTTTGAAAAATGGGCTGAAATCGTATTAAAATAGTAACGTAAATAACAATTATCAGTATTATAATCAGTACTTATAATCACAAACTTTACTATGAATTTACAGTTGCATAAGAGACACGTTCTAGAAAACAGAAAAGGGAAACAATGGCACCAGTGAAATAAAGTGTTACCAACTATTTATACACTTGCATAAAATATTTGAAATTGTCTTCCATCACTGGTAACAAGAGTTGTAAAAAAGAGGAAAAAAGAACTTTTTGGGAGCGTAAGTGAAGCCATAAACTGCCATCAAACACAGATTTTTGTGCGTTTAAACAAACTGTGGGCGGTTTTTGTATTTTGTATGAACTGGCATAATGTTATAGGCTTCATTGTGTTCAGTTTGTCTTAACAATAAATGGCAATGGAGCACAAATTATGATGCCAAAAGAGATACGAAAAAAACACAAAGCTTGCACACAAAGCACTGAAATGTGCTGCGAGAGGAAAGAAAGAGACAGACTGAGAGGGAGCAGGCACAATCTTTATCTCCGTCTTTCTCTCTGTTGCTGTCTGGCTCTTTCTCCCTCTCTACCCTCCTAGACAAATGTGACACTCGGGACTCCCCCTCTTTCCACTCTCCCTTGATGGATAGCACACACACACACGCACACACACACGATGTATTGCCAGAGGGTGGGGGTGTGTGGGGGGGTTGAGGGCTAACGATTACGGGAATTGTCATTCGCCGATCATTCGTCTGCATTTGTAAACCATCAACGTCAAGAGCTCACGCACACACTTCCATACACATATATACACACACAGATGTTGCTACAAGGGGGGCTGGGGTCATAAGTGTGTGCGTGTGTGTCTGTGTGTGTATGTGAGTGTGTGTGTGCGTGTGTGTGTGTGTGTGCGTGTTTCTGGCATTTTCCGTCATCTAATCTCCAAAACTCACATTAAGAACATTAGAAACAGATCATGTATCACTGGTCTGTGTCTGTCCGTCCGTGTGTGTGTGTGTGTGTGTGTGTGTGTGTGTGTATATGTGATATGTGTATGGGTGTGTGTGCAGGGACACTCTTTCACTGCCTCTTGACACTGATGGGTTGTAAATGCAGATAGATTATTATTATTATCATAGAGAGTGAGGGAAGAAGAGAAGGAAGGAAAGGAAAAAGAGAGAAAGAAAAAGTAAACGCAGCTGATGGATGAATTATTTCAGAATATTATACATTCACTGTTTTAAATTTACGCTGACTTAACATCAGCTGATATTCAGCTGATCTCCCTGCAGCGTCAGGACACACCTGTTCACAGAGTGATCTATTTAAAACCACATAATGCAGCATGTTCACGTTCGGGCCCCGGGGACTGAGAATGACATGAATGATAACTTTACATGACTGAAATCTTTTTTTTGTAATTTCGGTTCTGAGTAGAAGACAAAACCACGTCAGCACGCATCCGCACAGTGCTCAGCTAATTATCGAGGCCTGCTGGTGCTGTAAAAATAAATTAATTAATTCAAGAAATGTTTGGTATGTTCAGTAGTTATAGAATATAAACCACAGACACTAATGCAAGCACCCGCTGACTTACTATGGTTTGATACTATTTTCTTTCTAATGAATGAAAAGTTTCTTTAGCCATATTAAGCCAGCTGTAGATTTCTGTTCCCACAGCTGTCGGAGTTTCTTCTTCTTCTTGTGCTTTCAGTACATTTAAATATGCAGCATTTTAGTATGCTCCTGTTAAACAGAAGTTGTGTACTGTTTT
The DNA here is from genome assembly GCF_011397635.1 of Epinephelus fuscoguttatus. Classification (NCBI taxonomy): domain Eukaryota; kingdom Metazoa; phylum Chordata; class Actinopteri; order Perciformes; family Serranidae; genus Epinephelus; species Epinephelus fuscoguttatus. The sequence goes on along the minus strand of NC_064754.1, from coordinate 12,877,686 downwards.
ATAAGAAAGCTAATACTTCCCAGACTATATTTACATATACAGTTAATGTATTTATTTTTTCTCCCACAATTTTTGCTCTTGAAACGCAGCATGTTTTTTATTTCCTTTATTTTATCAACAGTTGTATTGTTTTTATTTTTTTTTCCAGACTTAACACACATTCAACAAGGGAAAATCTGATAAGAAAGACTTAAAACAATGTGATTTCGTATCTCTGCCAGATTTTAAAGCTCTCACAAGTACAAGTACATTGTGTGTAGGTGTTTTGATATTCCTCCATGTTACTGTGTATCGTTTATGTTTTTATTGTGTGGTTGTTTGGCTGTAACTCTTTGTGTGCTGCTGCCTTGGACAGGTCTCCCTTGTAAAAGAGATTGTTGATCTCAACAGGACGTATCTGGTTAAATATGGGTTGAATAAATAAAATAAATAAAACATACTGCAAAAAAAAAGAACAAAACAAAACAAACAGTAACCAAAAATGAAAAATAAAATACAGATATAGGAGGAGGGATGAGGGGATGCAACGGTGACATCCATAATGTTATGCCACATACATTGGATCTCATATGCCCATTGTATACAAGCCTTTTAAACTGGAGGCAACTATTTTAAAAATGAACAGACAGTATCCCAGTGGTCTTCCAGGCCCTTATCGAAGTCTTCCAACAGGCAGGCTGCCCTTTCCATGTTTAGTAAGTCCAGGTATTCCTTCAGCAAAGATACCCAAGTGAAGCAGACTGCATTACGCTTCTTCCACTTAGGAAGAATTTTTTCATTAAATTCAATTTCATTTATTTGACTCACGACCACGTCACATGGTATGGAGCACAAACATTGCATACACTAACAAAACAATGGCACACGGCGTGGCAAAAGTACAATCAATGTTACAATGTTGCAATAAAGGCTGCTCCAATACGCTCTGCAGGAAGTGTAGTATCCGTCTCAGCTTTTCAGACGAAAGGAACTGCTTTTTGGAGTACCACTGTACATGGACACTGGGCACTGGTTTTTGAACAAAGTTGTCATCGCCGTCTTCTCCCACTAATCCAGATTCTGCCAGCGTGAAGTTTTCATTCTGTTTTTTTTAGCCCAATAATTTATGATTCATAAAAATATGACTATTGTGTGATTATTATTCTTGATATTTACTGTTATGGAGCTTTGTAAGCAATCCGCACTGCAAATGAACCCTTAATTGTTCAGCTCCTATCTGATCTGACAGTGTGTGCGCAAATACACAAATTCTGCTCCCATCCAGGCCCGATGTTGCAATATTATAACATTTCTGTAAAAACTTACTAAAATATAAAAAAAATAAATATCCCTTCAATTTCTGCATCAGAGGCCTTCTTTAACAACATCTGAGAGGTGAAAAAAATGTTGCTCTTTTTTCTGTATTTGGGTTTTACAGGGTTAAACATAGGATGGACATTCTTCAAAAAAGCACCAAAATACTTTTGGCTTATCTGACTAATAACAAAACTAATTTAGACATAGATGGACGGCTTTGTAAGTAATTAGACTTCTATTCGGACATTCAACCAAAATGTGACACTCATCTCCCACATGATTATCATCACAGAGGTTGCAGTTCCTCTGATTTCTGCCCAGCTCTTTATATCATCAAGAGACTTTAGGAATTCTGTTGTTTATTTTAAAATTACAAATAGTTTGTCTGTACTTTTGGTTTTCATGCAACACATATTTCTCCACTTGCTCTTGCTTCACTTTGACATGTATCATGATGCCACACTTCTGAGCTTACTTTGCAACTTCTGCATAAACTAATCTTTCAGCCTCTGTTCTACCGACTTAGCAAATAAGCAGCCCAACATCCATACTGTAGGCGCTCGACAGTGACTCCAACTTTATTGTCTAATTTCAGGCCCAGCAAGTGTGCTTTGGCGCACACTGGGAAATTAACATCAAAAAACTCTGACATAAGAGATATCGCTTCTAACCAGTGTTTTAACAGCTGGACAGTCCCAGAGCAAGCGGAATAAAGAACCTCGGCTGCCACAATTGTGCCAGCATCAATCTGGATGTCTTGGATAATCTAACAGGAGTGATGTATGTTCTGCATGGAGTCTTATCTTGCAGTATGGATTTGATTTATTTACAATTATCCAAAATGTTTACCTGAACTTCATCCATGTCCACACACCATCCACCTTTCAAACGTAACAGAATTACTTCACTGAAAACAAAACACCGCCTTTAAACAAAGTCCAGGCCGCAATTATGTTTCTTCACTAATTGTAACTGACAAAACAAATTAGTGTTTAACATAATTTGTAGGTACGTCGGTTGGTTCCTTCATTTTACAGCTCACACTCCACATAAAATTGTCATAAATATGGTGATATTAAAAATAAAATGCTTCCAACATATGCACTGTTGTATCCACATTTAATGAAGGTGAGACTTTTCATGTAATGTGCAATGATGCCTTTTGTCACAAAAGTCTGGTTTTTAGTCTCTCTATTTCCCACTGCTCTGTTTTTTTTTATTTTCTTTCTTAAAAATATTTCCAGTGCATCCAAGAATTGACATGTCCATTCACTGAAGTTGTATTTTATAATAACTGCTTTCTTTTATTCCCACACATTTATTTTTCTACCTGAATAATGCTAACTGTGAAGGTCATTTCACACCAGGCTGACTGTAAAACACAAACAGTGCTTCATCAGATTATACGAACGCTTCGTTGTCACATGTTGAGAAGAAAACAGCAAAACTGTGGTCAAAGTTCTGAAAATTAGACTCCAGAATAGACTGAAACACGAGCAGATGAATGCTGACATATGGAGGCACAGAAGAGCGTGCGCATGCACACACGCGCGCGCACACACACACACACACACACACACACACACACACACAGACTGTGTAAAGAGGGCAAATGACTCAGCGAGATCCATCTGTCGGACATGACTGGTAAACACCAGGCAATATGGGATATGGACTGTGTGTGTGTGTGTGTGTGTGTGTGTGTGTGTGTGTGTGTGTGTGTGTGTGAGATGTAGAGGTTGGGCAAGGAGTGTGATTATATTGCTGACCCCATTATTCAGTTTTATCACACTTAATAAAATCATTGTATTGGAGGTGAGCTCAGTATTGATTCCATCTACTGATAATCACAAAGGTTATGACGTTGCTAATTTGTACAACAGCAAGAGAGGATGCACTATGTCATACAAATTTCACCAAACACAGTTGTAACTATTGAAAGTCAACTCTGATGATCAACTTTTAAATTATGAAACGCTGTAAATAAAGGGATGCACTGATCTTCATTCTTCACCATGAAGACCAGAGAAGATTTATACATCAAAGAACCACAGATTTGCACGAATGATGCAACAGTGTGATGCTTTGACATCAATCACGTACAGCGCATGTCTGAGGCAAAATAAATAAAAAACTCTCCGAAAAGCTCAGAACACACTGTGAGAATTCACATGTCCCACGTGACAGCTGGCATGATGAGTTCTGACTTGGTGACTTATCATACTGTCTGTCACTTTGAGCACGAGAGTAAGCAAAGTGTACTAAAATTGGAGTTGCTTCGTCCACTCAGTAGTAAAAACAACCTGCAGAGGGTGATTGAATTTGACAGTGAGGGAGGATTTCATCATACTGGTTAGGTATGTCAACAGGGATGCAAACAGCGGCGTTGCTTTATCTACAGTGTGACGTGGGCTGCTCAGCATGAGGTGAGTTATCACGTAAAATCAGCCTCTGGCCCTTTGAAGACAACAACTTCATCTCATGTCCTCCTCATTATTTTACATTTATCTTATTGTCAACAACTCACATGAAAGACCAGTGTGTGTGTGTGCGCACATGTGTGTGTGGGTGGGAAGTGATTAGATGGGGACTATTTTCAGCAGGGGATTAATCCACATTTGGTGCTCTACTGAGTATTTGTGGCAGCAGGACGGTGCATTCGGGATATAGTGAAAACACTACAGACTACAGTGTGTGTGTTCATGGTAATAAAACACGTCCAACAGTGTGGCTCATTGATGTGTGTTTAGTAGTTTTTGGAAAACAATGAAGCTCTATGGCACTGAGAAGAAGATATATCAGGCTCTGGATACACACACAGTACTAGGAGAATATTTGCTTTGGGTCTTTTCATGCATTTTTGTGCAGCTCATAGAATCAAGTTGACTCTATGTTCCATTTGTAATTGTCAAAGATTATGTCGGTATTGCAGAGCTGAGAAGAAACTGTATTAATAAAATCCAGACTTGATGCCTGTTAAATTACGTGGCTTGAAAGCAAGGACAGGGTGTACAGACTTAGACTTGGAAAAGAAATGTATAGTGAACAAGATTAAAAAGTTTCATACTTTTGTAATTTGTGTTACATATGTTACACGTGCAGCAGTTTGCCAACCCTAACATCTCGTTTCCACTTACGAATGTGTGTGAAGAGGAGGCAACCAGAAGTCTGTTCATTGCCATGGTAATCTCTGTGATAGCCGATGCCTGCGAAACTCCTTCCCTCCGTAATATTTAAGTACGTTAAAAAAAGAAGAACTTTTGAGGTGGATGGGGCGTCTGATCTATCCACTAAACCATCGACTCCCCGTTCATATGTGTTTTTAATTAAATATTTCACAAAACATGCCACGTACCTGGCAGGCCCTGTTTTTGTCCTGGTAATGTTCAGAGCGCATATTCCAAACTACTGGGTGGCGAAAAACGGACAAAGTTAGCCCCTCCCCCCATGACTACATGTAGTTTCTATCAGGTTTCTATCTATCAGTAAAGAAATGCGCTTCCTTGCATTTGACACTAGAGGCATCATCCGTATGTTTACAGATCTATGGACACCAGTCACAAGTGGAAACGAGGCTAACTACCTTTACCTGTACAAATTATTCCATTACTTGTCCTTATTCCAAAAATACAATATTCCTACTAAGATGTTTACATGTCTAATGAAAATACTATTTCACTAATATTACCATTTACACGCAGCCGTGCATACTGCAACAAATGTGCCTCAATGTGTCATTTATCTCATCAAAATATGTTAAAGTGGAACAGCTGTCACTTGTGCCAGATTTTTTTCACAGTTTTCCACCAGTTGTGGACTTGTTTGACAGTGCAAACACAGCCTCCCTCCTTCAGTCCTTCAGCCACCTTATTGAAATGGTCAGAGTTGCGATATTTGCACATATCTGAAAACCATTTGATATCCAAGTCTTTATGTAGGTGTGTTTCTTCTTCTGACCATAAATGTGGGCTTTTCTTTTGAGTAAGCATCGCCACCAAAGCCCTGTAAACTGTTGGCGTGTTGGTTTGTATACAACAAATCCATGACAACGCTCAGAGCTGACAGTAAACAGACATGAGGCTGTGTGTCGCAAACTGTGGAATAAACCCAGATTGAGACGTTCACTCAACACATTCTCACTCTGACCTTTCCACGTCCACATATGACGTGCAAAGTACCCTGGGTGCATTAACTGTTGACGTTCTGGGATGCTGTGTCAAGTTCTGCCTGTTACATGCATTGTGTGTTTTCAAAATACACTTCCATTTTCACAGATGTACAGTTTGCATACAGTCTCTTCCAAATTAAATGCTCTACATCTGAACAATTCCACAAATGGATTTTTTTTTTCCCGTCAACAACTAACTCATGTGGTTGGGTTTGGTAAAAACTGAACAGGGTTTGGCTTTACAATCTTACAGGGAGCAAACACCGGCCTCCTGGGTGAAAGTGCCGTTAAACAATAACAGCGACTGGCCGAGAATCACGAAAACTTGAAAGGACGGCTTTTTCATCTGCGTCTGATGCCAGAAGTCACTGACCAAGCAGTGGTTTTGCTGTTTACATGACCCGTATTAAATTCAGAATATTGTCATATTTAGTACAGAAACATTTAATATTAATGTGCATGTAAACATACCCATTTTTTATGCTTTACTGATTTTTGTCAATGACCTTTCAAGATGTACTAATTAAATTAATTTCTATCATTTTCAGGCAACATGACAGAGTGTTCTCTACCATGTTTGGTCTACAATAACAACAAAAAACATACCCAAAAATGTCTCTTCATTACAACATGCTGAGTTGCTATATAGTATTTTCTTTTGTGTGTTTTTCTCTGTTCAGTTTGAGCACTATTAAACATAATGCATCAAAAATGAGAAATGATCCTTTGCTACATTATGTGGCCATAAAATTGACCGAGTGCCAAAAAATGCATTTTCATATTACAAACACTTGGTTTGATTATGTCTACAAAATAAAGCACTTAATCTGATGTACAAAACTGGGTTCATGAACCCGTGAGTTAGTGGACATAATTAGAATTTTACAGACATTGGTCCTTTTTTGTCATTAAAAATGAAAGTTTTAAAAATAAAACAAATAGTTCTTCCTCTTCTTCAGAGGAGACAAGCCATCCTTAAAAAACACACCTGGCTTATGAGCAGTGGTACGTACAGTATGTATGTTTTCTTTAGTACTCCTACTCCCCACAGCCTCTCTCCCTATCTGACTTACCGTTTCTTATCCATATGAGGCCATTTTGCTCAGATCTGCATTTCTACGTATGATGTGTCATTCATCAAGAGCAGAGTAATAGCATGCTTGATTTATTCCATAGACATCTGGTTGGAATATGTGCATTTATCACTGCGATCGCTTCCCAATCACTCTTTCACCACTGAGCTCAACAGTGCAAATGCAGACACACAGCACACACGTATACGCACAGGCAAACACTCCCCAAACACACACACTTCGACAGATGTGCCTGTTCATTTATTTCTTGTATATGGGGAAACATTTGCATGGCCATAAAAGTGCAGGTGCATTGGAGAGAAAGAATTATGTCTAACTCAGGGAGGGGAATCCCAGTTCTGCTCAGCAATATGTAAATGCACCTTTCGGTAAAATATTCAAATTTACTCACCGTTTCACAATATTGTGATCACACTAAGTAAGCATTGTTTATTCTACACGGCCAGCCGTTGTACATTTATCCTCCTCTGTGACTGAATTGGACTTTTATGTCATATTATGGAATGCATCATTTTCTGTGGTAATGGTGCACGGGCCAAACGGATGCTGGGGCTAGTTTGTCTAATGGGTGAGCATGGTCGTTTCTTCTTCACATAATACCCTGTCTCAAACAAACCCACTAGCCTGTAATTGTCCTGAATGTACAGAGCTGTAATACACAGAGGACAGGCTGTTCTCAATCACTGTTCATATTTATACCTACGGAAGGTAATGCACTATAGGTCATATATAACCCACTTATGTGACCTTTCACTAAGCCCCACCCCTTTGTGATGGTCCAACAAGCTGTCACAGTAAGCATGGAGCCCACACTGTAACTAACTGCACTCCCTGAAAAAATATTATCATATTTTGGAAAAATTAACCCTTTGGGCCCTAGGTGTTTTTGGGGTATTTTTACTGCCTTTACTTTTAAGCTCATATCACAGTCATTATAAATGCTACATACACATGCTATATCTTGTTTTTTTCAGGACAATGTGGGCTATTCAAATTTGCCATCATTTCATTCCTCCTATGTGCCTGTATTTTATATTAATTTTTATATCAATGAAAAAAACAAACGAATCTGTGTGCCTAAATTCTTACATTTTTACATGTATCTCACCATGACAAGTTGGAAAATTACATATTCTGCCATATATGAAGAGGGGAGACTCTCTGGAATCTGGCAATATAAGAACCATAATGCTGGGACATTCTGTCACTTCACAGTTGTCCAAAACATTGGTTTGTGCCAGGCGGACATGATTGCCAGTATTTTTTCATTATTGCAAGAAATTCCATTGACTCATTAACAAGTCAAAAATGTGTTTTATCTGAAAGAAACATGCAATTTTTACCTCTAAGATAATAGAAAAATAGTCAACCAAGTGCAATGATGTCCTCCAAGATAATATTTGTTTTTCAGTTTCAGTTATATACTGGGGGACATTTTGGCCATTGGTGGGGGGGGGCATGAGCCCCCCTCAATGTATATGGTGACTACGGCCCTGTCAGCATGCATAATTAGGCCTCAGTTGTCTGGGTGCACAAAGGTGAAGTGCGCTTGTCTTGTCATACAAAATTTGATGGAGTGTCAACTGGACAATATGGAGATATTTGCATCTTGAAAGCCGGACTACAAATGTGGATAGACAGGGAGAAACACACGCAAGCCTAAGACGTGGTAAGATACGATATTCCTCACTATATGAAGTGACTGGTAACAAGATCTGTATCATGGATTGTAAAGAAATTCGTCAGGTTTTTATTTTGTAGACAATTAATCTGTATTTATAGCATGATGGGATTACAGCACAATGATGTGTGTGGCATCACTGGAAAGCTCTGCTCCTGCACTTTCATGTGATATGCGTGGCATTTCTGTGCGAGCCTGCATTCGCGAGTAATCCATCCAAGAGTAATGTGTGTGCAAAGCTGTATGGAAGCTGTTGTACATACTTTTAGTGTAACTTTACCATTGTGAAAACACTGGACTACCGACAAGTGTTGGAAAGCTACAATTCCGCTGTTTCACGTGATATGCGTGGCTTCTTGCTATGACGCACAGTCATGGAGAAAATCAATAGAGAAGAACAGGTGTGAATTTGGACGCACTATACGTCGTTTGGACGCATAGGGTTAAGTAGTGATTCCAGAGAGAAGCAGACAGAGGGGTCTACAGTCTGTGTTTGAAGGATATATCCAGGATGTCAAACTGACTCAGCAGCAACAACAGGTTAAAAAGACAAAGATAGTTAGAAGCTAAAGCCGAACTATAGGCTACAGATCACAGTGTAAAAGTGAACCACTGCATCACTGCTGATCGCCACACAAGACAATGAATATAAAGGGAAACTTCACTGATATTGAACCAGCTGTGTGGCATCGCAGTGTGTGCTGATGAATGATGTTTGGCTTTGACCCTGTGCCACTGCCAGCACCCGGACCTCCGCCGCCAGACGGGCAGGGATTTCTGGGTGAAGTCAATCAACGTTCATCTGCGCACAATGCGATGACACACAGCTAGTTGAATAACAGCAAAGTTTCCCTGCTTCCCTTCACTGGTTCCTGTGCAGCAGGGTCAGTCTTTTTTTCCAGTTATAATCATTAAAAAGCAAAAGCAGCATGTGTATACATTCAGTAGGCTATATCTTAAGCAGCTAGCTAGCTAATCCTACACTTTTCAGGGTTTGATTTTTGTTTTGGAACAGGGAAGAAACGTATATCTCCTTCCAACCTCTCCACGTAATGAGTATCATTAATACACGACGTGCCCCAGGCACAACATTTAGCTCCAAATCCACAAAATCAGCCTGAAAATTAAGGGAATCTAAAACTGTTGTATTAGCATCCATGGATCACAGCTGTGTTGTTGTTGAACCCTGGTCTGAGCCAGCCTGATGCTACGTTATGATTGACCAAGTCTGCATTTGGGGGCAGGACTTATTGAAGGGTCAGTTGTGAGCCAGGAGGCTGCAGGCCATCCTCCCTTATTCGATTAGAGCAAAGGCGTAAGTCAGGTGCTGTAGCATAAAGAGTGACGAAATCCACAAAGTGAGGTGGTCAGGGTGGATGGATTGGTGAAGCAAATGCAGGACTTTGACCCAGAAGATCAGGGTTTGTGTCCCCTGTGAAGTAAACGTTTAGTTATTTGAAACCAAGACAAGACACAATTACTTTCCTGAACCTAATCCAACTGGTTGGGATGCTAATTTGTAATAACATACATACCATGTGCATAACTTTTTGTATATCATACAAACCTTTGTATGAAGATATGTCACAGAGGGAGACAAGATAAATCTCTAGAATAAGTATTCAGTATAAGCCAACAGAAATAACAGTGATTCGTAAAATGAACCCAGACACACAATGAAACATAAGCCAGAAATTGAGGCTGGTTACATGTACATGTAGCTGGAATCTGGGAAATGTACATTACATTAAAGTACATTTTGGCATATGCCTTGTCCTATTTTGAAAGCTGAACAAGTCCATAAGCTCAGAAGGTTAGTAAGTTGTTTCCTTACATCTGGCCAATGATCTTTCTTTTTGTGTTCCTAAAGCCCATGAGTCCTTGAATTCTTTACTTGAAATGTCACCTCTTCTACCGTTATGTCTTCCAGACCTACTACTGTTCAACCCACAACCCCCCACCACCACTAGCATTACCTCCAGCATGTTCAGGGAAATTCAACAGGAACTTTGCTTCATCCACCCGCTGGCTTTACTCCAGCACCACCAGTTTCTACACTCCAGGGCATCCTGTCCTATCTCCTATCTATATGTGGACCTCAGTAAACACTGCTATACACTTCCGATTGACCAAGCTGTGGCCTCAAGGCTTTATACAACAGAACAGTTATTATGTGTTATATTTTTCAGTGTTCTTTGATGTATTCAGGATCCTCCTACACCGAGTAGGAAAAGTATTTTCACTGAGATTAAGCAGTCAAGTCTGAAAGGAAGCTTCCGTTAAAAGTGATCTACAGTGAGTGAAATCAGTCTTCATCATTATTCAGACTTAACAGCAGTGACCCTGATGTTCAGCATGAATGAATGTATTTTACACACATTCTGAGAAGCGGTTAGAAGTTAGTCCCAGTATTGGTGCAGCATACATCTCATTCAAGCACAGGCTGGAAGAAATAATGTCACTTAGTATTACCCTTGCTGAATGTGCAGAATGTGTAAATTGTAAACAATTAAGGGAATAATGAACTGCCAAGCCTCAGTGCTAATCAAAGACATTCTCACTCAAACATCATCACATATCGAAGTTTGGTCATGGACTTTCCATGTCCAGATACGAAGTGAAAGGTACCCTGGGTGAGGTGGTTGTTGATGATGTGGGACACCGTGTCAAGTTATTTCAAATACACTTCCATTTTCACAGGAAGTCGAAGGTTTACGTACAGTGTCTTTCAATATAAATGCACTACGTCAGTACAACACCACAAATTGATGTTTTTTTCCTTCAACAACAAAGTCACATGGTTGGATTTAGGAGAAAAAAATAGGGTTTGGGTTTGTTGGACCCATCCACCACCCCTCTCGCCCGCCCCACTTGGATGCCTTAACTTTCATTTTTGTCCCACTCCGTTTCCTTCTGACGTAAAGGACGCCTTTCGTCCTTGGTGTCTGACGCCGCAAGTCACTGCCCAAGTGCCTGATTTCGAAGTGTTCGGAGTGAAACGGGGTTGGCTAATCAGGAATGAGATAGCAAAACTCCTTAACACTGATCAACTGTTGCTCACAACAACTCCATCTTCTTAAAGGGAAATTTCGGTTTATTTCAACCTGTCTCCTATCGTCCTAAATTTGTTTCAAGTGACTAGTGGCATAAAAATAATAGTTAGCATGTTAGCCATTAGCCTAGATACAGCCGGGGTGCATAGTAGCGTCAGACCTGTTAAAACGTAAGTGAAAGGGCATACTTCAAGTGCAAAGTTAGTCCACTAAACAAGCTTTTTTTTCCACAAAGACTGCCTCATATCGTTAGGATAAATGTCAGAGAACATATAGAAAACGACATGTAAACGTGTTGTCTTACCTTACCGGTGTGCTGCCATGTTTGTTTACCATTTAGCTCTGCTTTCCAAAGCGCAGCCGAAATCTCGCGAGTTCTAGATAAAGCCCAACTGGATACTACTCCAGGCGGAGGTGTCTCGTCCTCGGTCACATCCAGACCTTGAAAATAAGGCTGCAACCGTTCCCATTCCTTGCAACAGAGGCATTCCTCTTCTGTGGGCATTGGGGCACAGCATTCACAGGTACACCACCAATCTCCAGAGCTACGCAGCCTTCCAGCAGCCATTCCTCCTCTCTCGTCCTCTACCTGTTGCGCCTCTCTCTCTCTCTCCTCCTCCGTTCTACAATTTTACGAAGCTCTTCGTCAGTGTACTCTGGCTCAAATAAATAAGGGTGGCCATCAAACTCTGCAAAATCAAATTCCTCCTCCACAAAGTCGAAGTCTGGCAAAAAGTCAGCCATTATTCTATAAATCTTTCATAAAATAAATGAATGAACTTTTCAGGCTACTGTCCGGTTCTGCCTTCCAGCTGTTGCTGCTTGTTCTCGCAATATTTCAGGCACGGTATGAGATCGCTGCTTGTTCTTGCGATATTTCGGCTGCGCTTTGGAAAGCAGAGCTAAATGGTAAACAAACATGGCACCACACCGGTAAGGTAAGACAACACGTTTACATGTCATTTTCTGTGTTCTCTGACATTTATGCTAACGATATGAGGCGGTCTTTGTGGAAAAAAAGCTTGTTTAGTGGACTAACTTTGCACTTGAAGTATGCCCGTTCACTTACGTTTTAACAGGCCTGACGCGACTATGCATCACCGGCTGTATCTAGGCTAATGGCTAACATGCTAACTATTATTTTTATGTCACTAGTCACTTGAAACAAATTTAGGACGATAGGAGACAGGTTGAAATAAACTGAAATTTCCCTTTAAGTTGGAAAGTTCTTTGTTGCACTTGCTGTTCTGAATTTGCTGTCAGATGCTTGTTTTTCTATAGACAGATACACAATATTGTTATTGCTTTATTTAGAAGTGCCTAGAAACTCAGCATTGGGAATACAGTCGATGAGAGTGCAGCTTTTGGGAGCTCTGAACAGCTCAACAGATTATGTAACCAGTCATACTGTTACTTACATCACATTGACACTGTTGGTAAAGAGGAATATGTGACAATCTGTTCTGCAAAAATTAGGTTAAGGGATGATTTGAGTGGTGCTGTGAACAGATGGCCACATCGGCTGAATTTACTGCGTTTCTAGCAGCAAAATATATTTTATGTAAAAGCATGTTTATTTTCCTTATTTTGCTTTGCTGTTTCGTTTGGCTTTTCTTACTTTTCTAAACTTTTGTTGATCTCTTGTTCCACTCATTTTTTTTTCAGTTTAATACAAGGTTATTCAGATGCACTCCAATCCCCGCCACCTTTTGATTTAAATTAGTCTTTCGCTTTTGAAAAAAATCTCTAACACACCTTTAAGCCCACTAAAAGCATATTTGTCTCCACAGCATGAGTGTGTGTGGGACTACTCTTCCTCCCTGATAACCAGTTTGTGGATAAATAAAAAAGGCTTTTATTTATCTGAGTCCAAAAATGTCACTTCCGCCCTGTTCTCCTCCAGCTTTTAACAGTCTACTTTACCATGACCTGAGTGTGCATGAGCGATGAGGTCAAGTCGAAAACATTTTATACAGATGTTAATATTTAAACACTTGTTTTTTTCGCACCCAAACCATGAATTAAACACTCTCCTTATGAGTCACACCTTGCTCTCTCTTTCCCTCCATCTCTATTGCTGTGTATCAAACAGTCTTGTCTTTCTCTTGTCTCACTCCATCCATCCATCCCACTTTCTTATTTCCCTCCATCTATCTCTCAATGTCTCTTTCTACCTCCCTCCCTCTTTTTCTCTCTGTGGCTCAATAATTGATGTGAGACGTTCTGTCTCCCTTCGGCTGGCTGGGGAGGTTTAAGAGACATGACTCGACTATGGAGGGCACTTTGTACAACCTCTGACACGCACTCACACAAACATATACACATGGGCGCACACACTGTCACACACACACACACGGCAGAGTTCAAGCAAGGGTCATCTCTGTTGCATTAATGTTGCAGGAGAGAAAGTGCTTGGTGTGCGTGTGTGTTAAGCATATATTGAGATCCCCATATGTTGACACCAAATAGTATAACTGCGTGTGTGAATCACTGGCAGGGTTAAGACCTCCCTTCCACTCAAACAACAGCTAACACTACCAGGGTTACTGGTTCTATTTCCTTGCATGTTTAATGCCAATCAAACTGGTGCCTTCTGTGACATTTTCAATTTTGATTTGACACTGATTTTCCGTTAATGACGTCTGGGTTTTGGCAAATTGTAGGTGACTACAATGCAGCCACTGCAACACCTGCTGACTACCCAATTCTTAAACCAAACAAACCAAAAACATTAAAAAAAAAATCACTTCTTGTGTGCGATTTCCCCCAGGAAGGAGCTCCAAGATATAAAGATAAATAGAGCAAAATCAAAGCATTTTTATGAAAACACCCACTAAATACTCAGAGATATAATCCTTCCAAGTTTGTGACCTTTTTGGTGGTTGCACTTACTTGGTCTGAGCAGCCTTCACCTGCTGTAAGCAGGATGCTGCAGCCTACGCACATGGGCTGTGTCGTTGTGAGCATTTATACTAGTGCAGTGGTGTCTGTGTCACAAAACACTAGTTGGCGGTAGGGTTTCTGTGAAGTGCTGTAAAGTTTAGTTGATTCAATACACACCCAAAACAGCTTAATGGTAACAATTTCAAACCCAAGTACACAAATCAGCTTCACTATAACTCGCAGCATTCACAGACAAAGGACTTGTCTTTGCTGGACACATTTTTCTCACAAATACAACATGCTAATGTTTTAAGCACAAGCCTATGGCATTTTACATGGTATAAATTAGCCTAGCAGCTAGCGGACTTTCCCTCTACTCATATGAAGCCAGGGACAACAGCAACATTTAACAAAGGTGACGTTACAAAATTCGGCTCCATTACAACTCACAAGGTTCACCGACAAAACAACTGTCTCATACTGAACACGTTCTCCAAACAAATATAACATGCTAATATAGTTAGCACAAGCGCAAGACTTAAAATGTTATTTTGTCGAGGCTTTATTGTCTTCACGATTTATTGCTTTTATTTTAATCTGCAAAATTAAAGTAAACTAAAGCTTAGTTTCCACTGGAAATGGTTTTTAGCTTACAAAAATAGACAGGAGGTCCACAACGCCGCAATGTGTAGTTACATTTCTGGGGAGGTGCACGTCAAGCTACGGTGTAGGTTATGGCATAGGCTTACTTAAAGTAATACTTCACTCACAAAATTAAAACCTTTTCTCACATACCTCCACAGAAAACAGCGAGCATATTGATTTATTGATTGATTCGGGATCACGTTTAACAACAGCAAAACTATATCAAAACATCAGTTAACAAACTCTCATGCAACTTGTGCAGTATCATCCAAATCTCATTTATCCAGTTGTATACTCAATACTTCCCTAAACACAAGCATCTTTGCTAAAACCTTAAAACTGAACAGAAAGTGAAAGGTATCAATGCTCTTTTCAAAGCTAGACGCCAATACTACGGTTCCCCCACAACCGCCCAGCTAAGAACAATCTCCCTCCTGAAAGTGGAATGAAAAGTTTTCTTCTCATTGCTCACTAGAAGTCAAGAAAGTTTTATTTATAAAGCATGTGTCATTCACAGACACAGGCTAAATGTGCTTTAAAGGGAAGTTAAAACACTTCAAAAGCACAACTTAATTCAGAGTTTTAAACAACACAATTTAAAGTATTTGCCTTTTAAAAGAATACAATTTAAATAGGCCCTATACTTCCTTACCCCCATACTTCAGCCCCCGTGCTTGGGCTACATCCATCTTCAAAGTTGGCCTTAATGATCTTAACTACAGACCTGTGACATTCCCGAACTGCATCATACACGCCATTGTGGTGGCAGAATCTGCCCACAGACAGACAGGCATCTAAACACCTGGCAAAGCACTCAAAGGAGCTTCTGTTGTAGTTCCTACGTCAATAGTTGCCACCAAGACCATATTTTGCCATGAAGACACACACATACACAAACACAAATATGCACACACACTCAGTGTAAATACAATACCAGCCAACGTGACGTTGTTGCGGCTGGTGAAGAAGGCTTTGGAACATTTAGTGAAAGACATTTGAGAACAATAGGTTTCTCAGTCTAGATTGAAAAACTACAATAGGCACTTTAGACCACCAGGCAAGTGGTTTCCAGAGCTGTTCTGCATAATGACTAAAAGTCTTCTCTTTGTTTAGATTTGAGGAAGGTATGATGATATTGTTAGAACAGCCATAGGAAAACAAATGAAACATTGTTTTGGAGATACATTCCCTACTGACAAGTGGCAACTTAGGAGAATTGTTAATTAACAATGTTTCATCATTGTTTTCTTAAAACTGTAATTTTGGTGGTATTAGGCTTCTTTCAAAAAATATTTACTGCAGGTGTTTGCAGTCCAAACACCTGCAGTTATAGATGATTCCTGGATGAATGATTATAAATCAGTCCACAGTTTTCTTCAATTTCTTGCATGCTTTTCTTACAATTTAAAAATAATGTTTTACTAAGATTCTCAAAGAAATGAAAAACTCTTTTTGGGCAGGAAACACATGCTGAAAGTCTGGTTTTAGGCAATGGAGAATATTTTTGAGATCAAACACATTTTAAAAAAGAACCTGATGAAGCTGTGATCCACGTATTGGGTTTTTTGTTTTTTCTATATTACAAAAAAAAAAGATTGATATTTTTGCTTCAAATTTGTTGTCGGAGCAATAAATCAGCCCAGAAAACTATTTTTAATGATTTGCAGGTGAAAAACCCTCAACAGTTTGAATGAAAAACCCTCAACAGTTTGAATACTGGCATTAAAAAGGAAAGTTAGCTGAGAAAGTTTTTGAGTACTTGAACCCACAGTTATTGCTTTTATTCAGTATATTGTATGGAAAATACGTCGTTTTCACAGGATCTTACCGCAGAATGTACACGCAGACCAGCTCTTTGACCACCGTCATTCTAAATCAAAAAGAAAACTCCGCCCAGACCTGCACACAATCGCTACGAGACGCATTATGAAAGGTTCTGTGCTTTTTCTTTCTGTCATCTGTGAGAATTATAAAATCACACAATGTATCAGGTAAAAAGAAAAATCTTTTTTAGAGTATACTGACATGGTTACAAAGCAATGCAGGTGGAATATGCTCAAATTGACCCCACTGGCCTTTGAAAACTCACAACATACAGAATGTTTGAATAGTTTTCTTGTGAAACTGGCTGTTAAAAAGATTTTTTTTTTCAAAAAAGAGGATAAAATGAATGTTTTTTTTTTCTTTTTTAGAAATACAAGGCACTTTAGTCCTTAATTTGTGTTTTGTTAGCATAAGTATAACGTCTGAATCTTATTGTGTCAGCTCTTGAGCAGATAATACTTTTCAACCTGCGTTTTCAAGTCTGCACAGTTAATTAAAACTCTAACCTTTATCTCTAAAGGTCTTTTATCTCTAAGTAAAAGCGTGTCCTTCTCACGTAAGTCTTTAAAATAACTTATAAATGTTACTGATTGTCCAGCAACTTTGACCGATGAATTGTCAGGGAGAAAAGTGTTAGCCTTTGAGTTAGCTTGCCAGTCTGCTGAAAGGTAAAGGGCGACAAAGACAAGAATGGGAAGTCGTGGTTCACATGATCATTGTCTTGCATTCATATACACTTTTTATAGTCTTGCCTGCTAAGACTGACAGATGCAAAAATTAAGAGAGTACCCTCTCGTGGGTTGAGACTACACAATATCTGCCTGAATATAGTGCAACCCAGCAGATGCATGGCGTCGGTTTAGATATGCAACAACAATGGGTGTCGGGTGCAACAATTGATTGTTTAATCCCACATGTCATTGTGGATGATAACTGACACTGCATCTGAGATGCCTCACGACAGTCTTTCTCTAGTTTCGACCGTGCACACAGAAATACATAAAGACTAGAATTGATAGGACTCATGTCTGCAACTTTGAACAACAGAAGCACAGTGAAAGAGGAATAATGTTTGCGATGCAGGTAGAACTGTGAAACAAAGTAATGTCACAGTCGTTTATCTTTCTTTTCTTCGGCTTCTACAAACACAAGACAGCCAGCATCAAACACACCTCCACTGTTTGTTCACATTCTTGCTCTTGGAAGTCAGTTCTTAGCACTTACTTCCTGGTTACATCATCTGTGACATGAAAGAGAGCTTAAATTGGTCGGGGACCAAACTGTAGTCTCTTACGTCTCTTGGCTGGGTCAGGGCTATAATGGCCGAACCTGACACAGTGACCAATATAACAGACAAAAATATTGGGAACCTTGCATTAACCTTATGACCTGACAGTCTCACTACATGACAAAAAGTCCCTTAAAAACGCTGACTTAATTTTGTTGTACTGCACTGCAATCTTGTTGAGTGTGCACATACAGTAGAACCCACCTAGGTGCCTTTTAAGACACTCAAGGTCACCTTACAGGCATAGATAGAGAAAATAACAGCAGATTAATAAAGTTAACAAGATGAGGAAGAAAGTAACATGAAACGAATGAATAATCAGCAAAACAATTTTACGGTGAATAAAATTCTGTATAAACAGGTGATGTGTGTGGCTGGACGGCCGGGAGTCAAACTGAACAGGCTTCTTGAAAGAGATGAGTTTTGAGGTGAGATTTGAAAGTGGAGCGAGAGTTGATGTTACGAATGTTTGGTGGTACTTGGATTCATTATCCAAGTAGCTGTTGATGCGGCCACAGATTGTGATGTTTCACATTTTAAGCCATGCACCAGTTTTATGTGCCTGCTGCAGATTTTTCAGTGTGTGTGCAAGAAGTTTAATCTGGCTCAACTTCTGCCACAGAACAAGGCTTTGTCATCTGACAATGCACTGCCTTGGCCTGTCCCTATAAATATGTTCAAGTGCATATTAGGTAGCTTATTTTGTAACATCAGTGTGGGTCCTCATCAGGGCAGAAATAGGACGAACACATTGTATATTGTATGGTGCTCTACACAGACAATGTAATGAAGGAGAGGGTTTGTTGTAATGTACGGTTTATTGTCTGTTTCTTTCTTTATAATTAAGTATGCTTATGTATTAAAAGAAAAGCTCATCATTCTGTAGCAGTTTAAAAAAGACATCCATTTATTACTAATATAAGACAGCACATTGCACAAGGCAGCCCTTTTTTAAATTTAATTTTATTAATTTATTTATTTCAATGCAGTGCCACGTGCCATTTTCAGTGTGCACCCAATCCCAAACACAATTGTTTAGGTGACCATTTTGTTTCTTAAACTTTGCATAATAATCAAATGCAATTGCAATTAAAAAGCACATTTTAAAAAGCAAACAGCTTTGGATCCATGATATCTAATTATTTAGTTCTAATTACAGGAGGAATGCAATCCAATGTATCAATCTAACTTTTAATGAAATCAACATTAGAGAGGGAATTCAAATTTTAAAAAGCAAACAGGTTGATTATTTTATTTATCGTTTTCGTCTCATCTATATTTCAGTCCTCCTCTCCCTGTCTCTTCTTTCCTGTCTTAATTGAAAGGCCATGGCAGGGGACCCGAGCAGCAAATAGCCTGATCAATACGACTCCTGATGTGTAAATTGATCGTGTTTGTGTGTATGATGGAGACCGTGCCTGCGCGCGAGTGTTTGAGTGACGGAAGGAGCGTTTGCCTGCGTGTGTTTGTGTGTGTGTGTAGTCGCGCTCCCTCTTATTGAGGTGTTCAATCAGTCTAATTCATTCTCGCCCAGAGACTGCTGTGTGGTTGCAGGACGATTCATTTACTCTGCAGGCTCCAATCAAAACTATTCCCAGCATTCCCTGCTGTAATAATCACTGCATATGAAATTAGAGGATCCATAATGCCAAAGAGCTTTACACTAAGGGCCAAACAGGCTCGGGGTGAGGTGTAATAAATATATGCAGAAAATTCTGTTAATTTGCGTCTTTTAAGAAAAAAAAATACCCATTGATTTCTTAAATGAAATGCATCTGTTGAGAATAATATCAACATCAAGACAAAGCTTAAAGTCATGGGTATAAAAGGCAATTTTAATATTCAATCAGTGAAATAAAGTCAATAAGACATTATCGCCACAGTAGAGGAGTGCATCACTTGACGCCTGTGGTACACACACAATGAGCAGACAGGACTGTACTGCTGTGAACCATAATATCTGTGGCTGCAAAGGTCTATTTATTGACATATAAACTGTTATTATGATGAAGGTCTGTCCGACAAAGCTAATTTGGCCTGACTCTATTAGAAGGGAGCAGATAAGAGAGTAATATAAAAATGATGGACTGGTCAAAAAAGCAAAACATTTCAAAACTTTCACTAACATTAGCATTATTTTTGCTCCATCGGCAGAAGCGATCCCTCCCTGTCTTTGACATCAGTATAGCATCCGCTTGATCTCACTTCCTTAATAACCAAACCCAGACAGCTCCCTTGTTTGTTAACAATAATTCAATTTCTCCACTATGAAAGCCATTTCCAAAGGTAAACATAATTTCAGGACACTCTTCAAACTCTGGCTGACATTACAATTATTATCATCTGGCTGAGCACTGCCCTTTACTGGCCCCTTCTCCCAGCTTGTCAACAATCATTCATTAGATACATATAGGCATCCAAATGTGAGTACACAAAGTAGGAGGTCAGAAACAACAAGGCAAGCAGTGATGACATACTTTCGAAGAACTTGAGGAGTGGCTGTAATCTCTGCTGCAAAATGGAAAGTGAAATGCACGATGATCTTGTTATAAGAGACAAAGCAGAACGGAGTGTAAGTGCTAACATTATGTATTTATTAACATTTATATCAGCAGCGGTTTCAAGTACGCTGTATTCATCGATAAAATGATGAATAAAGAAGAATAAAATGTATGTTATTTATATTGTTCCAAGGGTATTACAGGTACAAATACCTTGGTAAAAAATGCTCATTCTGTTTTTTATGGTTTTGTACTTTTAGAATAATTTACGAACACTTTACCAGTTCAAAAAATAAAATAAAAAGATATAACGTGGTACTAATTGTGCACTGAAAAAATACAGTTTGTGATTGGTATACCTCTTAAAAATTAATTCAGAATCATTCTCACAGCAGCCTCGGAGTCTTGCCGATGAGCTGAACAGGCAAAATGTGCAATGTGCCTGCAGGGATGACTACAAGTCAACATATATCAATAAAGTGACTGCTGATAAATAAATAATTTACCCTCAAGCACCTTTTTCACCCCTGGTAATATGCTAGTATGGGAACTTCTGTCAGCCCTCGCATGCAGACACTGGAGGGATTTCTCTTTGAGATACAATGGTATAGAAACCTCCAGAAACTTCTAAACTCCACCTGCAGCACAATATTATGGACCTGTAGAATCAAGGGTTGACATTAAAGCTTTATCAAATGGTTCAATATACAGTGAGCAAGTGTTATGGCTGAGGAATCTGGGAGAAGATTGATTTATTTATGTATTTATTTTATTCATTATAGAGGAGGGCATGGGCTCCTGGCAGGACACCCAACAGGGTTTAGCATGAGAAAGGTCTAAATATGTTGAAAAAATGAGTTTAAGTTGGATATTGCACCATGCTTTGTTGAGACGACAAAATGAAATGCCGAAATGATAAAATGTATTGAAAGCACTGAATGGAACTGGAGGGCATTTTGCTCTGAGAATTCAGCAGGATCTTTTGAAAGGCTGATCAATTTTAGTGTATTCGAGCTGCTCATTATGGGAGAGATCTCAAGTACCAAGTACAACAAAAAGTGCATTTGCAGTTATTGAATGGAAGTATAAAACAGCTAAAAGTCCATTAGTTAAAGAAGAAACGATGCAATGGTGAAAACAGAGTAGTCTGAGCATGCTCAGTGGATCGGATGCTGGTCTGGAAGATAAAAAGTCTCTTTGGGATCTTTCATCAAATTTCCAATAGACCTGCTTCTCTCTGAGTCACTGCTTACTTTTGACATATGGTGTGTTGTTAATGTCTGTCCTGCTGAACCTGACATGATGCAAAAGCTTTTAATTATTATTTTTTTTAACTGTATGCACGTCTGAAATTTATAAAATATATTGTTTAAGTTGATGTGCACCTTTTAAAAGTAAAGTGGTACTATATTTTCAGTGCTATATGTCTATTATATGGAGATAAATTAATTAATAAAAAAATAAATAAACTTCATCATATGATGTTTAATTTTGCCATAAAATCACAAATAATTACACATAATTTTAATTTAATAATTTCACTTAATAATAATTTTAGTTATATATCTATTACATACATAACAACCATTATATACACATATTTATTAAGATTATGTTTAAGGCTATGGGATAATAGTGATTTATAGTTCTTATTCTGTACACTATTGGTTGTTTATTTGTTTGTTTGTGTGTTTGCTTGGTTGGTTGAATGGATACATGGATGCTCGACTACTAATAGCACCTGTGATTGAATGGTTATGATTTAAGAGGTGATATCTGATATTATGGAAATGATATATTCATGGTTTTTTTTAATTGGTCCAAAAATAGTCATACTAAGTACTGAAGCAAACCTTTTGACGACAGCTAATAAGCCATTCTGCAACAAGTAAATTATCCTTCAAAAATAATCCGAATTCCACGTAGCGAAAAATCCCCATCCTGCTCTCTGAGCACAGAAAACCTTTGGGCTTTCAGGACTCTAAATCTATTTAAAGTGTGTGTGTGTGTGTGTGTGTGTGTGTGTGTGTGTGTGTGTGTGTATGAGAGGGGGGCGAGTGGAGGTTTAAAATGGCGCCTGTCTGGAAATAGGTCCATTATGGGTTTAAAGTACTTTTAGTCTTCCAAACATTCCTGGCTCACTCTCTTTCATTTTCTCTCACTTTACAGCATCTTCTCTCTCCCTCTCTCGTGTTGCCTCTCTCGCTCCACTTCTCTATGCTGTCTCCAAACTTCTCTCTAGCCAATTAGTGCTCAGTCTGTTCCAGCTGAAGACAATATGTCTACTCCGAATCCAGAGAGGAGGCCTTAAACGCTCTCCAGAGAGGGAGGGATAGGGAGAGGGAGGGATGCAGAGAGAGAGCGCACACACATGCATTAGGTAGCAAGGGTCTTCTGGGTGCACTGATTAGATTTGCATATTTGAACTCAAAGTGATGTTGCATTTTTCAGGCTAAATATGCAACTGACAACACCTGGGCTTGCTTTATTCAAAGCTTTGTAAGGGATTTAAAAAGTGCTCTAAATGTAAGATTAAAAACCACATTATTAATATCACTATGACTTAAATCTAAAATAATAATTATGACTTTACCCAATACTGATAAGCTCCATGTGCATATGTGTGTGTGTGTGTGTGTGTGTGTGTGTGTGTGTGTGTGTGTGTGTGTCTAAATATATATCATGTGAACAATGATGCAATGTCACCAGGGGAGAGATATGGTCAACACTGACGCCAGACATCAGACATACCCATTACACACACAGACACACAGACACACACACACACACACACACACACACACACACACACACACAAGCACGTCGAGTTTATAGATGATACAGCGGAAAAAGGCAAACTAGACACAGTGTGATTGATGGAAGACTGAAAGACACAGAAAGACCTGGTTACACAGAGGAATATATGATATTAGACGATGATACAGGCTGATATTAATAGTTTTGGATTAAAGCTGACAATAGTTCAGTGGTGCAGACTTGTGCTTGTCAGGGAGGGAAAACACTGAAAGAGCTAACTGAGCATCACAGAGCACCAAAACTCCACTGATATACATAATCATATTATACACAAGTTACTAAATAATAAACAAGATAAGACAGATTCGATCTGTGGATTTACTTGTGTGTAGGCCTAGTGTAACATTTTTTTTATTATGATTCTATAAAAACCTAACTTAAAATGCACTGTTTTTAAAGCTGGGCTCATATCAGAATTTGTTTATGACAATAAATTATTCTCATCCCTACTTTACAACATTATCTTTATTGAAAATGTCTATTAGTAGTTTGTTGACAAATTCAGATAACCACACTTCATCATTCCAGTGATGGAATAAAAACAACAACAACAACAACAACTATTGAGATCCTTCTTTAAATAACGGTGGCGATGACAAAAAAGCACCTGCAACACAAAATACATACAAATAAAACTAATCTGGAAATGCAAAAATACATAAATAAAAATAGATACTATGATTACTACTACTACTAATAATAATAAAGCGGTTAGAAAATGGATGGATGGATAATAATAAAGTAATATAACAATAATAACAAAATAATAATTATTAGCATATAAGTGCCAAAAATATATATAATGAAGTCAAATGTTCTCTCTCATTGGTTAATTATTATATCACTGGGTTTTTCACGAGTGCTGTCTAATCATTAAGCTGCAATTTTAATGCTGTAACATTTACTAAAGCTTATTTCGACTACTTTTTTATATGTAGTGTTGGGTAGGGTGTTAGAGAATAGTACATATTTTTGGTTGACCATACGTTTTGTATGTAAAATCTGGATTTATAGAGCAACTATGGTGACAAAGGCCACAATGTAAGTGTAAAGAATATAAGATTTTCTTTTGGTAAAGTTGAAGGAGACAGTAGCATAAACAGTGGCAATAGTAATAGGCTAAGCACAAATCCCTTAAAACTGTACTTCAGTACACACGAGTTTGAGAGATTTAATTAAAATGAACTTGCAGAGTAAAGTGCACACATATGCATGAGTATAAACAAAAATGCATTTACATAAAACATGAACAATATACAAGCTTAAAATGATATATCTTTTCCATCCCAACAGAAAAGGGTTTCTTCAGTGATTCTTATTGTTCTTCATATTTGCTTCAATTCAATTCAATTCAGCAGAACTTTATTTGTCTCAAAGGAAATTCTTGTGCCAGAGAATGCTTCAAATTATAGTAACACTACGTACAGTAACCACAATTTTAACGACTCACAACCAGTGACAACCAGACAACCAGTGGGTTCCCCAGGTCAGGGTCACTCACTGGGCCCAGGTTTGGAACCAAAGAGTATTAAAGTATTAATATCTGCCAAAAAAGTTACAGAGTCACATACACAATTAGCTGGATTCACATCCATGGGGCAAATCATTTCAAACTGAGAGTATGCATTTTAATCTATATACATTACCATGGTTCAAATGCAGGTGACATATTGCATTGCAGTGATTTGAAATGAATCTCAAATTCTGACTAACTACATTGACACTGTGGAGTGTAACCAAATTTGTCATCCTCCAGTGGCTGATGTTTTCTTGCTGTGTCAAAGTGCTTAAGAAATACTGCATTGTGTTGCTTTTGCAAATTGTTCCGGACAGTGTCAGTGTTTAAACTATGGTAAGAGTTAAATCTAGATAGTCCACACAGTATGTAAAGTACAGTATATAATACACTTGAGTTAACAGAGGCCCTTTATGGGAGTTGTAGAAGACTCAGTATAAGCTGCTTGCGTCCAGAAATTATTTTAGGCTCACAAGGGAACAAATAATTCTTGACATCTACACTACCTGTCCACCAAAACAACTGTGCCTGTTCACTGCCACTGTAAGGGACTCGAGAATGTGCACAATGTAATCAGGCTAACGTGATGGAGAAATATCTGTGATTTTAAATCTGCTGAGATGATGTTTTATTTCTTTATTTTTATTTTTTAATGAACAAATTTAAAGTTACCTCTAATCTGCTTTGTCTCAGGAGCACACGCAGTGAGACGAGATCCACTGATCACAACTGGCCATCACAAATTACAGCCGACACACCGCTCGTCAGAAACAGAAAATAATGAAAGGGAGAGCCAGATTAGCCTTCAACAATTTAGATAAAGGCAGAACAAATTATTATTTGAGATGTAAAAGCAGATGAAGCATTTGAAAACATTTACAATATTCTAATCTTATTTCCAATAATATTTTATCATCAGTTGTTATTACTGTTACCACGCTTCCAGGTCACACATGGGGAAGCATGGAAAACACTGTACAACACCAACTTTTCCTCATCTGTTACATTCAGCTCTGGGCTCTGATTGGTTAATAAACATCTAATTATGATGCTGGCCAATCCCAGCTCAGATTTGTTAGTTGTTTGTTCATTGAAAAACCAACATACCACCCAAAATATAATGTAAAATAAGACTTCATCTGAACTGTTAACGATTAAACAAATGTTTGAATATATAAAAATTCTGAAATTATTTCATAATAAGTCACATTTTAAGTTGATTATCACTTTCTCCTCTTGTAAATACTTGTGGTATTTTCAAACAGCCTCCCACTATTACTACTATTCAATACTCCACAAGAAGTTATGCCCACCCTTTATTACGTAATACAGACATCAACTGGATATCAGCGCTGAATATCTAAACTTATTTGTTAGAGATTAAGTAATAACTGAACATGTTTTTGCAATGACGGTTCAATCACTTCATCCCTGGTTTGATTGTTAGTAACCATAATTACTGCACACATTATATTTTGGGGTTATTTTTATTACTTAAGTTACTGTGTTATTTATTAATGTGTATCTATATTTAAATACCAAAAGATTCAGCACTATTGAGTTACTGGTAAATTATTATTCCATTGCCATTGATAGTACTTTGTATATGGTTTCATTTGTATTTTCATGTGCGGTGTTTAAGTGGAGTCATTGTGTTCCCTTGGTCATGAGCTAATTGGTTCCTACCTGCCCTTGTTTGTGGGGACAAGTATGAGTGATACACAAGAGAGAGTGAGAGTGCCTCGTGCTGAACAGTGAGGAGAAGTTGCCGTATCCCTAAGTTGGGATCTGTTACTAGTACTGTCTAAAAATTAAATGAAGAGGAGGAAACAAATGTTGTAGCCCGCTTTTTACACACAGTCTTGAAGAACTGGGGAACACCGACGACCAAGAAAAGAGAGTTACAGTAAAACCAAACACAAATTTAGGATATGCACCATGTCAGCAAAATACCTACTGAAAAACGAAAGATATTAAAATAACATTTTGACACACGGCCCCTCTAAGACAGGGGGTGAGATATTGGGTAGAACTGCAGTAGCCACCTTAGGGAACAAAATTAATTACAGTGATATTAAATACAGAAACAAATGAAAGTGCAAGTGAAACAAGTCCACCTGGCAGAACTTGTTTAATTAAACAGTTCTTTGCAAAGTACACCCTCAGTTTTGCACAACAAGGAGTCAAAAAGAATTTGCAGTGATGGGATGTGCGCCGTTTCTCCAGTTCTTCATGTCTGGAAAGTGTTTGGTGTCTGCCTCTGGTTTCTCACAGCAGCGTGACGTTATTGTGGAATGTTTTTTTTCTTAGATGTTGTATTTGCTTGTTTTCACTGTGTCCTTTTTTCCCATGTGTGTACAGATTCTTCACACTGGAAGGTCACACACACACAAACACACACACACACACACACACACACACAGATGCAGAGACAGACAGAGAGAGTGAGACAAAAGATGACTGAAGTGCTTTTAACTTTCCTCTCTTCCTCTCATCACCCCCCCCCCCCGTCTCTTTATCCCTCTGAGAGGATGAGAGGGAAAAAGACAAGTGTCTGCAGCAATTGCCCCTCACTCTAAGTGTGTGTGTGCGTGTTAGTGTGTGTGTGTGCGTGCGTGAGTAATCACCCGACAACAAACCCAGTGAGACCTCTCCCTCTTCTTTACCTCACCTCTCTTATTTTTCTTTCCCTCTTTCTCTTTTTCTGCTTGCATCTCAGTCTTATTTCCCTTCCCTCCTCTACACACACACACACACACACACACACACACACACACACGCACAAACCTACCTATACTCTTCAACACATCCAGCAGCCTCTGTTGTAGCCACTCTGCGAGGTCAGAGAGTGTAAGTGTCGTGAAATGCATGTCAGCCTCCTGAGATGCCGCTCCTCCCTCTCCCACTCCCCCTCTTTCTTTCTGCTTTTAAGACACGGAAACCGCAGTAACCACGACAACTCCAGGCACAATTACTACCTGCTCCCTCGTGTGTGTGTGTGTGTGTGTGTGTTTGTGTGTCTCTGTGTGTGTGTATGAGAGGGAGAGAGCTGCGATTTTGACTTGAGACCACATAACGGAAATGTGCCCTCGCTTTGTTTACACACAGAGAGAATTCCCCTTCTTAACATGGTCGCTATAGTAACTGGCTTTTGGGTCAGATCATGTAACTGCTGTAATTGGGATAGAGTAACCTGGGTAAGCTCATACTGTGATTAGAAGCGATCCAGTTAAAGCCCTGTCAACACAGAGGAGCATTCTGCGGCGCTCTACATGTAATTAAAGATTTAGCCTCTGAAATCTGCTGAAATAATCTGAGGTCAAGATTTCCCTCGTGCTACAGTGAAGAGAGAAAGTTTGCTTTTAAACTGAATTCAAAACTCTTTGTCGGGAAATATGATTTGTTGAAAACATCTAATTGTTGCATTTTTCTGTAGGTGTATTTTTAACCCTTAAGGGAAACTTAAAGAGTTACACAGCTCTGAGTCATCGCAGTGTTGGCAGGTGAACAGTCTTCGGTCTCCTCACCGTGCCGTCAGCACCCAGAGCTCCCCACCCATCTGCCAGTGGATGCTCTACCATGTGATGTCACTGATGACACAAATTATGTCACCCAGCAGACAACAATCAGTTGAGTTTCAGTTGCTAAAATGTTATTGTTACAACTTCAAGTACAGCAGAGCTGCCCGTATTTATTATCACTCTAACTATAGTGCTGTTAGCACATCTGAGTGCTCTCAGTCAAACAGTGGTATTTTGTGCTCTGGTCATGAAATGAGAACCTCGACAGCAGTTCTGGAAAATTGTGCGCTCTTAGGCATGCTTTCAAAACAACTCTTGCGGCTTTATTAGCACCTAGGTCTTTACTGAAAGTGGTATCTTAAATTACAACTCTTTAGATGTACTTTGTGGACTTTAAAATGCCTGGGGGACAAAGCTGGGGCCAAAAATTGAGAAGCTACAGACTGTTGAAGAGTGGATCCAACACAAATTGACGGAGAACAAAAGGGCAAAAAAAAAAAGGGGGGGCCATTTGTAAGCTATGTCAACAGAGAATAGTTGATGGTAGATGGAAGAGCACAGAATTTAGAAAGTAGACAAGGTAAAAGCAAGCTTCAGTTTGACTGAGAAAGTGAGTGAGAGAGACCAAAGAAGATAAGAGTGTAAGGTTCAAGGAAATAAAGAGGGAGTAGTTCTGTAGTTACACAGGATGGAGTACTAACAGGGTTCTTTTACGGAAGAAAAGACGCCTAACTCAGTATCACATTGACAAACAACTTAAATTGCAAAAACTCTTGTGAAGCATAAGTTTTTTTAATAGTATGTTGTACGGTCCACTCCATTTATCTAAACAAGATAAATTTTACTATTACTACTACTACTAATAAAAATAATGAAAAAAATATTATTATTTTTATCATTAATATAGCTTAACTCTGTTACAGTGCATATGATAGTACAGCACAGTAGTAAATGGTAAAAATTATAATAATGCTAACACCATTGTATAATTATTATTTGTGTTTTTAGCAGCCACTCATGGGCTCCATTTTAGGCCTTCAAAATTAATCAATATATTATCAAAGTCGCAACATATATAAAACAATATTTTTGATAGTTCAATTTGCATCGTGGATGACATGAATCTATCCGATCAAATGTGATTAAGGACAACAAGGTAACCTCTTCCATCATACAAAACTGCTCTTTACATCTTTTGTCATAGCACTGTGGCTACTGTAGCAGAGCGGTATAAGAGGTATGGGTTGAGGCTAGCAGTCCTCCATAACCCTAAAGCTCTGTATTTGTGCCTGTGTTTGAGTTATCCAATCAAACTGAAACAATTCCATTTAATTATTGTTTAAATTCTGAAATTTACTGAAAATCGTAAAGGATTCAAATTTTAATATCAAGATATTTATGTCTTTAAAATTTTCAGAGAGGATGAAAGAAACCCATAATAATAAAATTCAGAGTCAGTAAAGATAAAGCAGAATGGTAGCCAATGCAGATGGACTTTGGCTCTAAATGTCGATGTCCATTGTTTGATGAATCCTTCCCAATCACATTGGTCTGTATGGAGGAGATCAATATGGTTGGAAAGATGAGGAGATCTGACATAAAAATGTTGTGCTCAAATTTTTTCATCCACAAACAAGGTCATGTTAAAAGTCCTGTACTGTATGACGACTTCACTGCTCTCAAAAAAGTGATTGTACGGAAATGTGGTAAAAAGTTTAGCCTTGTGTTTTTACATTTCCTTCCTTGTTCAAGATTGTTCAGTAAAGTTCACCTCCATATACTGCACAGTACACTGTAACAGAGTGAAGCAATTTATTTATTTCTCTACAGTCTGTGCTTGAATTTCATCCAATCTTCTCACCTAATTGGGTATGAAATCATTTCGAAGCACACTCATCTCAAGAAAGAAAAAAATAAAGATAAAAAGTTGTTTATTTCTGATATCCCACATGCTAGTTTTTCTAATTAAAAGCCAAGTTCTGATTTCAGTATGAGTCTCAAAGTGTGTAGGGGTTCAACAGACAACACCTACGGACCATCCACATATTCAACGGCAGAGCCGTCCTTCAAATATACCACAAAGGATGACCTTTTGAGGAACCTCTAAAATGTATCTTGGGCCTCCTATAAGAACATATGGAGTGAGTTCTGAAAAGGGTTTTATATAAATCCAAAGCTGCTTTTATTCACCAACACAGGCATAATTGAATCAATGGGAACTGTACGGCTTTACAGTAACATAAGATTGGTTGTGCAAGCTAAAAGGAAATAGGGACTGAATGAAACGGTGAAGAAGAAAAAGAAGTAAGGTGCAGGCACAGAAAAGAAATAGGAACACGAGAGAAAATGGAACATAGTGAATGTAACTACAAATAAAAAAAAAATGAGGAGAATAAAGGAGATCAGATAAAAAGGGTTGAAAAGGAAAGGCCAGACAGAAGCTAAAGAAAAGTTTTACAACAGCAATAATATAAATCTATCCAATTTACTTTGTCTTTGTGCATCTGTGTGTGTATGTTAGCGTGTGTGACTGAGTGTGGGCAGCGAGGGTCCACTAAAAAGGACCTATGTGGCACATAACCAGGCGTGGACCCACAATATTACCACAGGGATATGTCTCCGTGTCACACTCGCTCACACACATGGATACACACACACACACACACACACAGATACACACACACAAGTAAAGGGGACAGGGACAGTATAGCAAGCCTTTAATGAGAAGTCTGATGTTCTCTTAGTGGCCTATTCCTTGAGTCACAGCTTCATTTAGAGGTGTGTGTGCATGCATGTGTGTGTATTTGAGAAGGAGA
Organism: Epinephelus fuscoguttatus; assembly: GCF_011397635.1. Taxonomy (NCBI): domain Eukaryota; kingdom Metazoa; phylum Chordata; class Actinopteri; order Perciformes; family Serranidae; genus Epinephelus; species Epinephelus fuscoguttatus. The sequence continues at coordinate 12,846,583 of NC_064754.1, read as the reverse complement.
GAGATTTTTATAGTTTATTCCCACTAGGGAGACATGCATGTGGTGGCCAGAGCCAATTGGACATGCCTGAAAGATTTCTTTTGGAGAGGAAAATTGGGGGAAAAGGAAAGAAAGGAAAGAGAAAGGCAGAAAAAAGAAAGAGTTATCAATAGAGGGGGCGAGAGGCAGAGACCAAGAAAGAGAGGGAGAGCGAGAAACCCTGTAATCCTATTCATTATGTATTCTCATGGTGAAAAGAGGATGGGATGACCATGGTGGAGGATACATCTTTGTAATAGGGACGTCATTATTTTAAGAAATAATTATCAAAGCTGCGCTCCCTTTGAAATAATAAAACCCCCTCTACTCTCTCTCTAGATGTGAGCAGAAATAGAAGTTAGAAGGCCCACATTTCACGGCTCCAGCAGTGAATCTTCACTGAGCAATAAGAAACTCAAGAAAATCCCCTGAAGAAAAGAAACAATGAGCCGCCTTCTGCCACATTCCACATAAACTAAACCTGGATACACTGGATAATAGAGCTGCGTATCCGCACCAAAACTTTGTTTTGGAGCCTTTTCGGTTTTCCACTTTCTAAAGAATACATTTAGAAATAAAAGATTTATGAAGTGCATTAATACTGATACTGCACATAGAATAAAGACTTCTATTTCACTTTTTATTCCAAGTATATATTAATAAAATACACAGGCCTACACCATTCAGTTGTATGACGTGTGTAAAAACACTCCATTAGAAGTAGCCCATAAGAGTTTTATGGAAAGCCACTGTGTAGAAGTGATGTGTGATTATAGCACTGATAACAGCTTATTTTATAAGTCCCATTAGCCTGTAATTGACCAGAGAGGAACTGATATGCAACTGTAAATTCATAAGAAGGTTCTCAGGAACACATAGAGAAAACTCTGCCAGTATGCAAATGGTATATTTTCTGTTAATCAATTGCATTTAACTTCCAATTAAATTAAATTAACTTTTTTAAGTTTAATTATTGCAATGAATACAGTGGTATAAAATCATATATATATATATATATATATATATATATATTTTTTTTTTTTTTTTTTTTTTTTTTTAAATGGTAGCAGGTTGTGTTCTTTACTTTACTTTACTATTCTGTAAATGATAAATGCACAATGTCATATTCTAAAGTTTGCAGTAAATTGAGATTTCAAACACTTAGAATTTATCATCATTTTCTGCCACCACTAACAGCTGCAATGGGCGTCTCATAAGTGTAATTTGTACGCTTAATGCAAAGCACTGCACTGTGACATATTCAGCGTGAAGACTGAGACTCTACAGTCATACTAGTGTTACGTCAACATAGTAGTTCTTTCAGCTAAGTTCTAACATCAGAGTTCACTGTCTTAGTTTACCAGGCTAACATTAGTTAGTTAGCACTTAATACAAAGTACAACCGAGGCTACTGATGTAATAACCGCAAACAACAGCAGTCTACTGGAAAACCTGAAATATCTGCTTGATGATGGCGCTGCATGCAAAGGGATCACCACAGTGATCACTCTTTATCCTGAGAGGGATGAGAATACCATGGCAATCCATGCAAAAGTTGTCCAGTCATTTCACTCAAATCACAAATGTCAACTTCATGGTGGTGATAGAGGGAAAAATCAGGAGATGACATGAGTCCAGAGGATTCATCTTCTGGGCACTACAAATATCTGTACTAAATTTGCAACACGGGCGGCACGGTGGTGTGGTGGTTAGCACTCTCGCCTCACAGCAAGAGGGTTGCCGGTTCGATCCCGGGTGTGGGAGCCCTTCTGTGCGGAGTTTTCCTCCCACAGTCCAAAGACATGCAAATTGGTAACTCTAAATTGTCTGTAGGTGTGAATGTGAGCGTGAATGGTTGTCTGTCTCTATGTGTCAGCCCTGCGATAGTCTGGCGACCTGTCCATCTGTACCCTGCCTCTCGCCCGATGTCAGCTGGGATAGGCTCCAGCCCCCCCGCGACCCTCAAGAGGATGAAGCGGTTAGAAGATGAATGAATGAAATTTGCAACACATTCTCACTCCAACCTCGTCACAAATGGCCGTTTGTTGGTTAGCTTTAGGAAAAAAGAACATGGTTTGGCTTCATAATCTCATGGGATGGCAGTGTTTGTTGGACCCATCCACCATTAATATATTAATACTGTATACAGTGACCAGCTGTGTATCATGCCAACATTAAAGAACAGCTTTTTTTCATCAGTGCCTGGCAAGCGCTGGATTTCAATGACTTTGGAGTGAGACTGGGTTGAAAATGAATGGCAACTGTCAGTCTGGTGATGACACTAGAGAAAATGTAAGAGGATCCCCAAAGTCAGATTCATCCTCTGAGGACCAGGAATTCCTGTAATATGTCCCACTGTGCTCCCTCCAGCAGTTGTTGAGGTATTTTAGTCTGGACCAAAGTTATGGACTGATCAACCAAACACCCGCTGGACTGACATTCCCATATAGAGTAATGCTCCTAGCATGGCTGAAAAACTAGTGTACATGCTATGGACACATAAGTTTCTCACGTTTTTTATAGCACTATATAATGCATACATTTTGAATAAATAAAAAAGAATGTCCAAGCAAAGGGGGTAAAAACAGTGCAATACACACTAAATAAAATACGATTTTGGACAAAGCCTACCTACTGCTCATTTCAAACATAGTGGCTTTAGATAAAAGTACAGAAGTATTTTCAGTGCCAAGTACCAAAAATAAAAGCACTCACACCGCAGCATGGCTCTTTTCAGAGCGTTGCATCATTACATACAACATAGTATTTGATTATTATTACTGACACATTAAAATAAAAGCAGCGTTTTCATGTTGTAGCTGGTCAAGAAGGAGCTAATTTTATATACTGAATGATTTAATCTATGACAACATATTATTTTCTGTGAACTCATCATATGTTTTGTATGTAAAATCCTAATCTGCAAAGTAACTTTGGCCACCAAAGAAATAGTATTAAATAAAAAGTAAATTATTTTCCTCCATTATATAGATGAGTAAAAGTATCAATGTGAAGGGTCAAATGAACTGTACTTTGGTGCAGTCATACAGTAGATGTTCACAGTTACTTCCCTCAACTACAGTAAAGTCTTCCCACTCTGAGTTTTTGTGAATTGGATGAACTAAAAACAAAAACAAAACACACGCCATATAAACTAGACAAATACCCACATGCACTAAGAAAAAGCAGAGCGTTTGGTAGAGGAGACAAACCTGTGGCCCCTCTGGTTATTGGACAGTCTGTCTAACACAAGCACCAGAGGCTCTCACTTGGCTGAGGGACTGTTGCCAAATAAATAGGTTGTACCCCATTAGGCTGTGGAGCTGGCAGGCTTGGACCCGAAGCATCGTTTTATTTCATGTTTTATTCCAACTCGTGTCTGCTGGACTTTGTGAGGGGTTTTCAAACCTGCCATATTTCTCTGTGTTTCACCATGTTCTAGTGATTTCTCCCTCAGCGAACTCTTTGATTTTACAAATTTCGGGTGGGAGCCTGCACAAGTTTGACAAGGGAATATTTTCGCTGGCAGCTGTGCTAAGTGCAACTTGTGTAAATTTAATAAGAAATACTTAGAATATGAAGAGACAAAACTGCTCATAAATAGCTGCTCGGAAGAAATGAACTTTCTCTCTTTTTTTTCTATCATCTGGTTTCTTTTTTCATTTTCTTGTCTTCTATTCTCTTCTCATACTTTCTTCTATCTGCACTTTCCTTTCACCGCCCCCTCCTCCCTCACTCCTAGCCTCCCTTCATCTCTACATCCATCACTCCCTCCCATCACCCCATGAATATGTTTTCCCCCTCTTCCCTAACTCACATATCCAGCTTCACAGACCTAAAAACCCTCCCTTCCATATTTTCGACAAATCAGGAGATGATCCAAGGTACAGATTCCCCAGAAACTCAAATTCTCCCAGCATGCCACGGCGAGGCAAGCTGAGGCCGTGATGCAATGTTGAAAGGCGGAGCAGAAATCAGAAGGAGAGAGATCATAATGAAAGATGGATCAAACACTTTCTCTTTCCTTGTTCAACCCCTATGTTCATGTAGACACGACCAGCGTTCTACCTGCTTTTCCTAAAGAAACATGCCTCATGACTGAGATAAGCAAGCAGGACGTACGGCCTGGGGTTTATGTTTATTTTTGTCTCGGCTTTGGAGATTTTCCCATAGGTGAAAATAAGACATCTCATGTGTTTAGCTGAATTGTAGATGTGGGAGTATCTCATAAGCTAATGTCTTTATCTGAGCCGTAACTTTTGTTACCTGTAATAACCCCTACCAAATTTGAGTTTACACTATGCAGTGCAGAACTCTTTTATAGCCATGACCATCAACATTTGTTACAAGTGACCCCAACTCAGGGAACACAAAGGCTATCCAATCAGAAAATGTAATGTTTAATAATTGAATCTCCTGTTCAATGATGATTATGCATAATAGACTTGATATTCATCCTTTATATATGATGAGTAAAAGTAAATCCCAACATAAAAACCTATGACAGAAGCTGTTCCCCGTGTCTATTTGTAGTTAATCTGCATCCTCAGTTCTAAGTTCATGTGGCGTCCCTCAGGACTTGATTCTGGGTCCTGTCCACTTTTCCATTTACATGTACCTGATTAGACTACATTGTTAAATATATATTTTCTTTAACTGTTAGGCTTTGACAACCTTGTCCTTGTTTAATGCTGAAGAACCAATAGATTTTGACAAAAGCTAAATCACATGGTTTGAAAATATTCCACAGCAAAGTCTGAATGAATCTAAAATGATCGTAATCATTCTTCAAAATCAAACCACCCAATAAAATGTTTGTATATGTTTCCCTCTACATTAAGAAATATGAAAAAAAAACAAAAACAAACAAACAAACAAAAAAAACAAGTGCAGTAAGGTTTCATAAATAAACATTACCAGTGTTAGCTTTCTCCTTTCTGTTTCTGACCTGAATGAATCATATTCACCCATGTCTCACTTTCGCTGTGTCTTGCCATATTTTGGATTGGAAACTCGGCAGAAAGGCTTCAAACAGGATCAAAAAACAAAAACTGTACTACCTGAATTCGTGCTTCCCTTCACTGACTCCCTGTTATTTCCAGTTGAATTTAGAATCCTGTTATTTGTACAGCTCTTTCTGTAGCACTGCATGGTCCTGCCCTCACATGCATTTTTGCTCAGCCAGAAACCCGTGCACCTCCTAAACTGGGCTTTGTCTGTCCTTCCATTTCAGAAGCAGTCATACGGTGACAGAACTCTGTCTCTCCTTCTATGCAGTCCGTCAATAACATTAGGAACGATCAAAAACACACTTTCACAAGTTGGCTTTTGACTGTGCCTGCATGACCTCTTGTTTTAATTGTGTGAAAAGCTGCTGGAGTGTTACTGTGGGTTAGTTTTTGCTTTTTGGTTCATAGATTTCTTCAGTGTCCTAAACAGCATCAATTTTGTTGTATTTAAAACACTATTTTAAAAAGTTCAAATGGAAGTTGCGGTGTAAATCACATTAACAATGTAACTGCAAAGTAAAATAAGGGGGGAAAAAAGGACATTTATCCTTATATAAGCAGTAGGTACAAGAACAATAGAACCGGAAAACACAATCCGTCTTTTTTCTACCTTTTCTTTTTCTCCAATGTGAGAGCAAAGTCTCCCTGTAGACCTTTAAACATGTGCACAAAATTAAGATCCTAATTTGGGATTAGACGACACACACTGCCCCCCCATTTATCTGGAAGTGGTATGTAAATGTGGCTGCTCTCTGAGAAGTTTTTAAACTTCTTACAAAGTGCAACAAATACATTTTCGGTGATTTGTCAACCCTGGCGCTCGATAAGACGTTACATTCTTAATTAAAAGGGGATATACCGGAACAATCTGTGAAATGTTTTCCATTTAAAGCCTGGCAAAATTTTGATTAAGTTCAAGTGATGGTTCCTGATTTTCTAACGGAGCAGTAAATGACATCCTGAGTGGAGGAATTGTGACCTCAGAAAACAGTCGGTCCTGTGTTTATCGCTCTTGTTAAGGCAGAGCCGAAGGTACTGTATGTTAGTAGTTGTTAAAGACTAAAGATGGGTTTTGGTAATTAAAGCATTAGGGATGATGACAAATTAAGGCCAAAATGACAAAACAAAACAGTAATGAGGATTTATTAAGTCATTTGAACACACTAGGAGAAAACTACAAATACAGTAAGTGATGACAAATGCCAGGTATAAAGAAATATGTGAGAATAAAGTGGGGGCGTGATTGTGTTTCAGACAGTTATTTTTGAAGCCTAGTGACAACCGTAAACAGATTGTTCTTAAGAGTCATGTGCAGGTGGTTTAAGAGAACTTGTAGCATTTACCAAAATTCATGTATTTAGAATTTTCTCTTAGGTTCAAACAAAATTCACAGAGGTAATAAATATTTGCCTTTCTTCACAGTACGACAAGTATTATGATAATATCTACTCCATATAAATACAAAGGAATTTTATTGCTATAATTCAAAATAATTTGGAGTTTAACTGTTTCCACTATGAAAGTCCACTAAGGTCCACCACCAAAATAAAAATGAAATGGAATGTATTCTCTCCATTTCTGTCACTGACACATCTTGCTGCCATAGTCTATGAAGTCTAGCTGTCACTATGAACCAAGCACTGACTCTTGACTAACATGGTCAATGTTTGATTTGCTCTCCCTGCTGAGAAAGACTGAAAAACTGATATGGAGATCATTATTCACGCTTTTATTTTGTTCCACCTTGATTACTGTAACTTCCTTTCCACCTGTCACATCCAAACCCCTGGACTGCTAACAAGCGGTCCAAAATGCATCTGTTAAGCTTTTGCTTAGGTCCTCTGTGACACCAATCTTGATTTCTCTTCTGTGTTCATAATCCAATTCAATGATCTTGTGAGAACTTGTAGGCCTTTGTGGTCAGGCACCTGTCTACATTACAAATCCACAGCAGGCCTACTGTATTTCATTAGTGGGTCCTTAAAGTCCTCTGAGCAGGGTTTGTTGGTCGTTCCTAACTCCAGGCTTAAAATTAAAGGTGGCTGTTGAAGCTGTGGCATTAAACTTTGGAACTCTTTGGACTTAAGACCTGTGGACACTGTGGACGATTTTAAAAAGCAGCTGTTCTCTCTGTTGAGACTTGCTTTTGTGTATTTTTTAAATTATTATCATCATTATTTTATTTTTCTTACTGTTATTTCATGATGTTTTTACCTATCTTAGGTCTGTATTTTATTTTATTTTAATTCATTTTTTTTGTTTTTTGTTGTTTTTTGGTTGTGAAGCACTGAATGAAATTCTGCTCTTGAAAGGTGCTTTATAAATAAACTTACTTGCTTTCATCATCTGATTTCTGACAGAAAGTGCTAAGTGCTAGGATGAAAATATATTTTTTACTACTCTTTTACTCATGTGTAACATCTTTGTAAAACAAACTTGCCTACAAATAAACATGAAGGTAGCCTTTCATAGCAATTTGGAGGGTGTTGATTATGTCAATGATGAAATTTTAATTAATGTACAGCTGGCATTTATCAGGTTAAAGTAAGTGTGCAGTTAAGAGCATTTGGTGAATCTGATTGGATCACCCCGCTTCACAGAAAAAAAAAAGTATTTATAATATATGAATGTATGTAACATGTAAACTATGATTACCTTTTATTTTCACTAGCATTTATTTATTTATTTACTTACATTTTACTTATTTATTCATTTTGTTTTTTGTTTGTTTTTTCATTTATTTATATGAAATCATTTGGTGATGTTTGTTGGTTATTGGCATGAACAAAGATACATTATCATTGTTCAAACCAATAATTGAACAGCTGAAGTATAATTAAATTGAATTGTCTCAGATAAGGATATGACAGTGTTCTTGTATGAGACTCAATATAAAGTACTGTTGTTGTTTTGTTTTTTTAATATATATATATATATATATATATATATATATATATATATATATATATATATTTATTTATTTATTTTTATTATTATTATTTTTTTTTTTTTTCAAATTTCCAGACATTTGAGGTGCACAGACAAAAGAGGGTTAACTACAAGATAACTACATAAACAGTACACGCAAGTTTAAAAAACATTTGGCGCCTCACGTCTCTGAGGAGGAGAGAAGAAGAGTGATACACACACACATGCACACACACACAAAGAGAGAGAGACAATGCAGTAATAAGCATGCAGCCGGGGCGAGCGAGTGATTGTTGTGAGATAGAGAGTGAAAGGAGAGTGAGCGGGAGAAATGTGTGTCCATTGCTAATGGATGTTTCTGCTGTGTGTGTGGTTGAATGTGTGTTTGTGTCTCAGTATTTTCTCTCTCCTTTTTAACAGCACACTAATCCTGTTTTACAGCAACTGGTGTGTGTGTGTGTGTGTGTGTGTGTGTGTGTGTGTGTGTGTGTGTGTGTGTTTGTGTTTGTGTGCGTATTATAATGGGGTTGCTAAACTTTCTTGTCTCCTTCCTTATTTTGTTCACCTTTGCCACTCCCCTTATTCTCTTTCTCCTAACTTCTATTACTTGATCTGATCTCTCTCTTCCTGTCTTTCATCGTTCTCCCTCCATTCTTGTCTCCCAAACCATTTTTCCTCTCTCCTCCATTTCCTGTTCTCCACCTCTATTCCCTTACTTCCCACTCTCCCCTCGGTCCTCTTCTTTTATGTCTTGTCTTCATCTTAAGCATGTATCATCCTGGACCATCCATTGCCTAAGTCTTCCCATTTAAATGACGTCAATGCAGGATCTACCTCACAATGTTGTTTCAGCTTTTGTGCACTCATTTCTAGAAAATAACTGACAAGAAATAAACATTTCAGCGGGAAGTGTTCTCCCCATGTCCTTTCAAAACCTTCTTTTATTCCTTAGTGTTTGAGTCTCCCTTCTGACATGTGCCTGTGTGTGTGTTGTGTCTCTGAATATCTGAGTCGTGTACCTGACAGTTACGTTGCCTCTCGTGTATGTTTTTAGCATCTTATTCCTTTTGTGCAGCACTTTGGTCAACGTGAGTTGTTTTTAAATGGGCTTTATAAATAAACTTGAGTTGAGTTTCAGATGTGAATTATTTTCAACTGAGGTTAAACACAACAGCCAACTACATAAGCAATTTACTAGAAATGTTAACAAGAGTCAGTTGTGTCCTTCAATACCTAAAACAAATTGTTTGAAAGATAAGAGCTCTTTTAGTGAAAGTAGTGCTACGTAAACACCTTCTCTATCGCCTCTTTTTGGCTTATCATTTTCAGTCCTTTTTAATCAGCTGTGTTAATTTATTATGATTTAATTTTCTTCATGTTATGCCATTTTTTTTCTCCCTTTTAGGAGCCGCCATGGTATAGATCTTGTCCTCTGTATGTTTTTGTGTAATGGAAACCAAGAAGACGATCACTGTAAGCTACATGGGCTTCTCTTAACAATATAAAATAATGAGCAATAAAGTGACTGGGAGCCCAATCCAAATACACTGCCATAACTTTCTTTGAAAAGAAGTTGAAGGCATTCAATAGAATAATTAAGTTGTCGTTTTCTTATGTAAAGAATTTTGTTTGACTTGACTTCAGAGCAAATTATTTTAAAACCAATGGTGACCTCAGAATAACAAAGTCTATGGGCCCATCAAACCTTTGCTGTGGATATTCATGGTCCCCACAGGGTGAACCATAACAGTTTTGATGCTTCCCATAGACAGCAAGGCAGTACCTATATATAGTGAAGAAAATATTATTAAAAAAATTGAAGTAATCATTAGCAAATGCAATCATAACCAAACATAACCTTAACAAATTGCCATATCAATACCAGTTCTAGTACTACAGTGTGATGCAGTTCTGTGTGTGGCTTGTCCAAATGGTGCTGCCATACACAAGCAGAACAGAGGTCACGGGCATACTTGACTAATGTCTTTATTCCATTATATTTGTCAAATTTAGCCCACGTAAAGTCTAAGTAAAGTGTCAGTCATTTTTGTTACGCTGTTAACTTTCATTTACTGCATATCTTTTGAATATACTGTAGCTATGCTTGCTTATAATAATATCATATAGTGGGAAATAAGTTCTCAGATTTTAAGAATGTAGACAGTAGTCATTTATTGCATTTCTGTTTAGTACACTGTAGCTGTACTTGTTTATTACAAATAATGTAGAAGGATATGTGTTTTCAAATTTTGAAATATTTCACAGGGGGTGGAGGGGGTCAATGTTGACTCAATGGCTATGGTCTTGATATGGTATTTCCTCTACCAAGCCAAATGTTTCCACTTGTATACAAATAAAAACACCAGTCTAATGGGCGGCCATAAATTTACTTCATGCTCTCCAGGGGATGAACCCTTTCCATTTGGACACTTTTCCTTTCCAGTTTTCCTTTCACACCACCCTCTGGCCAAAATATAACTTTACTAGAAATTTGCTGAGTTTTTTTTTCCTCCCATGGAGATAAGCCCTTCAGATTTGTACAACCCCATGGCCCTCTACTAATTACTTTTTAACATTACAGTGCCGGCCCCATAAGGCTTTAAGAGTAACAACACTGTAAGTATCTTGTCCAGTCTGTTCAGTGCTCTTATGGGCTGTAATGAACACTGAACCCTTACAGGCCACTAGTGGGGCTTTTGGGTTTTAGTCTTGTCTTTGTAGCAGCAGGAGGGGTTTTACCATCTTACTCAACATATACTGTATTACTCAATATATGATGATAGCTGAATAAGACTACCTGATGAGACAAAGGAAATTTCTTCAGTCCCCCCGTGCTCTTCCTCCTCCTCCCCCAATCTCCTTCTCCTCAATTGCTTTGTCACCCTTCACCTCTGTCTCGTTAATGACCGGCCAATTAAGCTGCTCACCGCATTGTTGGTGGGGCGTTCAATAACACACAAGGGTCAACGGCACTTGAAAAACATTGCACATTAATGGTAATTATAGTTGTGAAAAAGTCAAAGGGTTTGTGGGTACGGCGGGTTTAAATGCCAGCATGGGGTAACAGTTTTTAAATGGACCTCATCAACGCATTTGCCTGTTATCTTTTCTCTTTCTGCCCCCCCCCCCCCCCTTTTTTTTCTCCTCATCTTCTTTCTCTTTCTTTCACCCATCCTTTCCGCTGTGTTTTGGGGCTGCTGATTAAGTTGGGTTTGCTGGTAATGAGCCATGAGGACTAATTGGGATTGTCAGAAAGAGAAAGACAGCGGGAGACATAGTACTTTGGCATTTACAAGTGCAATAAGTCAAATATGAGGAAAGGAGATGAAAAGAGGAAGCTGCAGAAATCCCCCATCATTCTGATGAATCACGAGGAAGCTTAAAATCTTATTTTTTTTCTTCAAATAAGGGAACAAATAGTAGCCCTTTCCCATCTGAGTATTATTATCCTCATAATTTAAATCCTTGGCTAATTTTGGCCTGCGTTTGATTTGACTACAGTAACTCTGACACTGTGAAACTGAGAGCCTAAAAACTGTCAGCTTTGGGTAATTTGCATGTGTGTGTGTGTCTGTGTGTCCTTCTATTATCTACTTTTAATAGACTAGTTTGTCAGGAAAATGCTAATGTTGAGAAATACTTTCATGAATTTTCTTGAATGGAGTGACATTTTCTTGGAACAAGTGCTGTGATTTTCTAAATTATGCAGAAATATTGGAGAATATTGTCAAACAAATGTGTCACTATTGTTGCTTGTTCTCTCACTTGCATAAAAAGAAAATCTTGATTTATAAATTGATGGGATTCGTAGCATGCCACAGACTACTTTATGATAATGTTATGGACTGAAATCTAAGGGTTGAATAGTATTTCAAAGTACTGTAGTTATATTTGGAAAGCTAGAACTAAAACATGTGGTAACTTTGGTGAATGAAGCAGAAATATGTGAAAAATATTTTCCTTGTATCGTCATTTTTAGTATTTTTCAAATATGATTTACATGAACGCAAAAGAAGTCAAAATGAAATATTTCAAGTTGATTACACAGCAGAGTCGAACACTCTGTTGTTTCTTTGTATGCTAGGTACACGAGTTAACTGTACAAAAACAAGCAAGGGTTTAGCAACACATCTGAACACACACATGCAAACAAACTAGGTAACTAAGTAAGCAAATTGTGGAATTTAAAAGCCATAGAAGCCACGATCCCTTGTTGTTCCTCCTCCAGCCCTCCTGTCTGTCTGTGTTATTTAATTATTTATTTTTAATCACTCATTAACGAGTTGGCACTGCTCCAGAGACGATCATTAAAGTGAGGTGCAGGGTTTATTTCTTTATTTATTTTTCCAAAAATTGAACACACAAACACACAGTCCTTATTAAACTGTGTTTTCATAATTTTATTTGTATTTTTTCAGATATATTTTTTTAATGGCTGTCTTCTTTTCAACCTTTGTGCTTAAGATTTCGTTCATGTTAAATTTAGCAGCTTAATTAAACAATCAAAGCATGAGAAACTGCATTTAAAGCAACTACTTTTTTTAAAAATATATTTTCTGATATTATCTGGAATCCAAGCTAACAACCACAATAGCAAATAAGAAAGAGCTTGTACGATGATAGAATGACTAGAAAGTGCTACCCAGTTGCGGCTACAAAAGCCGGTTTAATTGCTGCTTGAGAGAATGTGATTTAATGTCCTAATCATTGTTTGGGTTCAGCTGCTGGATAGTGGCTGTGCAGTGTGTGTGAATATCGGTGGAGGGGTTGAAAATACACACTTCAGACGCAACCTGCTTTTTGAAGGCTTTTCAATTTGGTCCAGTTTCATTGTATAAGTGAATTGGATTTCAGTAACCTTAGACGCACTGTTGGTTATTATTATGTTCAACCAATCAACACCATCCTCCCTCATTCGATACGCCTTTTATTGCATCTCGTATGTTAATGCATTATTTTTCTCATTTTTTATTTTTGAGATGCATCTAAAAGAAAACAGCTATTTGAATTTTCATGTCAATTTGAGTGCATCTGAACATTTTCTTTATTAAAAAAACAGAAGTGTAATCAAACAGCCTTGTGAAACCTTTTTTCAGGACTGTCAGAGAGGTGTGTATTGTTCATTCCTGCGCACTTCCTGCAGAAAGACTAAGCTGTGTATCGATACTATACTTGCATGATTTTTCCTAACACCCTTTGCATCAACTAGAATTTGTAATTTTTTGTCATCGCTGCTAAAATCTCTCCTCCTCTGGCCTCCTCCTAAAAAGCAGATGTGCCATGTACAGGCTTCAACAAGTCCTCTGTTAAAAATCCTCTAGCCTCTACAGTGATTTGTGTGTGCATGTGTGTGAGAGCGAGTCTCTTTGTCATCCACTTTGCTTTTTAGATTGCATAGCTTCATTACAGACATTAGTGCATTAACAAACAAAATCCTCTCAGCGCGCACATTAAAAGCATCTCATTCCCACCTCGACCCACAATCAAGGCCATAAAACAATACGTTACAGCCCTGACTAATTACCAATGTGAAAACTTTCATAATTGAATAGCGCCCCTTACCCAATCCCGCTTGGCCAGGGCGTATTAAAAGAGGCTGTTCTCAATTAGAATTTGTCAAAGCAAACAAATGAGATAGTTTGCATGGAGCGATTTATCTGAAGTCAGGTAATAAGGTGGGAATCACAACCACTTTGTTGTTTGGGTGTTTGCTAAATGAAGCTCATTAGTGGTGGGAAAACTCTGCCAAGAACATCACTAAATTATACTGAACCTCGGTTATGAGCAAAAAAATGTACATGAGCACACATGAAAGCACATATAAGCTTTACGATTAAATAACTATAGTAGAGATTGGGTTTCTTATTGCTGCTGTTCATTGTTGTCCAAAGTGCAGATTATTATGTTTGCATTAATTTACCTGCTGTGCCGCACTCAGTTTATTACTGAAATAAAGTTAACACCAAATCATATATATTGATGAGTTTCTGTTATTGGTGAAAAGAAATTCAGTTCCACCTTTTGTCTTTCCTTCTCTCTTTCTCTTTCATTCTCCTACCTTAGCCAATAATTCAGTTTTACTCCTTGTGTGTTTGTCCTCTTTCCAGGTTACATGATGGAGAGGAGGTGATGTGGCTCAGGCTCTAGCTGTTTGCCAACATTTGCGCTGCGTGACATCCTCCCGGATCCATCTTTTTCGCGTTTTCACATTCTATCCATCACTTTGTCATATGGATTGTTTGTATTGTAACGTCACCATGTCGGTCTATTCTGTTCACATGACATCTATTGCATGTCTGTCCCTCCTGGGAGGTGGATCTTTCCTAAGTTGCTCTCCCTGAGGTTTCTTCCATTTTTTATTTTGTTTATCTATTTTTAATTCCAGGGGGTGTTTCCCTTATCCAAAGCAAGGGTCAAAAAGGACAGAGGTTGTCGAATGTTATACAGATCGTAGAGCCCCTGAGGCAAATTTGTGACTGGTGATACTGGGCTAAACAACATTGACTTGATTTCATTTCAAAACCAGTTGTGCAGTGGCCATAAGACAGTGTTTACTGCTGGTAAACATGTCCTTCATTCCCATTATGTCAGCAGGTGTACTCTCTGAAAAGAGAACGCCAACTCACATACTGCACAGTGAGCCTGTGTCTCATAGACATTGTGTTATTATGACATGTTCACACTGGACACAGAAGGGCCTCAATATGTCAGTTATGTCACAGACAGCCGTCAGCGGGTGACTTGGCCGTGACCTGGACCATTTGCACATTAGCGCATTTCCCTGCGCTAGTCAGCAAGTGATTCTTCTCCTCTGCTCTCTTCCAGTCGCACGGAGAGCTCTGTCACTGTCTGCTTTTGTGTGTGTGTGTGCTTGTCTGCTCATTTATCCATTCAGATAATTTATATCATACTGAAAATATTTCTTATATCGTTCATAATAGATTATCAGTGTCTGTTCTTGTGAGATTCACTCGCAGCTCGCAGAAAAATTAGACCAGACACACAAACTAACGCTGCGGATCACAAGGGTGTCTGGTGTGAACAGCCCAACTAGCCAACATTGGCGCTAAAAGAAAGCACTTTGTGGGGCTTCAACGTCCAGTGTGAACCCTGCATTAGGCTGACCACTCGGCTAACAAGTTTCTGCATACCTACAGTTTGCTACAGCCCTAAAAGTAACTAATAAGCCCAGTTTAACCTGCAGGTTGCAAGTCAGCCTGACAATTGGACTGAATTAACATTTTGTTTTCACACAAACTATTAGAGTAACCAAAAAAGTCAGAGTCATGAGCATTGATTCATTAGTCTGGCATCAGGCTGCTATCAATGTCTTGTGTCACGCATTTTGCTGCCATACAGGGAGACAATTTACAATGGCAGAAATGGACCAGCTGTGTCCATTAGCCAAAACAAAAAATAGTGAGTGGCTGATCATGTGACTGAAAACTAAAGCATCTGCTAACAGGGCTGTTATTTAGCTAAAATGAAAATCAGAGAGCTAAATCCACTGGCTAATACTGCTTTAGTGGATTTTTCTGATTTCCTTTAATTGGCCACTAGGAGGCAGCATAAATCAAAAAAACAGCTGGCATGTGTACTGTCCTGACATATTACCACCCTGTTGTTTTGGCTAAAGTTTTAGCAAAAAATTGCAGGAGATGGAGGAATATTTCAATTGGATTTAAGTCCAACGCCAACTTTCCTTTTAGCTTGAGTTTCTAAAGAAATACTGGACTCTTTAGCTACTTAATGAATACATTTCCTCAATAGCTAGTCACAAAAAAAATTGCCCACTGGTGCTGACAATAGTAACTGAGAGTGCTGAGATTATAACAAACAGTAAATGTGCCATAAAACCAAAACAACGAGCTAAGGAAGCAAGGATGATGCAAGTAATCCATTTCACATTATATGTAATGTCTGTTACCAATGAGACAGTAAAATGTTTTTTCTTTTAATAAATTATTCTATGATGTCTTTTTTTTTTATCAGTAAGTGACTCAATTAATTTTTTTGCAACATATTTTTTTTGCAGATTGTTATTTTACTATTGAAAGATGTGATATGGCATGTGTTATTTTTAAGTGTGTCTTATCTGTAAACAAGGTAAATGTCACTTAATTGACACAGTGTGTGTCAGGGAAAGTTGTGCACATACAAATAAAAACAGAGAGATTCTGACATTACTTGACATTTAATATTGATTAAAACAATGAACTCTGTTTCATTAGAAAAACAACTCAATCAGTTTAATGTTTGTCACTTGCCGTCTATTTATTTAATTATTTCTTGTACAAAAAGTGTTTTATTGATTATCAAATTACCCTTAATGACTACAAAATGCCACTTCCTCTCATTTTGTCAGCTAACCTCGACCATATTTCAACTATAGACAGAAATCTGTGGGGAAGGGAAGAAGGACAAATTAAGATACTGAGTGTTTACTAAAAATCTGATTGAAACAAACAACAGTAGTTTATGCCCTTATTAGACTTCGTCCTGTCTGATCTGGGATTGCCTTGAAATTGACTGAAGAGCCAAGCCCGGAAAATAAGCTCATTATATGAACTAACCGCAGAATGCAAAGAAATAAAGTTATCACATATTTCACAGTCCTAGAGTGACTCTAAATGCAATGGAGATATAACACATGCTGAATTAACATCTAACAAAGAACGTCAAACATCACATCCTCACATTAAAATAAATTAGATCTGCTTGTGGCAAATTTAATTTCCATGGAGAAGTCTGACAAGGCGTACTTTGCTTTAAAATGTCACATTGCTGTCAATAAATTTAGACTTGCGTGCATGGAGATTGGAGGCTATTTTCTGCTTCAGTTATGTGATGATCAAAGATAGCTGATCATCTCTTTGTGGTCAGACAGCTACTGAAGTCTTCAGCATTGAAAATATAATGAAAAATCATTCCTGGCATTGTGAGAGTTTTGTTTTGACTTAAACTTTAAATTCTGATGGAATTTCCAACTCTGCCAAAGTGGACTTTTAGTGACACCGGTTTCACTCATGAGCTAAGACTAATCAGCCTCTATTTGCAACAGAACATAATAACAATAATTGTGCTAAAGTGCAGCAAGTGCAGCTTTTATAAGCATATCGTCTGTTAAAAACATTCATTTGTATTTAGAGCTATTGAAATCCTTTTTGCTACAATAACCACTCACACCTCTCTTAATTTGAACAAGAGTGGGCACCAACAGAGCTCATCAATGCGACATCTGCCCCAGCACATCTACATTTATGTCACATATAAAAAAATAAAAAAAATACTGAGACCAGGTTCCGGGCATTGAAGCTTCAGTGACAAATATAGTTGATGCACCTTATTCCCAGTTCAGACTAAAGATTTGTGATGAGTTGAAACTGCTTTAGAACACTGTAAAGAAAAGTTGCAGTGGTGTGAACTGGCCGGTCTCAGCTGGAATCAAGCCAGTGATGCGACTCAGCCCGTCAAGTCGCCAGCAGCTGGTTTTAGAACGTAAAGCACATCACCTGTTTCATCAGCCAATTGGTCTGCAGCAAAGTCTGCTGGCCAAGTTCACAGACAGTGTGGCATATTCTGACAACAGCCCTCCATCCCTGCAGAGCCCGAGTTTGTCTCATTTACATTTCATATTTAGAATCTACTCCAGATGCTTAACGTTTTCGACATCTTGCTAGCGTATCTGTGAGCCTGTCACATGTGGTTAAACTCAACAGCAATAAGCAAAAGGAAGCGCACAATAGTTTGATCCTGATAGATCACCTGCCATCACTAAACTAGCTAATGTTACAGCTTGGCCAAGGAGGACGCCATTAACGTTTGTCCCAATGACACAGGCCTCTTGTCCATGAGTAGATGCACACTTCCTTCTGGGCGGTGATATGGTTGGTGGGTGTAGTTTGGTACAAAGGAAACAGTTCCTCTATGAAACAGCTCACAACAAGGTCCGTGGGTTATCTTGAGTAAACTATGTCATGATTTTTTGGCACTTTGAGCACCGTAAGCCAAATGTCATCTAGGTTTTTTTTTTATTCAAGAAAAGGCAGACATCTCTACGGCCAGTATCTCCGACACTCAGCAACTCCAGCCTGTTCTCATTCAAAGGTCATCGAATAATGCCGCTTTGTCTGTGATTTTGCCATTGGACACCTGACGCCAAAAGCCAACTTTCGCTGTGGTGTGATATGCCACAGGGTGGCATCAGTTGGTAACATGGCTGGATGTAAGCTTTTGTGGTTTTATGAAACACCGCCATTGAGCTGGATGGCACCCATTGCAGCAGTATGACATGCGGAGAGGCGGCATCATTTCATGACACAGCTGGATGGCACCTGTTGCAACAATATGATATGCTGCTGGATGGTGTCAGGTTGAAATGCTGGCGTTAATGACAAAATATAAGGAGCTGGAAAGTCCCTGTAGGGCGGGCAGGAGGGGGGTGGACGGTCAAAACAAACCCCGGACTTTGACCCGGGAGACCAATATTCACTTCCCACATAAATGTAGAGCCAAATCATGATGTTTTTCTACACCTAACCAAGTGCTTTTGTTGCCTAAACCTAAACACATTCTTTTGTTAACTACCTGGCATTGGTTGCCATGTGCTTTTGTTGAATTCCTGGCGTTGGTAGTGGCATCCCAGAACGTGAACAGCAGGCACAGGATGCCTAGCGCGTAATATGCAGACACGAAACACCCCATGAAAGACAGCTGAACAAAACTGAAATAGAATTGTGTTATTTATTTTGTAGCATAACATGTTACCATTTCAGTCCCTTGAACCATAACATAATCATATGCCCCCACTGCGCTGTAAAGAAATACTAATGCCTGGATTAAAGTATAGCCACATTTGGCTCCTTCCTCCTCATCATCTCCACTACTTTCAGAGCTCTCTTCACCACCATCACCCTCTGCACTGCTTTCTGTGCTTCTAATTCAGCCTCTATCTCTGGCTCCAGAACAGACCCATGTGAAAACATGAAGCATGATACAAGATTAATGTTAAAATATAGCCACATTTGGCTTAAGGTTAATTTGCACAGTCTAGCCTATAGGATACGTCGATATAGTATATATTATTGATGTTTTGCTAAATGAAGCTGCTTTTCACATGAATAAAACCACTCAAAAAATACATATTGTAGATGGATGACTGTTCCCCAGAGGGAAATAGTTTGCAACAGAAATGGCACACTTTGTTAAAGTCTGCTGTATTCACATTACTTACATGTCAACACAATGGTTCACTAAAGCCTTGTTTCAACCAAACACTTTCTGTATGGTACCTTTGGAGCCAAAAGGAACCCTTCAGACATGGTACCTAGACTCTAGCGTTTCCACCGCAAACAGTGCTCTTTCATGTGGGCGGGGTTGTTGTCACTCACTGCTCCGTCAAGCTCAGACTGTATTTAATTTATGTTTTTATTGTTTTATTTAACAAAATAAAACAGGCTGCAGTGATAGTCTCTTTTGATGGGATATTCAGAAATAGCAGATTTGTGCATTTAGTCCTTCTCAGGCAAGCTCAGGGGTTTAGTGTTGCTGCAGCCCACAAGAATGACAATTCACGATGCTTTCTTTTTCTCCCTGTGAGGATTAAGATATATGCCGCTCACATAACCCACTCAAAATCAGTAATAAACGCTTGAATATGTACTCATTACTATAAGGGTTTGTCGTATAAAAACTAAAGTAGTACCGGATCTGTGTGCTAGGTACCCCAACAGAAGAGGGGCCAAAAAACGGTGACAGTATGGAACGGTTTCATTGGTACCATCCACAACTTTTCACAGTGGAAATGGAACTGAACTGAACTGTAACGTACTGCTTGGTGGAAGTGGGGCTTAAATGCAAGCAGATTCAATATCAGCATGATGGGACAGCAGCAGGCGTGGTCCTTGTAATAGAGTAAAACCTATAGGCATAGCCTAAATGAAATATACTTATTTATAACAGATTTTGTACTGACCTACCACATGTTTGTGAAACCTAACACAAAACAACTTTACTGTTGGATCAGATGTTCAACCAGAGCAGATGAGTTTGAATATAAGATGAGAGAAACTCTTGTTTTTGGGCTACACAGTTTCTGTAAAATGTTGCTTTAAGGTGAATGAATGAAGTGATGGAATCTTTGTAGCGCTGTGAATGATCATCCTCCTGACATTTAATAATAATGATGATTGAGATATTTCTGTGATAATGTTTACAGGTACAGGTGATAAATTAGTGCTTGGGTGCTATTAATAGCCACATTTGAGCGTGCGTAATGACAGCTGCTCCGGCACCATCAGAGAACCGACTGATGCAACACAGTCAGTGAAACTGCATTTTCTTTTTGGTGTTTTTCATTGACAGGTCTAATGAGTGGTGGAGCAGGCGCAGCTATCAATATGCAAACGACTGTTTCGGTGTGTCTGTGGGAGTGTCGTTCGTGCATTCCACAATGATTGAGATTTATAAAACACAATGAGGTGTACATGTGGCTTTATAAATCTGACGAAAAGACAGATTTTTATCTGTGCAGTGCACGCAGCTTTAGTCAGGAATTTACACTGAGTTTTATGCATCTGGCCCCAGGTCTGTCAGAAGCACCTGCTGATCCGCTCCCCGTTGCTTTGTCAGAATTTGAGGTTCATATTTTTCCTCTTTTATCTGATTTACCAACAAGCCATGTTAAGACTGCATGCTGACCACTCATCTATCAAACGCATTTCAGATACTTCCCTTTGCTTGTGCATTCCTTTGTTGTTTAGACAATATTTTCTCAGACGTGAATAACTCTTTGACGGGTAATAAGCCGGCTGATGTTACTGTCTGTTCCAGCTAAGTCAAACAGCTGCATCAGGCTGCAGAGCAAAACAATCGCTCACCTTTCTTCTGAGTCAACTTGGTGAGGAGTTGTTTACCCTCATCTTCTCTCCTCACTTTCTCCTTTCTCTGTTTTGTCTTTTGGAACCTCGATTTCCTCTTCTCAAAAGGCATGGCTAATGAGCGGCTTCATCAGGATCACTGTGGCACTTCAAACCGAAAATAGTGGCAAAGAAAACAGCGCCATTATGGTTTCAGGGTGGTGGGAGCACTGAAGCACCTACAAACCCTATGTTTGTGTTTATCACATAAAGTCCAAAACTGTCTCTGTTAATTAAACGGTTCTACTAATAGTATTCTACAGTTTGTAGAAACCCTATTTAATTTGGTGAAAAACATTTTCATTTATTCATTTTTTTTAAATTACAAGTAATTTCAGGGGTTTCCTACACGTTTGGACCCTATAAATTAGCACCCATTGTCCCCCTGTCCTTCAGCCCTGTCTACGAGTATGCATTCACACATTTGTCTTTATTTAATTTAACGTATGTGATAAACTTCACATTTAATTATTGCTTCTTATTCACACGGAAATAAAAACGTTTATATTATCCACTCAATGACACAGTAAAATGGATTTAATAGTAAATTATTATTTGATGTTTTCCAATTACCGGTAGCGACTTCATTAGTTGTTTACAGTTTACTTAACATATTTGCAGATTTTCATTTATATGAATGTGACAGTACATTTAAAAGAATCACGGCACATGTCCCTACCTTCTTTTATTTATTTAGTATTTTTTCTTGCTTATAAACAAGCTAAATGTCATGTCATTAAAGCACAGAGTGTCACGTAGACGCGCAAATGAAATGCAAATACAAATAAAGCCACAGGAACTGTGCAGTTACTTGACATTTCTTTTGGATTCAGAACAATGAACTGCAATTTCATTACGAAAAACAAACAAACAAAAAACGTCAGTCATCATTTGTGGGTCTGTTGAAATGATGAAATGAAATTATTCTTAATGACTACAAAGCATTTTTGTTTTGTCTGCTATTTTTGAGTACATTTCAACTAGAGCTTCTTTAGTAGTCCTTTGGGCATTTTGGACACATACATGTGAAACCCACAAGATATTACTTCGACTGATAAATGAACCCTTTTGTTTAAATCTGAAAGAGGATAAAGTGAGAGAATAGAGCAAACAAAATGTGGTGAAACTTTCAAAAAGATAACAAAAAAGGCGCCGATAACAGCCAAAAAAGTAAAAGGTAAAAAGGAATAGTAGAGACAGAAAGATAGAGAAAAGTATAAGTGTGATACAAACAGAGGAAGAGGGGTGAATGAAAGAAAAGGCATTAAGAAAGAAGTTAAAGGTTAAAACAAAAGGGGATGGAAGAAGGAGGAGAAGAGGGTCTTTTATCAGAATAAGAGGACCGAAGAAAAAAGGGGCAAAAGCAGGAGAAATAAAACAAAAGAAACAAAACAGCAGAGAAAAGGATCCAAAAAAGAGCCAGAAAGGAACAATATGAGAGAAGGAAAGATAAAGTTAAAGAGAGGAAAGAGCAGGAAAGGTGTGACGGGAGAGAGGAGACATCCAGAGAGAAACAGAGGAGATGAACAAAAGAGGAAGTTATTACGGCTCAGCGGGAGCCAGATGAAAGAGCTGTGATGGCTGAGGCAGATGGAACTCCTCTCCCAAATGAACAAGTCAGCCTGATGAGGGATGCATAGTGAAGCTCCTAGCAGACTGCCGTGGTACAAATCACACTGTGGCTGGACTTATTCGCTCCTCTGAAGTACCTTGTCGAGCAAATTCCCAACAAAACGGGTCGTTTGTCGAGCTCTTCAACAACACACATATGACTATTCCCAAAACGATCTGTGTGAGTGTTTTCTGTCGCTAGTGATGTAAGCTAAGGGAGGTCTAAGGGTTGGGGTAAGATGATAAAATTTGGCCTTCTTGGTTCAATGAAATGACGGTACTTGAAGCAGTTGTAGTTTTTGTACAGGTAGAAGGTTACTCATCCTTTGAGTTACTGTACATTGAGACATTTTTTTAAAGGTTTCCCCAAACACTCACGCAGATATTTCATGTTTTGTTCTTTAGTTAATTTATATTTTTGAAACCCAAAAAAGCAAAAAGAGGATGAGGAAAATAGAAAAGGAAAGAGAGAGGATGCGGAGATGAAAACAAAGTCCCACTTTGAGACATTTCCACAGTTTGGCTTCAAAGCCTCTCAGCGCAAGCAACTTGTTTTTCACACAGCACGATCTGGCTAATTTATTTTCCCTTTGAATAAAAATTACGGTTATTTATTATGTAATAGGGTTCTTTCCCTCCTTTTCGTGCAAATGAGGGGGTTTTTGGTGGAGTGTGAGGAAGAGGTGCAGACTACTCGTGTGCGCAAGTGGGACAAAATAAACTGAAATCTCAGTGTCCCCACAAAGAGTGATACAAAAAAGTAAACAGTAATGAGAACTGGATTTTAATCATGCTGTATTATATTTATAGTACAATGCATACTATTTAATTGTAATATTTGAGCAGTGGAACAGAAAAAAAGTCTCTCTGTTTTACTTGTGGTTTGACTATTTTTCTTTACAGTTTCTATTTGGTAAAACCACTCTCTGAATGGTTCATGATTTGACAAAAGAAAATAAAGGAAATATTGATAGAAACATAAAGTGAGCAAATGTTTAATCATGGACTACAAACGTTTCCCTCCAGTCAGAGTGTTTCCACTACCGAAGAACAAACTCACTTGAGATTTACCACACACGAGTCTCTGACACAGCATGAAGGCTTTTAAAGTATCAGTTAATACGTTCGGCCTGTTTCCTGGCTAGCTAAACCTTTGCTTTTTTTGGGCAACCAATCAATGGAAGATTTAAATCTGGTTGCAAAGGTGCCCCTTCTACTAATAAAAACACTAATGACAATCACAAAGATAAAAAGACACTCAACTGAAAGGGTATAGAAAACCAAAACAAGCACGGAATAGTAATTCAATAATTTAAATTAATGATGTGTAATGGTCAAGAGAGAGGATCTCTTTAGATTTTACTTTCGGGCGTAGATTTAGTTTCAGCATTAGTTGGGACACAGGAGACAGAACTTTGAGCATCAAACATTTAATTTCCCATAATCTGGTGAAATTTTAGGCAACAATTTGTGCCTTTCCAGTATTAATTTATTGTATAAATGTCCTAAACTTTGTCAAATAAAGTGTTCTGCTTAAATCAAGTTTTTATTGGGGAGGACAAACACAAGGGGCATATTTCCTGTGCCCCCCTTGAAATCTACACTGACACTACACCAGAGTTCTTTCTGCAAATGAGAGGTGGACCTCAGCACAAGTGAATAGAATTAACAATAAACTGATTATTTGTGAAGAATTGAATAATAAACAGAAAGGTAACAGATTTCTCATCGGTTACAATAAAATGTGAATTGTACAATTGTTGCTTTTAAAAAGTATAGATATATTCCTGGAAAACAACACTATACCATTCTCACACTGTCTGCTATTATAATCAAACATTCTGTTATAAATATATTTTTTAGAATTAACATTTATTTACACCTTATTTATGCATAAAGAAAACAGTTTATCATCAAATAGCTCTTCTAATTTCTGTATGATTTCAATCATTTTTGTTGGAGGTGGATGGAAAGACAGGAGGAGGATGCTGCCCCACAACAGACATGTGCTCTGTGTGCATGCAGAATTTAGGATTTAGAGCTAAATATCATCCTGCAATGCGACGGTAATGGCAATATAGCAAAGATTGAACCATTCAGCATGTCAGCGTTTTAAATCAGTGTGTGCCCACAGTTTTATGATCCCACAGAGACGATCAGCCCAAGGGTAGCGTTTCAAAACAAAAAGGTTGTCTCAATAAATGCAACCACAACTATAATGACTTACTGTATGCAGGAGGGAGATCTCACTTATTTACACATTCACAGATCCACACACACCCCGTCACAGTAACAGATACGTATAAGCTGTACTGCTCTGTGGTGCAAGAAACCCCATAAACTATTGGCCCTACTGGAGAACTACAGGAATCTCTCACACAGAGTGGAGATATCAGTTTCTTGTTTCAAGATACATTAAAAAAACATTTAAGTCTGTTGCAGCCGATTCAGTTTTGTCCATTAACTGAAAGTGAAATTGAAAACCTCAGTAGTATACTTTAGCTCTCAGCGACGAGGCTGCCGTTTTGATTGGAGGTTAAAGTCTAGGCCTTGCTGTTATTAGTGATGCAGCCAGGACTTCTCGAGTTAATTATTTGTTGTAATGACTACCTGAAAGTATTTCAGCTCAGGCAGGCCATCCAACTTTAACTAATAAAATTAGCAGTGTTAAAAATTCTGAATACCAGGATTAAGAGAAGTTAATAGTTCAGCAGAAAAGTGGCTTGAAGAGTGAAAAGGCCAGAAAGAAAACAGAAACACTCACCACCTCCAAACTTTCAGTCTTCAATCCCCTGCATGTGTTTTCTTGTTTTCTTGTTCAGTTTGTTGGTGACAAACCAACCCTAAATCTAATTTAATAACATGGTTCCCTTGGCTAAGGTAAATGACTAGATCAAAATTAAAATTACCTCAATGTTCCAGCCAATAAACAACACCGTCTTCTCGACAGACACCAACAACAAATATTTGACTAAATGTCTGGGCAGTGGGTTTGAAACTCCACATAAGCCTTAACGCCATTACTTATTCAGGAAGTTTATTGGTGTGTTAATAATTGATCACCTAATTAAGGGGGGAAGTTGGGGAGATATGGGGCTGAATGCCTCTTTACCAGTGGGCTTTTGGTAAGTGCATGGTTTGGTGGAGCACGACAGAGAGGCGCCGACGAGAGTAACTTCTGACCAGCGCGTAAAATTCCTTTTCGTATAAATTGACCTGAGCACGGAATACACTGCCGAGGAAAAGATGCAAAGCGGCACCAACTAACAGCTCTGCGCGCTCACAATCAGGTGAGGTTCTTTACACTTTGAGAATCAGTGTGTTTATCTTAGAATCATTATAACTTCTGCTTTTGTGCTCCATGTGGAGAGCCACCTGTGCTGCCTCTGACTTTGTTTTCTTGGGCAGATGTTGCTGTTTATTTGAGGTTCCCATTTGACCATTTTTGGGTCGTCTCTTTTCGCTAAAACTCATCACTGAAAGTCATGAAGAGCAATGAAATCAACAATTTGCAGCTGTTGGTTCCTTACTGTGGGATCTGATCTCGCTGGAAAGTTGTGCAAATTTTACAAAGTTAACACGACTCAAAATTAGTTGAGCCAAACTGCATGTAGTGACAATTTTGCTGTTAATTAAACAATAATAATAGGGGTTTAAGACTATATCTATATTTTCCATATTCTATATTCTCTTTTTCTTAACAAATCCCAAGAATCTATAATAAATTGAGGAACAATCAATGATGAATAAAGACATTTCAATAGATTTCAATCTTCAGTTAGAACAAATGTGCTCGGGGTCGGACGTCACATAGAGCGAACAGAGGTCAGAAAGTACTGAATTATCAAGTCACTGTTTTTCATCTTTCCATGGGATTTATTAATAAAAAGAATACTATATTAAATGCCAGCGTTATCCTTTTAAGGTGCCTTAAATAACTTATATAATGCTTTGGGTTAGCGGTTCGGTTTGAATACCTGCCCAAAGCGTTTGTATTTGATGGCCTGGGAATGAGACTCAACAATCAGCTACCTTTCTCCAGAGTTACATATTGCACCTTTAATTTGAATTAATTAATTGATTCTGATATTTACGAATGTTTTATTTAACAATTAAATTATTAAATGAAATGCACCATTAGACACTTAAACTGAATGAGAAAAATCTTGCGTCTTATCGGCACAATTTTGGTTTATTTTTGAAACATAGTGGACAAAGAATTACACGACAGGCCTTTAAAGTTTAGACACAACTGGCAGATGAAGTATCTGGGTGAATTAGAAAAGAAAGAAATGTACATCCAGAAGTATTTAAGTGAAAGATTTCAAGATATATGTACTGAGACAGGGCAGCTGTACCCAACTACTGTGTATTATTTGTTCCTTATTTTTCATTTTTTCTCATACACTGTTTGTGGCAGTACAGAATGCATCATGTATTAAATCACAAAGACACAAAAACACTCATTAGCATGCTGAATATGATGAGGAAACCCCTTCAAATGGTTTCCCACACAGTGATGGTTCTATGAAGCACCATTCCCCTCGCTCTCTCCGCAGGACTCGTTTTTTTCAGAGTGATTTCACTATCAGAGCCAATGGATTCTCCTAGAGAGGCCTTTTAAGAAAGCTGTCTAATGCCAACCATTCATCATCTTGTTGGAAAACACACGCCAAGCCAGCAGATAAAAGTGGCATTCATCATTCCATTTATCGTACATGAACATAAATATCAGCCATTTGGGCCACACTTTTTACCCTGCACGGTTTACAGTAGAAGCAATTTTAGAATGAGAGGCTCCAGTGAGACTGAGATCAGTGTTTTGCATCGCGCTGCACCCTCGGGTGTTTTAAGATTTTTTTTTTTTCTTATTCTGGTGTGTGTATTTACTGATTTTAGTAAATATACACCCTCACCCTTGGGCTCAAGATCATTTCTGGAATATAAACGGGGTAAATATAGACTCATTAAACCATATTTTAATGTGGAAAGCGTCCAGATACTGCAGGCCCTGGGACTATCTGTTGGAAAACGGCAGCTGTAAGTGATTAAAAACTATTCAAAATGTGACATATTTACTGCAGCCTTGCAATATTAGTTTCCAGTAAATAGGAAAGATGGGCAATTTTATTAAGGCCTATTTTATTTTCCTCTCTTTTTTTGCCTGCATGCAGCCATCCAATTGTTGGAAAAGTAAGATATTTAAACATATAAAGTGTTTTAAACACTGCACAAAGAGCATGAAAATATAAACAAATATTGGCATCTGACTTCAGAACAGAATGCTCCGTTATGCCATGCATCCAGAATACATTCAAACAAATAATTAAAAGGTAAACAAGCAGTAAGTTGTATATTTGCAGCCTTTTGAGCTCAGCTCCTCCAGCATCCACCTGCATTGAGCTAAACAGGAATTTGACCAACCCCCAGCCAGAGGCAGCTGAATGCAGTATTTAAATAGTGTTACTGTAGAATACGGTACATTAATGGGCATGCTGGCATCACTTTATTTAAGTGTCACACTGCTGGCTTATGATAGCAGGCCCTGAGCGGTTAATGTTTTAACAACAACGATGCAACATACAAATGCAAAATGCCAAGCCTTGATCATGGTTCATTATATTTGTGGCCCATGTTTATTTTTTTAGATGGTCCAAAATCTAAATGGCAAATCCTCAGCATTGCTGAAGCGAATTGAGCATTCTGCAGAAAGTGAAAGGAAACAATCCCACAGTACATCTATATATAGATAACAACATGCAGTGACAGGGAGGCAAATTTGAAAGCATAACTTGCAAGCTACCAATTACTTCACAATGGAAGGAGATGAAATGCAACAACGCTTCCCTATAGAAATCTAATTTAATTAGGCTACATAGGAAAAGTAGTTCATCTTACTTTATAAAAAAGAGATCAAATACACCAAGGACTTGTGACATGGAATTATGATGAAATATAATACACAAAGTCACAGGCCAGCAAAAAATGGCAGTGGACTGAGTGTATTGCAAAAAGTGCCCACTTTTTGTCAGGTCATACGAATGTTAATCCTAGGTGGACAAACTAAGGAGAACACCAAAATCCTGATAACTCTTGGGGATAGCAAATCATAAATTGGGCCCAAGCAAGGACACAGAGGAAAAAGTACAGCCATTTTCCAAACATGCAAAAAAGCTACTATTAAATGAAACAACAAACATTTCTGCATATGGTCAATTTTGGATTATGCACAGTGTGCTCTTCTTGGTTTAAACAGTCTTTTTACAAAATCTCAAGGCTATAATAGAAAGTTTTTAAATCATTTGGTAATAGCTGTTTATTGCTCAAATAACATATTTAGGTCTGACCATTTTCTTATCCAAAATGTTTCAAATAAACTGTACTGAGTGATGTTTTTCCAGATATGTTCATTATTTTCTGAAGTACCACATCTTTTAAACCAAAGCGAGACAGTTCTGGACATTCCAGACATTTAAATTCCTACAAAAACACAGACTGAACATTTTTTTAAAGAATGTCTTTATCAGGTGGTAGAGTGTGTTACTGATGCCAAGTCAGGGAGGAAGCTCCATCATTCCTCATTGACATTGAATGATTGAAAAAAAGGCCAATGTCAGCCTTGTGTCAGTCTAGCCCCACTTTAAACCCCATCTGCAAACCTCTTATGAGACAATCAAGATAAGGACATCAATAATGGGTAGTAAAGGGTATAATACAGAACCCTTGTATAACAAATGAGCAGAGGAGGAAAAGACTCCTGGGAAACTTGCTTAAATAGTTTCAGTTTATCGTGGTGTGAGGCAGATATGAGTGTAAGTGGTAATGAAGTCAAAGTTCCAGCACAGTGAAGTAGAGCTGTGCAACAAGATTCATTATAGCAATGGCAGGAGTCCCACAGCACACACTCCTCCTTAGTTTACTTTGTTTGGCCTTTATTATCTTTATTTATTTATCCAGCAATTTAGTAAGTGAATGCCATAATGCCACTGGAGTATTCTTTAATGCTAACATGCACAGTCTGATTTCTGCTTTGGTTCTCAAAAGCAAAAGCATGTAAGAAGTACAAGTTTTAGCATTTTAGATTTTAATGTTTAAACAAATTTAGAAAATATTCAACTAGGCATGCAGCCATGACAGACTTTATTTGTTTTTGTTTCTCTTTTCTTTTTTGCCCCATCTTTTTTCATTTGGTGAATTTTCAGGTTTGATCTACATTAAAATGTGGTATATATCTTACTATATAATGACGTCTGTCTGTGTGTCTGTTCCATGTTTTTCTCCTCACTGACTTAGTCAATCCATGTGAAATTTGGCACAGTGGTAGAGGGTCATGAGAGGATGCGAATGAAGCAATATTACATCAATTGGCCAAAGGGGGGCGCTATAGCAACCGATTGAAATTGCAAACTTTGAATGGGCATATCTCATGCCCCGTATGTCGTAGAGACATGAAACTTTGCACAGAGATGCCTCTCCTCATGAGGAACAAATCTGCCTCAAGAACCCATAATTTCCGGTTACATAGATTTTCCACCATTTTGAATTTTTTGAAAAACACTTAAAATCGATCTCTTCCTAGGAAGTTTGACCAATCTGCATGAAACTCGGTGAACATAATCTAGGGACCAATATCTAAAGTCCCCTCTTGGCAAAAGTTGGAAAACTTACTCAAACTGAGCTTCTATAAGGCAATGAATATTGTGGAGGGCGTGGCTCATCACATAAAGGTGTATAACATCTCAAGGGTTTCACCCATCACCACGCAACTTTGTAGGCATATGACCACACATAATCTGAGGGGACCCCTCCATTATTGACCCCATTAAACAAATGGGGGCGCTAGAGAGCTAATTATTTATCTAGGCCTAACCCCCATGTCGATTTTTACTAAACTTGGTAGATATGTAGAACAGGACGCCTCAAGGTGACTGGAGAAATTTAACTCTAATTGGCAACTGGGTGGCACTATAACACTCAATGGGTATGGACTAGTTAATGTTATAAAGAACATAGAGCAACACACACTTAAAATGTTTTGATTTGCATGAGCTTTCAAAGTTCTTATATCAGACGATATTCAAATAAACACTGGATAAATAAAGAACTTAAATAATAGCTGCTAATACGTCATCACTTGTTAATAGTATTAACAGTTTGGTTTTATCAGGATTCTTTGGTCCTTCTACAGACTTTAAGCAGTTGCCTACAAAAGCTGATAATGTTGAAGTCACAGCATTATGACTGGTGAGTCCCATGCATTTCCATTTCTATATTTCTATTTATACTTCTCCATCCAAACCAAAGATACAGCAATGATAACACAATGCTTATATGAAATGGAACTGAATCCATCATATTATGTTATATTCGATGTGGGCAGACCTGACATTATTATTTGATAAAAGGTCAATACTGGGTGGATGCAATGAGAAACTGATGTATTTGTATTGTCCTAACCAATTAGGCATGGCAACACACTGATTGCTTGACTTTAACCAGCATAATTGATGTATGTATTAATAAAAGACAATTATGAGAAGAACAGTGTCTATGGTATAAAAAACTGCATATAGTCATCATCTGAAATGACACTCTGAAATGAATCAATCAATACAAACTGAATAGGTTAATTATCCAATATGGTTGATAAATCATTTTGATTAGAAAACAGAATGAGCGACAAAGTGGCATGATGAGAAATATGAGCTTTTCAGTGTGAGTGGCAACAGATCAATCAATATTTATTGTGTAGGTTAATAGTCGCACTAATTGCCCAGCAGTGGCTGATGGATGATGTTAAAGACATGGCAGCAAGACGACAACATGACAGGAAAATCTCAGGAATGAATGGAGAAAGAATGACGCTGAGAAGACACAATAGATGCATTCTTGACGAATCAGTGTATTTAGACATGCACTGTGGCATAATGTCAGTGACGCTTTAATGAAACCTTCAATAATTGTTGCTCAATAAATAGCAGCAAGCTCATGTTCTGCATTCTGCATGAACTGTGTGATGCTGAAAAGACAAATGTCAGAAGATAAATATCAAACCCTGAAATTCAGCAGTATTAAGTAAACTGTGTCTGCCCTAGTCATAAATCTGGTACGGATCTTCATCATCCACCCTTTTTACCCATAAGCCAGGAGTGCCTTTCGGACTTGCTGAACCCCCCCCCCTCTCTTTATCCTCTTCCTCACTGACAAGATGTTCTGCTTCGTGTTGGTCTGGGTTTCTTGCGCATTCGGACACAGGCATTTATGTTCACTATGTTCACAAATCTGCGAGTTTATGCTTTACTTGCTCCATCAGATGCATCTCATCCACCTTCCATTCAGATTTCCAGCTGACTAGACCTTAGTCAGTCCAATCACAACTGTATATCAGATATAGGGCAGGTTTGATATGATAACTGCCGACTTGCAGAGCCTTCGTGCTTGACAAAAAAATACATGATGATGATGCTGTTGTCGAAAACAATGAAGATGGTTGATGTGGAACTCTCTGTTGAGGTATTATTTTTAAATTCTGATGTCAAAAACAGGCGCACTCATTCACAGACATATTAATGCTACACTATCACACCTCATCTCTGCATACTGTCGTCTAATTCCATTTGTCTGTTGCTCAGTGCTACCTCTAGTTGTGTCCAGAGGATCTACTGTTGTTGATAACACCCCGTGGATATCGAAAATGAACTTAGAGGTTCCAGATTTAGTTGCATTTGCAGATTGGTCCAGCAATGCCAGAAGGCAAGATCATTTCTTGCATCACCAACAGTTGAAAACTTCCTCTTATCGAAGCTGACATGCTAAATTTTAGCATGTCGAACATTAATTCCGTAGCCATGGACGTAGTTTTTCACAACAAGACATTTAACATTTTAACAGGGGCCACCAGGACTATCCCCATGGGAGTCCCTGGACCATCTGAACTTCTTTGACTGTCTTCAGGTTACAAGGACTGCGAGCTCACCGCAACCCATTGGACACCACAAGATCTCTCATAGTACAATCTAAAGACCTCACATGCGACAGCTGTGTGGAACACCACATCACTACATCAGTCAAATGGAAAGACCCTGGATAAGCAAATCTAGCGTTAGCGTTGTCACATCAAAAAACAGTGACTGTAATGGTTTTGGAGTAGTACAGAAAACTGATGTCTTTAACATCAATACTTTTGTGGATAACAGACAGCAGAATTTTTCATGGCACAACCTGGGAGGGTTTCAAAACCATCAATGAGGATGGAAGATCAAGATGGCATCCACCTCTGATGGCAAAGACCACCTTTGAACCGAGACCTGGGTTACAATTTTGCTCCAATATGTACATATACATACATATACCCAGCACCATTTGCCATCATTCTGTGAGATGAGGTTGAGCTTAGATAAGACAATTTCATAGCCTAGATACTCATCAACACAACTGACCCTGTGTGGGCTGACTGACATGGCGCTCGGATCGCACTGCCTGCTTGAGCAGCATGTGACGGCAACCTTGCTGAACTGCTTGCACGCTATGGTGTCCACACTGACAACGTTGTTATTGTGGTGCTCCTGAGCTGAATGTTATTACTATATTTGCACAATTGAGAGTCCCACTCATTTATATAGTTGCGAAAGCCACAACACTGTCAGAGGGCATTTATTCTGAAATGGAAAAGGAAGCATTGAGTTAGAAATAACTATATATATTGTTTCATGTCTGTGACGGATCTAGAAATTGAAACTGTAGTGAAAGGTGGTGTAATGTCAATCTGATCATGAAAGACCACTTTCACAGTCTATTTTTGCTGAAAAGCATGTGTGTCGTGTGGAAAAAAATAGGTGAGACTCCTGCAGCTGAGCAGCAGTGGTGATACACTATGCCTGCAAAGCACTGCCCACGCTGGCAGTGTGACTGGGGTGCACATGCGCTGCTAAAGCAGGCAGTGTTTTCTGAGCATTAGATGCAAAATCGTTGCTATAAAGATAAGTGAGGCAACAGAAACCAGTGCAATTTATAGAAAGTGATGTTGATGATTTTGATGTGCAGCATTCAAAGAGTTGACAAACCAATACTTGGAGCAGTACCATTTCCACATGGCACCATAGAGTATGTGTCAGATTCATAGTATCAACACATTTTCTGGTGGACTTTCTGATAAATAAAAGGTGCATGCAGATAGATGGTTGGATGGACCGATTGATAGATGGCCGTGAACTTTTTGATGCCAAATGAATGCCCAGCTTACTAAGTGAAAGGTCAGGGAGAGATGAGCGATGATAATGATTTTTTAATGATGGTTCTGAAAGGCACCCCATTTGCTTCTCATGTGAAGTGCTTTGAGGGAGAGAAGGCGATATGTAGGGAGAGAAAGAAAGACATGAGTCTGACAAGCACAATTGGCCCACCCTTTATATTCCGCAGATGAACAGCATGACCTTACCACTCTGCTCTGTTCACTTCTTAACTATAATATTGTGTGATGTAACGACTTAGGTGGGAAAAAAAACAGGTTATACAACCGTTTGATGGAACATATTTTACTTTCCTTACATTTCTGTAACAAAGTTTGAGTTAAAAGCACAGCAGTGCGCTCAGATGTAAGGAATGTTTTAAAAAAAAAAAGGTCAGTTTCCAAAGGGTTGGCTCGGTTTGAGAGACTGTTTCTCAGCAGGTTTCCTGTTTGACAGTAGTAAATGGAAAGAAGAAATAAAATAAGGGTAGAGAACACAAAAGGTAGGGACCTAAATTGGCGGGAGAGAATTAGAGAAAAGACTGGAGTCTGTAAATGAAAGATTAGCAGTGATGGTAAAAAGAGGATCAGGATTTCATACTTAATTAGATGAGTTCACATTAGATGTTATTAATAGCACTGCACCTGTTCATGTTTCCTAGAAACTATCTATTTTTTTAATGTAATTGTAAAAAGAGGTGTATAGTCTGATGTTCAGTTGACTGTGCATGGATGATAAAAGTGGAATTACTATTTTGATTGAAGTTGTGCAATCTCAAAGAAGAATACATTTCATACAGGATGAGATAAACAATGTTCTGCCTGAGCTAATGACTTACCTGAACAGAAAAGGACGTGTTCATATAATATAACATGAATTAACTTCTCGCTGCATGAGGTTAAGAACAAATTTAAGAAAAGAAAAAACATCCATTAATGCCAGTGGCCCACTGAAATAATGATACTTAGAAGGCTTTCAACATTCAGCTTTTAGTTGGTTAGTGTTAATAGTAAGTTATCGCTCATATGTTTCAGGTCAAATTACTGAAATATTGACTGACATGTATTTTGATGAATCTCAAACCCTAGGGGATAATAACGTAAATGTTATGTGCATTGCAAAGACCTTCATTATGATGATTACAAAGAAATATATTAGTCAAGAGTCACTTTTTAGCTTCAAAGGATTCATTTTTTTGTAGATGTCACTTTCTTTTACACAATGATAAGACTTGAAAGAACTGCAGTGACACAGAAATTATGACAACACTCTGTTCCAATGGAACAAAAAAAACAA
The DNA here is from genome assembly GCF_011397635.1 of Epinephelus fuscoguttatus. Classification (NCBI taxonomy): domain Eukaryota; kingdom Metazoa; phylum Chordata; class Actinopteri; order Perciformes; family Serranidae; genus Epinephelus; species Epinephelus fuscoguttatus. The sequence goes on along the minus strand of NC_064754.1, from coordinate 12,811,576 downwards.
CAACAAACAAACAATGAATTAATCACCAGCCCAGTCATCTGTTGCAGATGCAGTGGCATTATGACCTCACAAAAAAACAACATATGGAAGAAGATTTCAGAGCAGGTGAACTGCTTCACATTCAAGTAGACTTGGGCAAAAAGTTTAAGAAAGTGGCTTAGTTAAAAAGTTTCACCAAACATTGTGTCACAGCCTTCCGAACCAACATCAGTGTCGCAGGAGGAGGCCACAGCGCACTACACAAAACTGCTGAGTGCATCGGTGCCAGTACTGGGGAATAGTATTTCCTTGGCATTGTTCCAGACATGGGCAGTGACATCATGCCAAGCGTTGAAAGTATTCATTGGTGGATTGATTATGTGTTGAATGGCAGACAACCATGTCTCCTAAAACTACTTGCATCCCTCTGAGTCCAGATAATTTGTGGCATTGCACTTTTAGTGTGATTTCATTAATAGAAGTGAGAATTGATAATGGATCTATTACAAACCATTGCTAATTGCTCTGATTGTGTTCTTTGGACACAATATGACAATTTGAAACAACTTGATGAGGCAACATTTGCCACTCTTCCTCCCCCCAAAAATTTGTTTTCGATAATATGGCTTTAACTGCTTTTTTACAAGCTGTTTGATTGTCTGCAAGAAACCCCACTGCCCCACTGGTCTTGTTGTAGCAACGTTACCCAATTGCAACAATGCTGCCATCTTCTCACATCCCCTAAGATTTTTGATTAGTGTAATGCAGTCCTAACTATAGAAATGAAGGTCACAACTACAAAACTGAGACCCAAGTCGTAAAAAAGTGGAAGTGTTCTCTAACATGCTCTACATTCTACAACCATTTGCATAAAGGTGGTAAAAGGCATTTTTGTCTTTGTACTGATCAGCAGGGTTCACAGTGCTCTCTTCTAGGAGACCAAATAATTGATCAGCAGTGTTCTACAAAACGTAATTCATCCTGAGCTGAATGTTTGTTATGGTTACAAATCCCTTTCCCACTCCCACTTTTCAGATAGTGAGCAACTGTGCAAACTTGTTCAAACGTTAGAGGAATAAAAGGAGCAGGAATGTTGTCCTTGATGTGGGACAACAAAACTGTTTAGTTTCTTATGTCGTCAGAAATCTTAATGCTCATGGAAGTCGATGTTTTACACAGACTTTCTTTTCAAATTTTCAGGGTTTATAGGTAAATGAAGCTGCTGCCAACCATTACAGCAACTCTGTGTACATTACATGTTTTTGTCTGTGTAATCATACCTCTCTTCTTGTGTCTCTCTGTGAATTCCAGCAGAGTACTGGGAGTCCTCTGGCTCTATTTCATCACAGTGGGGAGCAGCACTCCAACTTTGATCAGGGGAATCTGTAAAGCAAAGCAAAAACAGATCTCAGCTTGACGTACTTCTACCAAACTCCACCAAACAATATCAAACCGGGTGCCGACTCAATGGCCCCTGGGAACTGAGTAATGGTGGATAATTTGACTTGTAGGAGAAAACAGAAGACACAGTCGTATGCTGTGTTCCCACAAGAGCATCAACACAACAGCCTGACCAGCCACAATATAGCTGAGTCACTAATGAAGTGTTGCTGAAGCTCTTGTTGGCATGGTTACATCATCACAAGCGTGTGTGCGCCTGCTACTTGCAACAATGCACCTCGACTGAACATCATGTAAAGTTTGTAGTTGGTCAAAAAAATACCTCTGCTTTTGGTCAATGTCTGAGCACCATTTTACATCACATATTGCAGCCACATTGTGTCTCCACTTGCACCCCAAGACACAGAGAGCTAGAAAGAACAACATATGATTGGTTTGTAGCTTAATGTCATTGGCTTTCAGAGAAAATGACTTATAGCTGTTGCTGTGTTGCTTGTAGTTTGAACAAAGCATTAGGTAAAGACAGTCTCAACAATATAAATGGCTGTTACAAGCCTGCACGTTTGTCATTTGAAACTCTGTTAGGGGTGATAGATTCTGAACTTTGCAGAGGTTTTTACCAGGTCAAATATCTGTATTTCTTGCTGGCATTCATAATCTGTATCACAGCTGTAGAAAAATGAGGCCATCACAGTGTAAATAGGTTTATTCTATGAATCATTCTGAATGAGCTGTTGAGCAGACTTACAACATAAGGGAGAAGGTCTCAGCCAAAATAGAAAGAGGACAGTTTCACTTCAGTTGTTTGCACATGAACAAATGCACAAACAAGTCCAGATGCTGTATGGGCCCATCTCACTGAGCCAAGTGTGCAGCATCAACTGTTGCTGTAGTTTTACTAAAACCATGAATACTTAGGGTTACTCCACCAATGTATCGTCAAGAACTAGTATTACCACCTTACGATTGTCAAGTTGTATTTACAGTTTACATCCACATCTGTCCACACCCATGTGTCGCTTTCACAGTTGACAGTGCCTCATGTACTGTATATATGTTGCTGCAAAGAAGCACGATAATTGAAAATGTGAATGCTTCACGGGCAGATACAATGTGGCAGCACAGAAGATCTTAACAATTAACACAATTCCAAGATGGGCATGCAAGATTAGACATTTGTGTAAAATGTTGTCATAATTAGCACGAGTTCTTGAGTTATGGCCAAAAACGGGTTTTGTCTGTCACAGTGACCTTCACCTGACCGTAAAATTCTAATCTGTTCATCCTTGAATCTAAGAGGACGTTTGTGCCAAATTTGAGGGAATTTCCTCAAGGTCTTCTTGAGATATCGTGATAAAGAGAATGAGACGGGTGCATCTCGACGTTTGACCACCACATTCTCATCAGTTTCTCCTTCAGGCAAGAGAGTATTTGTGCAAAAGTTGAAGAAATTTCCTTAAGGTGTTCTTGAGATATCGCATTTACAAGAATGTGACAAACTGGGTCAGAGTGACCTTGACCTTTGACCAGAGAAATCTAATCTGTTTATCATTGAGTCCAAGTTTATTTATGCTAAATTTGAGCGAATTCCCTGAAGGTCCTTTTGAGATATCACATTCACAAGAATGAGATGGATGCAAGGGCACAGCAACCTTGACCTTTGACCACCCAATTCTAATCAGCTCATTCTTGAGTCCAAGTGGATGTTTGTGTCAAATGTGAGGAAAAATACCTCAAGGCCTTCTTGAGATATCACATTTAGGCGAATGAGACTGACCAGGTTACAGTGACCTTGACCCTTGACCACCAAAATCTAACTGGTCATGTCTGAGTCCAAATGGACATTTATGCCAAATTTAAAGAAGGTCCCTCAACGTGTTAAAGAGATATCACCTCACAAGAATGGGACAAACGTGTTTAGGAATGAATGGACAACCCAAAAACATAATGGCCATGGCTATTGCTGGCATGGAGGTATGGGAGGATGTTCACAGTATGCTCAGTCTGACAACTGGTACATGAGCGGTCAGAGATGCCAGGGGGAAAGCTTATGGAGCATCCAAAACACAAATGGTTCTTCCACTGAGGAGAATGAGTATACCTAATTTAATGGCATGCTCATCAGATTTAGATATGTCTCATGTATGAACATTTAGACCTGACAGTGCCACTAGAGGAATAGTCAGGGAAACTAAACATTATAGGTGAAATTATTAGGGTTTACCCTCTAGGGAACATGAGTATCCGTATAAAATTGCACAGCATCCTGGCTAGATGTTTTTGAACGGACAGACCAAGTGAACAAACTAACAAAAACATCAGTGTGACGCCAAAAATTCAAAGTACAGGTGAGGGTAAGGGAACATCATATGTCCACACCAAATACTGGGATCATAATACTGGTCTGTTACTGCTTTCATTAGCCTTTGTGTCGGTAATGTACTGCCCTCCATTGTTGTGCCTCATTGTGTCTGCTGTTGTTAGTGTGTATTTTGGACTTTAAATATACCCCTGAGTTTCTTGCTGTCATTTGTTGCAGTCTTTTAAAAAAAGTTATATAATTGGCATTAAGTAAGATTATAAGGCATTACAAGGTATCATAAGTGTGTTACCTGCACACTGTGAGAGCATGATAATAATTGTAATCACTGCTTACAACAAATAAACACTATGAGCATTAATTGCTGGTTGGTTATGGTGAAAACGTTAATGATGTTTTAATACTTGCCTGGTGATTATATTTTAATAAGTTCATGTGAGCTTCTAATTGGCTTATTGTCTGCTTGAAATGCAACACCTTACACTCTCTCATTTGTACTTGTATTTCTAACCATACACAGCAGTTTCACTTTTGCATTTCAATCAGTGTAGTTCACATCTTTTTCAGGGAAGCTGTTGCAGCACGCAGACATCATTAGCCTGTGTTTGCATGCAGGTGCGTGTCTACGGGATCTAAAGGATCTCTGCCTCTGTGATTGGTCAGGCATTATTCTGGCTCTGAGGATTATAAATATCATTGGTCCAGTTGCTGATGAATTCAAGGAGGCAGCACCAAAAACAACACTGATATTAAGTTTCCACAAACAAAATGTGCATCTTAACATGCTGCTCAACAATCTTTTGTTCTTTAGCACACACTCGTTTCAGTGATTTCTGGAATCTTGACAAGAGGCCAGTCAGCCCTCAAGGCCTCTTCAGGAGGGAGCATCCCTCTTAGACTATTATCTGTTGTGAATAAAAATAATTATATTAATGAGAAAAGCCTTCCCTACGTACTTTGCAACTCATAACTATTTTTTTTACTTCTTGCATGCAATAACTCACAAATCACAGTTAAGGTATACACCACAGTGACATCACAACACATATGGTTTTCATGCTCCACACACTTTCACTGACTTTTACAGGTTTGCTCACACATTTAAATTAGTAATAACACATTTGATGCCAAAGCTCTGAGGCATTAATTGGGAGCTTCTGCAAAAGCTCCTTATCAAAAATTGCATCAACTCCAAAAAAAGCATATGATCAGTGACCATCACAGTCTTGTTTTCTGTAGAATCATGGAAGGTTTTAGTCCAATGCAGTCATATAATAATAAACTCAGGTAAACTCAGGCTGTTTCCACTATAATTCCTTAACTGCTAAGCTTCTACATACAGCATATGCCATACATTCAAACTACAAACACACTTTGAAGATGCGGCAAAGATGTGCCTGAGGGTGCTTGCACATGGCCAGTGTTAAAAATCTCATGATGGGGCGTCGGTGGCTTAGTGGATAGAGTAGGCGCCCCATGTACAAGGCTGTTGCCGCAGCGGCCCGGGTTACAATCCAGCCTGTGGCCCTTTGCTGCATGTCATCCCCCCTCTCTCTCTCTCCCCCTTTCACATTTACCTGTCCTGTCCATTAAAGGCAAAATGCTCCAAAAATATCTTTATTAAAAAAAAAAAAAAAAATCTCTTGATGCCCGCTGTGCCATTGTTTTTCTATGGAAACTGGCGTTAATGCTGACGTCGGGGTACTTTTTGACTTTGGCGTCGCGTTGTGGGCTTCACTGTTTAGACGCAACGCCGAAAGTTCAATTTTGTTGAACTTCCACCCCATTTGATGCTGACCTTTCTGTATAGAGCTGATGATTTTACACTAGAAGGCAGGCGGGGGCGGAGATGGGGCTTGGAAAAATTTCAAGATCCAACTGCAAGATGGAGATGATCAGCGTTGGGTCAAGCAGACGGCGAGCAGTGCGGCATCAGCAAAACGGCAATCATGTGCAAGCGCCTTGAGGGATATCTTACAGCACCATCACTTGGCTCTCACTGTCTAAAAGGTATAGCCATGTTGTTGAATTCATCAGTCATTAGAGGAGGAGGAGGGGGGATTTGTTCGTACAACTAAGAAGAGTCTGTGTATTTCAGTGTATGGGGTGGACTCGTGGAATTGACTGTGTGATGAGTTGAAATAATAAAAATATTATACACAAATATAAATCAATCTAAACAACTATGCAAAAAAGATATTTTTTGGCAGATATATGGATGAGGAAAGGTCGTGTTAGGGGAGTGCATATTTATTTGGGTGGTACTTGGACTGTAAATAAACTGGCTTTATTACTTATTTATTCAACTGGGTGGTAAATTGACTGGGGAGAGTTGCATATTAGTTGTAAATTAATTTGGAAATTTGTTGAAATAATATGAGTTAAATGAAGAAAGAGGTAGGGGCATATAAGCCTTTCGGACACTGTTATCTTTGTCTTGTCTGTTTTTTATTATGTTTTCTTTTTTTGGTTCACAATAAAGTCATTCATTCTTTCATTCAATTTGTTAATAATGAATAAGTCTCAATATGGCAAAGTTGGTCATTTCAATTCAATTTTGTTCATAAACCCCAATTTCACATACTGTATGCGTCTATCCTTGGACCCTCGCAGCAAATAAGGCCACATGGATATCTGTGCAGTTTGGTGTAAATGTTTCAATTCATTTGCCGGACAAGAACATCTCTGTTGGGCGATTCTGCAAAGCCCTGGAATGCATTCAGCAAATATAAGGGCACAGGCCATTTGAACAGACACCCCACCTCACTCCCCTCAACTGTGAAAATGTGTCGCTCTGAATCTCCTAGATTTAATTTCATGCTTTCCAGCTGATATAACTGAACATGGGGACATTTCCCTTATTTGCAATTCAAAGAAACAGAAGGCAATAATGGAATATAATCAACAACAAAAACATGTGTTAGTCATTTTAGTCAACACGTGCTCTGCATTCTGGGATAAATTGGTTGAATTGCAGGTAATAAAGGAGGCTTGTAGGAGTTTTGGATCAAGAATCACATTTCTCCCACACTGCTGTTTCCAGCAGAGAAAACACTTCACAGGCAGAGAAACACTTCAGTTTTCATGAAGTGTTTACAGTTGAGTGGATCTGTTGTATTTGACAATACATTAGTGAATGATGTGGTTACGCTCATTATTCCAGGGCCGTATAAACCTCAGCTATGTACAGTTAATGCCACTGTACACACCTACTGTAGGTACCAGGGGACTGTGTGTTTATGCCTATAAACATGTGCATACATGACGTGCATGCATTACATTAGAGTGTAACGTGCCCACAACATGTTTTCTGACAAATTAATTTTGAGTATGTCAAGAAAGTTCCTTTTTGTCCTTTCTTGAGTGTGTGCAGAAACATGCATAAACACACACACACACACACACACACACACACACACACACACATGGCTCAGTGGTCTAAGTATGTAATTGAAGGTGACACAAATTCGGGCGACTGGCACATTAACAACTTTTTACAGCTCCTTAATTAGTACCAGCTAATGGCATATACATAAATTTAAGAGATCACTTGTCTAGGGCATTATAATGCATTAGCACACACACCAACAGCTGAACACACAGGGCTTTTATTTCAAAAAAAGAAAAAAGAAACACGGAAAGAGAGAGAGCTGTCAGTCCAACCAAGAGAGCAACAATAGCAGTGAGGCAGAAACACTCCAGATGTCACCTTTGTGTGTGTGTGTGTGTGTGTGTGTGTGTGTGTGGGAGGACAGAGAGGAGGGTGAGATCTTGTTTGGCCTCTTCTGCCCTCAAATGCTCAAATGCTCTTTTGGGATCCCCTTCACCATACACACACACACACACACACACTGTCAGAGTGCTTCACTTCACTCTTCTGGGTCACTGGTAGGTCTCACACATCATGCGCTCATCAAACTGTGAGTGTGAATTTGCGTGTGTGTATGTGAGTGTGTCAGCATATCAGTGTGAGAGAGCAAGAGAATGGAGGAGCATGTATACTAGTGTCTGCACAAGTACTTTACATGCAGAGGTACAGTATAGGCTACACCAACCTGTGTCACTGTTAAGAGAGAAACATCCACCCCTCCCCTTCAATAAACACATGTTCAAAAAGATGAAACACATATTTACGCTTTTGCAGGGGAATATTATCGCTGATGACCTCAGCTGTGATCACATTTAAGCAGCAGAAGATGCAAAACAGGTCTCATGTGAATAGGCCCTTACTTTGCTCTGCACTGTCAACATAAGCCTACTCCATGTTTGTAGTGGGATCTCCTCTGGATGACCCTTTCTTGCTGCTTTTTGTGCAGGATTCATGATCGCAATTTCAGGCATTGATTCAGAATATACTGCAAATATACTATCATGCCCGCAAAACATCTTGTCACCATCTTTTTTTTCACATGAGCAGGGTATTTACAGATGATGTCAGTTAGCAGAGCCACAGAAGAATTCACCTCAATGCACTGCTGTGAATTCAGATGCGATGCACGTCGCATGTGGACTTTCCACGGCCACATACAACATGCAAGGTACCCTGGGTGCGTTGTTTGTTGACGTTCTGGGACACCATGTCAAGTTCTGCTTGTTACATGCATTGTCTTCTTTCAAAATACACTTCCGTTTTCACAGGAAATTTAACATTTACATACAGTCTCTCTCAAAATGAACGCACTACGTCGGTACAACTCTCAATTTTTTTTTCCTTCAACAACAAACACATGTTGTTAGGTGTTGGAAAAAAGAACAGGGTTTGCTTTTAGAAATTACGGGATGCAAGCACTGCTCTCTCGGGTGAAAGTCGTTGTTTGTTGGACCCATCCACCACCCCTCCTGCCTGCGCCAGTCGAATTTCCGCCACCTTAACTTTTGTCCTTGCCCCGCTGTGTTTCCCCCTGATGCCGCGGGCACCGTTCAACTAAAACTGCAACCGGCTGTGTATCATTCCGATGTTGAAGGATGGCCTTTTTCATTGGTTTCTGACACAGCAAGTCATTGCCCAAGTGCCAGATTTTGATGACTTCGGTGTGAGACAGGGTTCTTTTAACATGTCTGAGGAGAATGAGCGCCAAAAAAAAAGGGTGTACGTTGTCTGGAATTCAAAAATAAGTTAAAGAAGCCAATGAATACTTTTAAACTAAAAACACCAGAACAAGGTGATTCCAGTAAGACTGTAGCGCATAACTGTTCATGTGCAGTTCATGGGCGATGTATACACCCACAGAATTAAGACAATACATGCACATATCCTGGTAACGTTATTGGCACCATTCTTTGGTGCACTGTTCTTTGCTTTACTATGGTGTGAGCAGAAAATAACATGAGCTCAAATGTATACTACCAATTTTGTTCCTAGCTGAATATAGATGGTCACAACCCCTTTAGTCATGGTCACACGACTTCATCCACCTGTTTTATCCCTGTGTTCATTAAAACTGGCAGCAATCTTGTTTCCATGCGACAGTGGTGATTCATACAGAACTGAAGGCAGTGGATTGAATCAGCAGTAACTAAGTGTGAAAGTAGACTTGCATGGTTAGAGGAAGGGAGGGAAAGTCAAACAGGTTCAGACGAACTACAGCAATTATGGAAGATCAATTAGTGTCTCTCCTTTGGCAAGAGAACTACTGTAATTTACCTCTCATTTAGGATAAACACCAGATATGAAATAATTATATGATTGGCTGCTTCAGTCTTAATACAATGGGTCGGACCTGCTGTGACGTAAAAGCGAAGGAAAAATACATATCAAGAGAAATGACAGTGGTGACTAACAATAATTAGTGGATTATCATCTGGTTTTCTCTTGCCAACATGATTTGTGGCATTGAATAAAAAGCCCCCGTAGAGAGAACGTTACACACTATTTCTATTTATGGCAGCCATATACTGATGTATATCATCATCATTAATAAAATACTTTCTACTTTTTATTTTTTGTAGAAATAGACAAGTGGATAGGTATAGGTACTTATCCACCAATTGATTGATTGGTTCTCCAAATGGATATTTCATGGAGCATCTATATGCAATTTATACAGTATGGAACTGTTGCAGTGGTTGTTCATACCCTCGATGAGGGCTGTCTAGACCAAAATGTTCTATTAAATTCACTCAAGATGTTGTGGAAGCAGCAAGTTAAGCAGCCGGCTCAAAACTTTGGTCTGGCTATCATTGTGAAAATGGATGAATGCTGTCTCATTTGTTAGCGCACAGAAAACAGCACTAAATCAATTTCAGATGTGTGGCTAATTTTATGCAGCATTATGAATGTTTCTTAATCTGACACACATTACTTACCTGAATTTCTGTTACTATATTATCACTCTGCTGTAACACACTGGCCCTCATTTATGTAACAAACGTACAACGGAGAACTGGGCGCATGGTTATTTCCATGCAAAACTCAACATTCATCAAAGTGGACTTGAGCATCGGTGCAAGTTTAAGTAAGTGTGGAGTTGCGATGCAGCATAATAAATCTGGCTGAGTTGGAGAACTGGATTTGTAAAGGCCTACACTGACGCACGCTCTCTTCAACTGCTTGCTGTTGCCTGGTTCTAATTTATCTGAAACTTTTTTTTTAAATACTGACAAGCTAAAGCATGTTATTATCATTTATCATTAAAACATTATTGAAAATAAATAAATAAACCATGCTACAGTGCAAATATTTAAACACTAATGACCTAGCCAATTGCGTCTGGCTCGGACACAGGTGGCTCGGACACTATGGCCCAATCCCATTTCTACCCCTTGTCTCTTCCACTTGGTATTGAGTGCCCTCGTCTGCAAGATAACCCTTGATGAGGGAAGTGAGAAATATTAGGGCAGAGATCTTTCCCTAAGAAATGAGACACCACTTTATGCCAAATGCCGGCTCCAGCGCTTGTGTTGTGGTGTATGCTATGTTTATTCTTCTCCGTCTGATGAATCAACAGAGAAGAAATGCTGGAAACAGGAGGTGCCTATGCCGTATTCTAGTTCTGTGAGTCGATTTGTTAAAATATTGTGACGCTGTGTTCAACCGAGTTGCTGATGAGTTTACGCTAGTCCAACCATCTGTTGCTTATATAACCTACATTCCAATTGTACAGTAACAAATTGTTTTCCGAAACTTGCCGAAGTTGCTGACTTCGCAAGGTGTTACGTCAAATTTCATCTTCCACTTCGTTGAAAGTGTGGGCCGGGGCTCCCTTGGAATCTAGGGTGGGTTTTAAGTGTTGGAAACCACTTCCACTACCTCAATTCTGTTCTGGGACACCACTAGCCGAAATGTTAACGCGCACAACCAAGTGCAAGTGGGTTTTTCTAGGGGAAGTGTGGGTATTGGGACAGACCCTATGTCTCCTCGGCCAGCTGTTATGCCCGAAACAGAGGCAGACTTGTAGCCACATGCTCCTTGTTCTGGGTCAATTTTAAGCTTGTAAATGGATACTATAACAATATCAATATTATATAATAGAAAGGCTAATATTATTAAGAGATGTAGGCTATAGGTTGGTACATATCATGGATGTATAATTTGAATCAGCTGAAGACCTCAACTGAAGTCTGAAGAAGAACTGCAACTCTGTTGACGGCAGCATTTCTTTCCGCATTGTGCTCTTTAGACTTCCTTTGATGCCACTCTCAGGCTGCCCAATTGGTTGAATTGGACCTAGTATGTCAGTGATTCCATTTGCAGCTCAGAATTTTTTGTCTTCTTGGTTGCATTATGTCTCTCCATGTAAACTCTAGGGTCGAGCCCTCCAAACCGAGAAAATATTGGGATGGTATATTCAAATGACCATTGTTCTTAGCTGGCACTTTCATCACTGCCTGATCATTCCTATGCTGTGATTGGTAAAATAAGCACGGTTACCCAATTGTTAGATGATTTCCGCACTTCAATCTGCACTGGTTTGTATATTAGATAAATAAGGGCCACTGACTCCATGTTACAAGAGCTTCAGGAAAAATTTTGTGGCATATGCATGTTTGAAGGCAATGAAGGAGATGCAGTTAGATACGGCAACACAGTGTTAATGGAGTAAATGTCAACGAGACAATCAGTGCAACACAACAGGGCTCAGAAGCTGCCAAGAGCCCATGTAGGAAGGCAAATGTAATGCAGTTTGAAGAAATCCGGCTGTGGCGGTTACACCCAGCGGTGCCCGCTGCTGGCAGCCTACCTGCTGGGGCTGAGCCCCTGACTGCCCTGGCCCAATTCAACCCCTGGTTTTGTGTGTCCGCGTATGTGTTGTGTATGTTGCGTATGTTTGGGGCGAAGCAAGGGCTCAAAAAAAAAACAAAACATGCACTATGGCCAGTTACAATTATGTTATGCTGGTGCCTAAAGTTAAAAACCATAGTTACTTAAAAAAAAATAAAACATAATGCTGATACCATGAAAAGGCTAATTGAAGTATTATGAAACATAAAATGCCAGGATTCAGTGTACGTTTCTGTGCCTGCCTTGTACTGACACAAGTTGCCCTTGACTACTATACAACCAAAGATGAGACGCAACAAGAAGCAGGTTGTCTTTTTTCTCAGAACACAATGAATTTCCTTTGAAGAGAATGACTTTCTTTTGGATCTAGCATGTTGTTTCTGAATGTGTTGAATAAAAACAAGGTTAGAAAACATTACAGCCATTTGCCTTAGAAGCTCTTGTTGTTGCAAGACAAAGGAACTGAGAGGCTTTCTTCTACCACAGTATCAGTCTTCTGAAGTCAACATTGTCATTACAGACACAAAGCTGTACTGCACGTGGAAATGATTTGCTCTTGTCAAAACAAGAGTGCCATTATAAAGTAATTTCACCCACCGACAACGAGTCATAATCATAGTCACCGAATGATTTCAACAGCAACAACAACTTAAAGGTATCGACTGAATGGAACATAACCATATAACAGACCCTAATGACAACTGCATGTTCCAAGCTTCTGGTGACATTAAGCAAAATGCATGGTCAAGTACAGGAAAATATTTACACCGGGGTGTCGGTGGCTTGGTGGGTGGAGCGGGCGCCCCATGTGCAGGGCAGAAAAGGACTAAAAAGGAAAATATTTACCCCAAATGTCAGTGTTGTCAAAATCTATACAGCATCTAAACCCAGTTTCTAGTTGTATCCAACTGGTGCTTAAAATTGCTTGGATTTATTTGTATTTTAAAGGAAAAAAAAAAAAAAAAAAAGTCATTCCATCTTTCCAAATCTCTGACACAAAGAAATATGCTATGCAATGGTGAAATTATTAGATTATTTTTTTCTATTGTGTCAATGGGCTCTAGTTTCCTGGCGCAGCGTAGGGTGGTAAACCCCGCGCAGAGCTAGTTTCGAGCAGCGCAACACGAGGCGCACTCAGTTTGGTAGTTTGGCAGACCGAGGTGCGCTGAGATGGGTGTAGCAGCGCAGCAGGGGGAGGTGTTGACAGATCCAGCTTGGCACAGTGACAGTTTCGTGCCAAAAGGCTTCGCCGAAGGTGCGCTAAAAGCTCGCCAGCTGAAACCAGGTCTACTGTCAGCGCAGGCGGAGCGCAGCCAGTGTAAGCCGAAGTTTGGCTGACTGGCGGACAGTGCACACACGTCACCAAAACCTCACAGGCAGGTTTCCAGAATGTCAGGCACATTAACGATGCAATAAATACCCCCAAAAAAAACACTATTCAATGTAGCTATCTGCAATCAGCACATAAATGTATCTCTATATCGACTGTCCCGTCACATCTGATGTCAGATCAAAGGGGATTGGCACCTTTTGGCACGTTCGGCACGCGTAATGGAAACCCAACCTGATTTGATTAACACAGCTGCAAACTAATGAGTTCACATCCCTCTCAGCCAACCACAAACAGCCACAGCATCAGATAGGGAGTATATATTCAGCATCTCTCGTCATCTTAGAAAAGTCAAAAGAAAAGAAACAGTGAGACTGCGAGAGAGAAAGAGAGAGAGCACTCGCACGAGAGAAACGCAACATTGATTTACAATTGTGGTGACCTCCTCCCAGGCTACCTTTGCATCATCAGCCCGTGGAGGTCTGCTCGCAGTTCCGTATATTTGGACACTGTGAGCTTGGACCTCCCGGACCAAAACATCAGTTTCCTCCTGGGAGAAGTTTGGCCGTCTGACGCTGCTGCTCTCTTCTGCCATGACGAATTCAGTAAACTCTCATTACGCCTCCACTCATTCATTTAAGGGTGAGGAGAGGGGCTCATTTGATTGGTGTGATGTGTGCAAAACCCACTCCACACCTTCTCTCCTCCCTAAGTAAGTATAAGTAAACATAAAGTATAAGTAACATTTACTTAATTACAAAATAAAAAAAAGTAGATATTATATTTTTCCCATTCAGCAGCTGAGGTTGCCTGGGTCCACACCTCGGAATTCGCCCACTTCACAGATTAACTGATTTTCTGGTATTAGGACATGAAACAGTGGTGTCTTGGTTGAAACTGGAAACAATGCGTGCCAGAGGTAGGACTAACGCTGTTATCATGCTGTTGTCAAGCAGTGTGCCAGAACCATTCAGTAGATATAACAACAATGGAGAGCCCTATAGACAAGAAAAGTGCTGCTATCATGGCTGTCCCAAATCGATATGTCTTCTCATGATTGCCTGGATTCGTAGTTTGTTTTTTCTTGCTCCACTCACTTTTGAAAGCCCAGCGACACCACTATGTCAGCATGGTTACACATTAGCGCAGACTTAAAATGATATAAGATACAGGCGGATACGTTGGTCTTTAGTGACTGGTGAGGGACAATCATATCCCCCACCCCTACAGACATAGGCTATAGTGGATGCAATGTCAGACTTGCCAATTGAGCATGGTTTAAACGCCACAGCCTACCTGACTATTGTTGCTGACCGTGTCTTTCCCTTTATGACCACAGTGTACCCATCTTCTGATGGCTACTTCCAGCAGGATAACACACCACGTCACAAAGCTCATCTCAAACTGGTGTCTTGAACATGACAATGCGTTCACTGTACTCCAATGGCCTCCACAGTCACCAGATCTCAGTCCAGTAGAGCACCTTTGGGATATGGTGGAACGGGAGATTCACATCAGCTGACAAATCTGCAGCAACTGTGTGATGCTATCATGTCAATATGGACCAAAATCTCTGAGGAATGTTTACAGCATCTTGCTGAATCTATGCCACAAAGAGTTGAGGCAGTTCTGAAGGCAAAAAGGAGATCAACCCGGTACAGGCAAGGTGTACCTAATAAAATGGCTGGTGAGTGTCTGATTCTGTATGATTTTGAGATAACTATAAAAATATATACAGAACATTGCAACGCTTTATTAACATTGTAGATTTATGCCCTTTCTCGATTAACAAATTCTCCAAAAATAAAGGGTGTATTTTCTTCAGTTACGACACTGAGCAGAACACGTTGGGTGAAGGGAGTGAAAGGGCTCATTGAGCTGTAATTAGATTAATATTAGTGACAGCTCTCCACTGCAGTGATGTTTTAAACACTTCCACTGACACACAAGCAGAGACGCACACACAGGACCTCTGTAAATGAGGTCTCTGGTGTAGTATTTGGTTGGAATGAAAACCTGCTGACACTTTGCCCTCCATGGCACACGGTTGATGATCTCTGGCCTTGAAACATGAAGAGCGCTTCAGAAAGCACTTACGTATCCAATTCATGACATTTCTACATGACTCAAGTGCCCTGACAATTTGTGAAAACTCAATCTGTGCCTGGTTTGCTGGAAGAGCTGTTAAAAGGAGGTCAAGTTCACTAATCTGCTGGCTGGTATGTTGATCGGGAAGCTTTCCAGTAAGAGTGGACGGGCTGGGGCTGAGACCACCTCCAGAGTTCTTCCAACTACAAACAAATCTCTAAGACTGCTGATTTCCTGGCCTTACTCTTCCTCACTGTGTATCTTTTTTCTTACTAGAAATTACTTTCACAATCAGCTTGGCAATACAGAGAGGGAGGCAGATAGCAAATAATACAGTGAAAGACAAAGGGAAACAGAGAAATCCCAACAGACTGATGCTGCGCACAGAGTGATAGAGACAGTATAAAAAGTAATGAAGATAATATCCACTCATCATACATGCACACAATGATGATTCACAGTGAGATCGAGGAGGCTGCAAAGCTAACAATCATTCAGCCTCTTTCACAAAACAAATAAGATTCAATTTTAAAGGTCATTCACTTATCGTCCCACAAATATTTCACCATTGATAAAAAGAGCTTATATTGAGAACTACATGTGTTTCAATGCATTTATATGCCCACTGTATAACCCCATGAACAAAACTTTTAGAATAAATTCAAATGCAACTCTGTTCACAGAGACATTTTGCAGATTGATCAGAGTGATTAATTAAGATATAAAGATTTTACTGATGACCTTTAGAGCACTTCATGGCTCAGCTCCCAGTTACATTTCTGAAATGCTGCTCTCCTGTGAGCGAGAGCACAGCTTCGATTCCTCAGGCCAACCTTGTCTCCTAGAAATTGTGTTTGTATATTACTAAATTGACTTCATAATTATATTGTGGTAACAATTTAATC
Source organism: Epinephelus fuscoguttatus (assembly GCF_011397635.1). Classification (NCBI taxonomy): domain Eukaryota; kingdom Metazoa; phylum Chordata; class Actinopteri; order Perciformes; family Serranidae; genus Epinephelus; species Epinephelus fuscoguttatus. Next base: position 12,795,332 of record NC_064754.1, on the reverse strand, counting down.
GCTGCCTGGAATTTGTTCAGTGACAAAGTTTCTTTGACTTAATGAAACACTACACTAATAAAAAGCACTGGAATTGCAGGGAGTCGGTCGTGGTGAATGGTGGATATACAAAGTTCAAGACTGTTACACAAAGACCTCCTTCTGTCTGTGATTAGATTTGAGCAACACAAGCTCCAAGTGTTTTACAGAGCAAGTCAGCATTCAGCCATTCACATACACATTCATACACTGGTGGCAGAGGACACCATGTAAGAGGTCACCCACTCAGGAGCGATGGCCATTCAAACTCAATTCAGGGCTCAGTATCTGGCTCAAGGACACTTTGACATGTAGACTGCAGGGGCCAGAGATCAAACCACTGACCTTCTGATTAGTGGATGACCACTCTACCTTCTGAGCCACAGCAGCCCTAACCAAGTGGCAGCTTCCAGGGTTTGAAAAAGGAGGATGATGCAGAAGTGCCCAAAAGTGCAGTTTCTTGAATAGCCTCTTAAAGCTGGCTCCAAGGGCAAGTCAATCCCCATAGACTCCAGTGTTAAAATGCCCAGCCTTACAGCAGAAAGAAACATGTTGCCTGGTAGAAAAAATGGTTTTGGTTTCTATCGCTAATTTCCCCGGTTCATTAGTACAGTTTTGTATTTCTCTGTAATGTGGCACAGTGTTAACAATGTTACTTATAATTTTCTTTCTCAGACCTTCAACTCAAACCATTGTGTTGCCACGCCAAAAATATTTAATTTAATAATCACACTAATATCCTAAACATGTGGGCGACTCGTCGACTAATGGCCCAAAATGATGACTATTGGTTGACTGGGAAAATTCTTAGTTGGGGGCAGCCCTATTAATTAGCAACATTTCTTTATCATGTGAATAGAAAACTTAATTTGCTTGGCATTATGTTAACCTCAAAAACATTTGCTGTTTGAAATTACCTGTATATAAATGTAATGCCTAGGATACAAGAAGGGCTCTGCTGGCTGTTCCTCAGTCCCAGATCAAAACAAAAGGTGACCTGGCTTCAGGTACCCTCAGATATGGAACTTGCTGCCTGTGGATCTGAGACTTGCAGAATCAGTGACATCTTCTCTAATCAAATACCATGCAACAGATTGCACAAGCTCTTGAAGATACAGCAATTTTGTCAGAACTGGGGGTGGATGAATGGATGTGTTCTCACGATCACTGAACTTCTGCAACTCTGACATTTTTTCATTGTTTATAAAAAGGTTTCTTTTCTCCCCACTGCATTTTATGTCTCTGTTGCTCACACGTAAATTTATTTACACGAATGTTCCACCACATGCTTGGGATCTCAACGCTAATGCAAACACTGTAATCATCACATAAAAGTAAGGACCTATAGAGGTCTAAAACGAGAACATATTTTGATAAATCCTGCAGCCCTTTGACAGTGATTTATTGTTATTTACACCTTCCTTTCACTGCCAAAGGTAACGCCAATGTTTCACAATTTGGAATTTTCTTTTTAGCACTGTCCACTTTTCAAGAACGGTTTTTCATCAGCACATGATCATCAAGCCAGCATGTTGAGTTAAGAGTTTCCAGGGTTTTCATTGTGCTAATCAACAACATTATAAACAAGAAGCACTGATAAACAAATACAGCTGGGATACAGAAAACTCAAGAGCCTGCACATGTTGTCTTAATCCTGCATTACTGTTTAGTAGGCACATTTCTCAAGAACAAAAGGGAGATCAAATTAAGGAGAAGACCTAAGAGAGTGGGATAGTGGCTTGGTCATATGGTAGATACTTGTGTCTCTGTCTTTGGTCCCTTTTCTCTCTGTTGGCCGTTTCTTTTGTGACTTTATATTATAAAGCTTTAGGATGATGTACAGAAAGCATCTTGTTGGATAATTAAGACCTATGTTTATATTTTTTTCTTGATTAAATGGTATTTAATGAACATCAAAATTGATTATTTCCACTTGCTTGCAAGAGTGATTAAACTGATTTCAGTCAACTTGTTTCATGTTTAAAAGGAAAATAATTTCAAGATTCTACACTGAGGTTATAAGCTTAATGACAACATGATTTACAGAGGTTTTTTTGCAGCAGGGCTGAGGAAACACTAGTGTAGGGGAGATAAATGTTCCTAGAAAGGTCAGGGAAGGAAAGGGAGAGAGAATGAAAGAAAATTGAACAAGGAAAGGAAATAGTGGGGGGATAAAGGGAGGAAGTAATGGCAAAAGCATGTGGAACAAAGAGAGAAAAAAAGAGGACGACAGAGAGCAGAAGAGGTTAAGGGATGAAGAAGGAGAAGAATGGAAAGCTACAATAAAAGCTATCGAAGAGGAGAAGAAAGGGTATGGTGAAAGAGCATGTAGTAGATGGGGCAAAGTGGTGGAAAATAGAATAAAGAGGTTTGGAGACAAGGGGAGTGCAAAGGCACTGTTTGCATTGAAAACTAAAGCATGAGTGAAGGGGTAAAAATCAAATAAAGAGCGGAAGGAAGCAAATAATTAGGAAATTGATTTTCAGGTCCTCCTGAGGGAATTATCACCTACAAAGGAATAGCAGAAGGTGACAGCATTTATTATTAATAGTTTGACTGGTGAAACTGTTCAAATGTGATGACAGAAGAATTTGGGGGAGAGCATTAGTACTGAGGCATTAATGTGTTTTTCAGGAAGATGCTGAGTTCTGCTCTCTATGTCCTTATATAGGTTAGTTTTTTTCCACCAGGCATGTCATCAAGTTCTGTATGTGGATACTTTAACTGGATCAGGAAAGTTATAATGCAGGTGTGAATATGTGCAGATTACACTGAGATGGTCCGGCTCACATTGTGTTTAGAGCTCAGTCAGAGTTAAGAACAGTCTGTACAGTTCAGCTGTGTTTATAAGAAATGAAATCCAGCCCAGCCTGGTCTCACAGAAATCTGTCAGATTACCCCTTGCATTACATGGTTGCAGAACAATGCCAATAGAAAGTCAATTATGATACTTTGTCATGGTTACCATCTCATGAGGAGTATAAAGAGCAATGAAGTATGCATTCAGAGGTGGCCAGGTGGGGGATGGGTCCAACACATTCTCACTCCAACCTCATTGCATATCGATGTTTGGTCACAGACTTTCCATGTCCAAATGCGACATGCAAGGTACCCTACATTGGTTGTTGAAGTCCTGGGTCGCTGTGTCAAGTTCTGCCTGTTACATGCCTTGTCTTCTTTCAAAATACACTTCGGTTTTCACAGGAAATTTACCATTTAAATACAGTCTTTCAAAATAAACACACTATGTCTGTAAAACACAGCAAACTGACGTTTGTTTGACATTGGTGTTTGATGGACCCATCCACCGCCCTCCCACCTGCCCCACTTGGACTTTCATCGCCTCAACTTTCTTGTCCTGCTGCCTTTCCCCTTGACACTGCTGAGCACCATTCAACTATAATGGCAACCTTGTATCATGCTCACATGAAAGGATGGCCGACGCCACAAGTCACTAGCCAAGCGCCAAATTTTGACGACCTCGGAGTGAGACTAGGTTGATGGGTCAAATAATTATGGGAGTTTAACCAAGGTTGGGGTCCCATGTGAAACCAAAAGTAAGCTATGAGTTATTATAATTTACGTATTTATATACTTCACGTACTTACGTCACCTAACATGACATAGGCTAGCTGCATAATGTCATGTGACATAGTCTTGTGTAAACCTAACCTAAGTAGGTTTTTTGCAACCATTTTACAACTTTAACCATTTGTTTAAAACTGTTACAGTTCATCAGGTTGATTTGGCCAGGAAGTTTGAAAGGTCGCTTAATTCAGCTGCAACCTGCTACCTCAAGCCAACCATCAAAATGCTACAGATGACCCCCTCAACTGCAAAGGTAAAAGTGTCATTGTTTCTCGCGGAGGTTTTCTAAGTGTTTAAACTTTGATCAAACTTCTATAATAACTTTTGGTTGAGCAACAAGACCACAAAGATTACTTCAAAATCTGGAAAATTGATGAATGGCAGAAGAAAAGAGAAGCATGTCGCTACAGAGTGGTAACACAGAAATCATGCAGGAACTCAGAGTACTGAGCGACAAGCTAGAGCAAGTACAAAGCTACATTAAAAAGGAACTGAATAGTAAGGTGAATGGCCTTAAAGCCTCTGGAAACCCAAATCCACAATAGCCTTCTAACCATGTAATTTAGGGTCTTATGTACATTATATTAAACATGTAAAACAATTAGAAATCTGTTTCCATCCAAATTTGAAATATCTGTCTTTTAAGTTTTTGTACATTCTTGAAATTGGGTTTGATTTGGCCATGGTTATCTCTGAGATTTATTACGCAATAAATTCCAAACCAATCATAAATCATCAGTCAGTTGTCTCATCCCGCCCCCCAGTGGCAGCGCAACAAAACCTTTCTGCTCCAGCTAAATCAAGAGAGACGGCCGGCCGGCACCGGTCTCTCCCGCTTTGACGGTTGGTGTGTGTGTCAGAGTAAAGACATATTTAATCTATTAAGATTGGATGTGTTTGAATGAAAAGGCTATTATCAGAAAAACGGAGCAGATTCATGTTTTCAATGAAAACGTATCTAAATGAAGAAAGGCAAAGCGCTAGCCTCCCGTTGTCATTCATCTCAGCTAACGGCCGGGCTTAACCGGGCACATCTGCAGCGCGAGTCCCGTAGCAGCTCGCCTCCTGTTAATCAATTACAGCGGCTCCACCGGCAACGGGAGCGGTGCGACAACTCTACTTTACGCGGCTCTTTTATTGTTTATCCGTGACACTGTGTCATCTACTCGCTTTCAAATGTCCGCCACGGACAAACAGTACAGTAAACTTGTAGATAACTCAAATATATGTAATAACTTAGGTGGAAAATGCTTTAACATTTCATGCAGCCTACATGCAGCCTCTCGGCTCAGCAAACAGTAAACAACCCCGTTGGCTTCTCTACGTGTCGCTTCCGTACACAGTCAGTGGAGCACAAATGAATACGCTGCGATGCTATGCTGTACGTTTGCAGCCGGTGGAGCCTGGCCGTAACATTGCATGTAAAAGTTATGCTAACTATTCTACGAAGTAACATTAATATGAATCACAAAACATTTTGAAACTTACCATTCAGTGACCACCTGAAAGGAATCATTTTCAGCTTCTGCTTCGTCCTCTGAATCATCAGAGGGCTCAAACATGTACGGCTGGATTAAATTTGTGGCAGCCATTGCTGAGCCAGGGAGATGTCAATCAAAACGAGGGAGCTGTCAATCAGAGCGTTATCTGCCACGCCCACTCTGTCCTGGCAAGTGGTCTAAACAGCAGCAAAATAAGCTGTTTTTAAACCAGGTTTTCTAATAGTTATTAATGGTTATTTTCACTCAGACTTTTGTGGATGATTAATGAGACACTCGACTTTGATATAATATATGCATTTTTACTATTTCAAGCTGTGTTTCCAAAGGCTTTAAATCATCCATGGAGAAACTTGTAAACACACATAAAGAAGAGCTGAAAGCTGAAGTTGAAAGCTGAACTAAGCAGATCCAAGACAATATTGACTTGGAAATCGGACACCTGACTGCGCAAATGGATTCATTTGAAGCAGTGATTAATGGTTCAAAAACGAAGGCTGTGACCAGATTCGACCCTGACGTGTCTATTATCATAGCGAGGCTCGAGGCCGAAGTGGATGAGGACCTTTCGGAGAAGGTGAGCAACCTCCTCACCGAGGGTGCTCAGTGACGGCCGTTGCCAGAGCTTCGTACACTGCAAGATAAAGTGGCAATTCTGCCAGAAATCCTGCAGGGAGCGGGCCGGGCGGGGCTGCCTCTCCCCTGCATGGACGGAGTGACCATCCCAGGAACAGATGAGAAACTTCTGCCCAGTTTGTATGTGATGAACTCTTTACTCTGACCCACTGGAATGTGAACGGCTGGACAGATGCAAACTGCAGCTTACGATCTCTATTGCTGCAGTCCCTTGACCCTGACTTTATTTCTTTAAATGAAACGCACCTGAAAAATGCTGACAGTATTGCTTTGGAGGGCTATACTTGGTTTGGACAAAATAGGAACATGCATATCAAAGCCCCCAAAGCCTCGAGTGGGGTTGGTATTTTTGTTAAGGACCAGATATTTCAGTATTTTAAAGTGACCGTTGCTGATAAGGCTGTAGATGGTATTTTGCTTTAAGATTTGAACACCGAGTTTCACAATATGTTTTTGTCATTTTTTCATGCTACCTGTCACCTGAGGGTTCTGCACAAGGGAGGGACTCACTGACCTTTTTCAGCCACCTGCTTGGTATGGCCTAATATCAGATAGGGAAGATTGCCTAAGTGCCGATGAAGTGCTGCCAAGAAGAGCCATGGATTCAGTGTTAAATAAACATGGTGACTCTCTCATTAACTTCATTAAAGTTTCTACATGTTGTATTGTGAATGGTAGAGTTACTCCTCTTTTTGATAATTTCACTTCAATCTCGCCTAAAGGAAGGGCGGTAGTTGATTACATTATGGTTTATCAAGACTGTTTAGATTTAGGTACCAAGTTTAGAGTTATTATGCCGAATGACTTGCTGGAGAGTAATAGGCCGGATTGTTTTAAGCTTATGGGAGATCGATGTAAAGTCCCTGACCACTCCCTATTACTGTTGAAATTTAAAGCTAGCGTTAGTGCCGGGAGGACATCCACTGTCCAATCCCCAGCAGCTGTAAACAATTGCAGGCGGCCCAGAGTCTTTACCTGAAAATTTTCTTTCTTCAGAGTTATGCTGCACGGCTTTATTCAAAATGATCAAAAATATAGAGGCCTGTCATGGTAATCAGGAGGATTTGGATCTCTCCTATGAATCACTGTGCAGTGTGTTATATGCAGAATTGGATAGACTCACCCCTCCTAAATCCTCTGATCTAGGTAAAAAAAAAAATCAGGACATAAAGGTAAACCTTTTTGGAACTGTGAACTAAATGCACTACAGGCTGATGTTAGAAAGGCTGAAAAGAAATTAAATTAAAATGCCAAGACAGGTTGCAGAAAAAATGTTTGAGGGATGAGTTTAAACTGTGTCAGCTCATATTTGATAAAAGATTGCACTTCTTTAAGCGAAGATTCAATAGGGGTCAAGCAATGCATTTAGAACAGCTTCAGTCCCATAACCCACAACAATTCTGGAGTAAAATCAACCGAATGGGACCCAAGAAAGTGGTTAAAATACCTATGAAAGTAAAATTACCTAATGGTGATCTGGATAATAGAAATGACAATGTTTTGAAGATATGGGAAAGTGAATTTGCTAATTTGTTTTCAGGAGACTGTATCCCTTCAGTCCTTGATGAGAACACTTTGATCAATATATGCAAACCCAAAGACATTCTTGAGAGGGGGATGGATCAAGATGGGTATCCTGCAAATCAATTTTTAAATGGTAATCTCACCTTAGAAGAAGTTGCAAGAGCTATTGATAAAGCAAAAAATGGAAAAGCAGCAGGAGTAGAGGGCCTCTATAATGAAGTAAGGTTTTGTCTGTGTTGTTTAGTTTATTCCAGACATGTTTTTCGTACAGTGTTGTTCCATCTCTCTGGTATAAATCTATTACCAAGCCAATACCTAAGTCTGCCAAAAATGACCCGAGAGTCCCTTTAAACTATAGAGGTATAAGTCTCATGAGTACGGTTTACAAAATATATTCATGTATTCTTAACTATAGGCTTTCGCAGTATTTGGAGATGTCTGACTTACTTGTCGAGGAACAGAATGGTTTTAGGAAGCACAGTTCCTGTATTGATCATATCTATACTGTGACCACAGTTATTAGAGCAAAAATTCAAGAGAAAAAAACAACTTATGCATGCTTTATAGACTTCCAAAAGGCTTTCAATTGGGTTAATAGAGATTTACTTTTCTTTTAACTAACCCAGTATGGTGTTGATGGAAAATTTTATAAAGCCATAAAGTCATTATATCAGGCTCCTATAGTGTGTGTCCAAGTGATTGACTCGACTACAGGCTGGTTCACACCATACGGAGTGAAGCAGGAAGATGGTCTATCTCCCACTCTTTTTGCCATATTTGTAAATGATTTAGCCCTAGAGCTCAAAAACTCTGTTCTATGTGTAACTCTGGACGATGTTGTTTTGGGTTGTTTACTTTATGCGGATGATTTAATTCTTCTGGCAGAGTCAGGAGACACCTTACAGAAGATGTTGAATGTTGTTCAACTCTGGTGCTCTAAATGGAGGCTTGTGTTCAACCAGACTAAAACCCAGATTATGCACTTCAGAAAAAAGGGTACTGCAAGATCCCCACAGAACTTTCTACTGGGTGATATGCCTTTGGAATTTACCGATTCTTATAGATACCTCGGCTTTACTTTGGATGACTTTATGTCTTATGATGTGGGGATTGGAATACTTGCAGACTCTGGGGGAAGAGCTATAGGGTCAATAATTAGTAAAATGAAATTCTGTAAAGATATTGGTTACTCCACATTCTTGTAGCTTTATGTAGCTTGTGTATGTCCAATTCTCATTTATACAGCTGGAGTATGGGGTAACAAGGATGCTAAAAAAGTAAATTCTATTCAGAACAGGGCCATAAGATGTTTCCTCGGGGTACATACATTTGCCCCCAGTCTTGCAATACAGGGAGATATGGAGTGGGAGCCCATGGAAATTAAACAAAAGGGAGAAATGATACGGCTGTGGAATCACTTTATTAATATGCCAGAGAGTAGATTAACAAAAAGGGCTTTCAACTGGCATAAGGCTCGCAGTCACCCCTGGACAAAGGAAATTCTTTGTATTTTTAGGGAGGCTGACCTTGTGTACATTTTTCATAACATGCTTTGTTGTAACATCAGTATATTGAAACAAAAGTTAATTCTCCAGTATAAAGAGAAATGGTCAAATCACATATGGCTCAAGCCCAAGCTTAGATCATATGTTCAAATGAAGCAGAGTCTTGGCCCTGAACCCTACGTTACTTCCTTTCTAACCAGAAGCCAGAGGTCACTGTGTGCTCAGCTGAGAGCTGGTATCCTACCCCTCGCTATTGAAGTGGGGCGGTTCACTGTGGTACCTGAAGACAATAGGATATAACTAGAGTCTAACTAGAGTGATGTTAGCCCTCATTACCCAAGACAGGAGATATTTATTGTCATGTGGTTTCCATAAATCTGTCTTGCAAAAAAGCGAAAGACATCTGATACAAATTTGAGAGGGTTAGCATGTTGTTATTGTTGTAGACTGATGGATGTCTTTTCTTTATTCCTTCCAGGCAGCCATGTGGGTTTCAGCCAATTTTTTGTTTTATTTATTTACTATATTTATCAAATACTGTATTGTTGTATATGTAGTTTAAAGTACAACAAAATGTGTAACTGACTTCGTTCATGTGCAAGTTGGAGACTTTGAAATCTCAGACTCACCTTGCTTAAGACTGAAGGTTTTGTGAGGTCTCTATTAAAACATAATTCAGCTTTGGAATAGTTTGTCTATTATGATGTTTCTCCATACTTGGACATGAAGTTTTGTCGTTAGCATGGAAGTGGTTCTTTGGCCAGTGATTGCCCCCTGATAGCCATAAGCATTAAATGACCCAGCAGAGAACCAGCCGAAGCTGGCACTGCATGGTAGGGGCCTTGTGCAGTATAGAAATGGGTATGATTATCAGTTTAGCAGCCCCCTTGGTGGCTGTGCGCCTCACAGAGCTGTGCATTACACCAAACTAGAGCCCTGGTGTTCACTATTCCTGAGACCGGTGCTCTGACAGAGGTGCTTAAAGCCCCTTTCCTGCTCACTCAGGAGGCCTCACTGTGATAGAGCAGGGAAATTTAGGTCACAGCAGTCATGTATATGGACACTGGCTGCAGAGGAACTACCCAGGGCATCACCTGGGACAATGCCCAAATCCAGTTACTCAGTGACTGGTGGCGTGGGGCAACATGAACAGAATTTTTTATCATTTTATGGATGCTGAGGGTTTGCATCATACTTCAGTCTTGTATTTTCAAAAAGTTTTTTGAAAAATGTCCCAGTGAGAATGCCTGTTTGTTGAAAACGTATTCAACCATGCGAAACATGGCTCAATGTGGATGCCAGTTCACAAATGCTTTGAGCACCATGAGTTCCACTCAGGGCCATTTAGATAAATCCCAGCAGCACAGGACTCTACTCAGAAAGTTTTAACTTCTCTCTCAACACAATCACACAATTTTCACAAAAAAACTGGGGACAGTCATCTGCCAATTAATGGGATTTATGGCATAAATAGAAATTTGGTTTTGAACATTTTTCTCATGGTCGGACGATCACAGTCTGATGTGGTGGTGCTATTTGCTTACATCAGCTTTGCTCCACCAAGGCTTCATTTCTCTTTGAGGAAAATTGGATTGTCTTGCTCCAGGAGCTGACAATGATGGTGGCAAGCAGTAAACCCAAATAAAAACTTTGCACATTTGGTACACATATTTGCTATGACAAAGTTTGCATCTTGTTATATCTTTTTGTCTTATAACTGGGTAATCTCCACACAATAGAGGATGCCCCATTTTCTTACATAATTTCCCCCTCATCAAGACACTGAGTGCTTCTCTCAGTTTTATTTCCCTCAAGCTGTCTCTGTCTCAATAAACAAATACACAAGTACTAAAGCAGCTCGACACATATACAAAGTACTTCTGCATCTGGATGGAAACTGCTTGGCATTAAGTCTGTAAATGTAAATGTGTCTGCATGGCTTATAGTCAGTAAAGGGTTGTTTGCCTCCAGCTTTTTTAGCTCAGCAGCAGAAATGGTATGTGTAATCCTCAGACTTTTATTGGTGTATTTGCTCTGTAGCAGTAGCGGTGAGGGGTTATACCATGAGATGTTTAAGGTGTAATGATCCTGAAAGTCCATTCACAATTACATACATTGATAGGTACATAATACTAATGCATGGGTCAACCCAAAACCTATAGGTGCCACCAGATGACCCGTGGGTCAAGAAGTCTGGGCAAGCTTGTTAGAAAATATTGTGGGTTTCCAGCAGGCAGGGCATAAAGTGACAAAGCAGCACTCCGAGTACGATATTAATTACTCACAGAAACATTGTGCAATAGTCCACCTTCCACCTTGTCTTTACCTGTCTCTGTCACTCACTCTGTCTGTCTTAAACACACTTTCTTTTTTAACTTTCTTTTTGAGCTAGGGACTGATTTTTTAATTCTGGGCCGATACTGATAACACTTTTTAAAATAACAATTTCATCAATAGTCGAAACTGATTTTTTTTTTTTTATATATATATTGGTGCTGTTGTAAATTTTTTATTTTAATTTAATTAATTTCATTTCATTTTAATTTCATTTCATATCATTAATTTAATTGATTAATTAATTTTTAATTAAACCTAGTAAACCCAGAAAAAAAGGCCCCTATTATTTAGTATGCTTTGCTATGTAGTTATGTTGTTGTTGTTGTTGTTGTTGTTGTTTTTGATTTGTTTTTTTTCTTCCCCCATTGTGGCGCCCCCTGTGGGTGACGGTGCCTTTAGCATTCACCTATACTGCCTATGCAATGGACTGGCACTGGTTGAAGTCCTACATATTTAAATCTCTTTAGTCATAATATCTGGTAAAAATATTTCCCTGTGAGAATATGTCAGTCTGTGTCCTATCAGCAAGCTAGCAAGCAAGTGTCTCTCTGTCCACACTGGATCTTTTGAATATGCACTTGTGATACGTCAATGGTGACGCCTTAAGTATGGATGGGTTGGTACTTGCTGTCTTCTGACGTTTGTACTTGTTAAACAGAAAACTCATTTTATACATTTACTGGAAATGACATACCATATACTATAAAGCCAACAGCAGTTGGTTGTTACCAGCTACAGTCATTACCAGAAACCTTTTGCTCCCTGGTAATCTCTCTCCTCACTGTCCTTGTCCTAATTCCAGACAACTGTTTAACTATAGTGCATAAAGTTGCTGGTTTGCAGGTCAGGTTCTGGTGATTGATTAATGTTTGCAGGTTTGGGCAGGGTGGTTTGGCTCTCATAATGGGCCAGGTTGTTGAAGGATCTTAAAAACACTGACCCGTGCATCACTACCACCAAGTACAACCACTACAGAGACACAAAGGCCTGCTATGGAACTTTTTTTTGCATATGTTGTTATTATGCACTAAACATCTTTGCTAAATGAATGGTTAGGGGCAAATTTGGACAGACACAGCTGTGTTACAGCTAGGGGGCGTATTTTACAAATTACATGCAAGGGAGTCATGAGAAAAAAATGCATGGAAAAAAGTATGCATAATTGTTTGTCTTGTGGTGAAAAGAAATGTGATGAGCCTTTCAGTTCTTCTGATATTTCAGTAAATATCAAACTGAAGTAAAATAAAACAAATTCAGTATTCTGTAGACAGTCTAGAGCCTGCGAACACAGTACGGCACTTGACACTTTCTTTATGAGTACCATTTTCAAGGTCAAAGTTCTACAAAGATTAGATATTTTACTTCAGGATAGGGGAAAGGTGTGTCAGCAATTTCTGTTCAAAGTGATGGCTTCATCAGGCCTCTATGGCACACTAGGATGGTTTGCAAGCAAGTGTGAAGCTGTGGAGATGAAGGTCAGCACCTTAGTGTGAGGCCATGGTCTTTGCAGAGAACACACTGGAGTTTAAGCACAAGGGACTTGTTGAGTAGTGAGGGAAAAATGAAGCGTGACATCAACAGGCAGGCGTGTGCAGCTTCAGAACTGGGGCGGAAAATACATGGATGGATATTCATATGGCAGTGATCAAGTTCTCACTGACCTTTATGTTTTCTTCCTCAAGGACCTGATCAATAACTGTAACATGGTGGCCTCTCTCCACACAATGTCAACAGAAAAATTTGAAACTGCAGACTGAATTTTTCATTTTAATACCCGAGTCTGTAAAGAATGTATAAATGCTGAAAGACTTTATTCTCAAGTAACAGAGCACCTCGTAAAAGATCCATGCTAATGTGCCGTGCCTACAGGCTAGTCAAACAGACAGTCTTAAATAGTGGATTTAGATGATGTAAGGACAGAGAGTGCAGCACAGGAAGCTCTCCTCTCTCTGTTTCCACGTCCATCTTTCTCTTAATATATGCCTCTTACACACACACACACACACACACACACACACACACACACACACAGAGTCTAAGAGTCTTTCTCTTATTGTTCTTCAGAACAAAATCTTTAAGATAGAAATTTTTGTCTCTGTGTAAGTGTGATGTGCGTATGCATACGCGTGTGTGTGTGTGTGTATGTGTGTGTGTGTGTGTAAGCCAATGTTAGTGATAATAATTGATTTGACAGAGTCTAGGAGTTAGGTGTCAGCTAAAATGAGAGTATGGTTGAATGGACCCACCATGCGTGCCCACACACACACACACACACACACACACACACACACACACACAAATGCAGACTGTGTTTGCAGGGTTAAATAGAGTTATTTCAGCTTGCCCTCCCTCTTCACTGACACTTGGCGCACACATGCATACCCTCTCTCTCTCTCTCTCGCACACACACAAACACACACATATGCACACACACACACACACACACACACACACACACACACACATCATTACAGGTAGCTAAATAGATAAAGCAGATATACATGCAGAATTTAAAAACAAAAACAAAAAACATATATATTACTATAAATATGTCTTACAGCTCAAGTTTGTTGCAGCATGAAATGACCTTAGGTGAAAAAATGTAAGGTAATAAAATTCTTCTTCTTCTTCATCTTCTTCTTAGTAGCAGTATGTATTTTATTTTTTTATTTATTAATTTAATTATTTTATTTTCATTATTTATTTTTTTCTTTTCTAAAATTGGTCTTTTAAAGTGTGGGTTCATCTTCATTCTTTTCCATTTTTTTTATTTTTTATTTTTTATTTTTTTATTTTATTTATTCATTTAGGAAAATGCCCACTTACTTGTGTGCAAAAGCAGTGATGTAGATCAGAGTGGCAAGCACTCATCATCATACTACTACTACTACTACTAATAATAATAATAATAGCACCTGGAAGTGTCAGTTCATTTTCCAAATAGGATTATATGAGGTACTTTTCCATAGTCAGTTTAGTATTATCACTGCTTCACCTTGTCCTCTGTCGGTTTTCTCTAGGGTTTTAGCCAAAAGGCCCATCTGAACTTGACCCAGCGTAGACAACAACGTTTCCTTCATATTTTGAAATGACGATCACTGAAGAGTTTGAGAATAAGGTTGACACCTCTAAGACATAAGTATAAATCATCAGCAATCAGCCACCAGCCACTGTGTGATGGCTATCGTCACACAGCCCTATTTGGCATGGAACTCAACAGTAATTATACCTTGCAGAACACAGGAGTTGCTGGTGTACTGTTGCCTCTGATAGTTTGTCTGTTAGTCTGTGTTATTGTGTGACTTTCTGATCCCAACTAACATGGCATCCACAGCAGAACATTGCTTGGCTTCTGTGCTGGTTAGGAAGGTAGAGGAAATGGGAAGATTGATAGCCCAAGATTTTCAAGGAAGGCTTGGCTAAGTCACGAAATCATACAAACCTTTACTAAAATTTGAATGTTTTTAGATATGAATACATAAGAAACACTACTGGGAAGCTTCAGAATGATGCAAAGATCTCAAAAACAAACAAACAAACAAAAGCAAAACAACATGCCCTTATAGATTGTTCAGACAGTGGGACTATCCGAAGTTGTTTCAGTGACAACATCCCAAACTGGCAACAAGAACAGCCTGGACCTCCAGTGTTAAGTCAGAACATGTGCATCAGATCTGAGAGCCAAGGCAGTAATTAGAATAACTAAGTGTATGCATAATGAATGAGTCTTTCAACCTGTTTTCTGTGATTAAGTATAATTACATTGTGTATTGCATGTAAACAATACTGCGTGGACACATTTGGAAGATGATATAAAGTTTTGCAAGTGATTCCAAGGTCACCTTCGACTTCACTCTGTTTTCTCTGAAGAACGTAGGGGATGTGACTTGCATGAGGAAAACAAAGAAAAAGAAAGTTAAATGAAATAATAAAAAAAAAATTCAAAGTTTTATTTAACAAATCTCTTTCCTGAAAGGCTTGAAGCTTTTATTGAGGTCTCTGCTGCACCAAATTGGAAACCATTTTATTTATGAATGTATTTTGTTTCCTGAACACAATGCAGAGTCAGACGTAATGATGTGAAAAAATGTCTTTAATAAAACAAGTTGGTGCATAAAATTGAACAGCCAGACTTATTTCTAATATAGTGTGGTAATATTTATTTTCATTTTGTTTTCAGTAGGTGTGTGAGATTTAATAATTTAGTAGCCCACAGTGCTCATTTAGCCCAGGTTTAAAATGCTCTGGAGTCCGAGCAGAGTATTGTGTGAAATGACTTGTGGCAGCCGGGAGAGGAGAACGGATCACTACAGCAGTGCTCGCTCTCATTTAGCGTCCAATCTGTGCTCTTCCAGCTCAACACCCTTTAAAGACTGCTCAAGCATATGTAACTTTCACTACCTTCAACTTTCTACAAGTTACATCATGTTAATTTTAGCAAAAGTATGTCAGTAATTTCTTCAAAAGTTCAATTATTAATTAATATTCCTAACTGCTGTAGCACAAACTGCATGGAGCCTTTATTGTCTGTTTTAAGCATCAACAGATGACACTGATAAAGACTCACAATGATGTCATCTTCTAATTCATCTCTGATCCTCCAGAGTATTCTGCCTGCAAATATCCTGCTACTGATGACATTTTGATATGAATAAATGCTTAAAAACAAATTAAGGATTCAAAAAAATATTCTGTGCCATCTCATAAACCGTTATGTCACTTCAATATGAATAGAATTTTATGACAATATTGAAAAATATATACGACATGCAGCTTTCCCTTGTCTGCCACATTTTCCTATTTAATGTGTTTATGTTAGTTTAGCCAACTTCGATAACAACAGTTAATTCACAGTAACGGTAGATTAGTCAACTAACAGAACATGGGTGATATATTTCCCTACCCAATCTGAAAAGCCAGGTAAGTTCATTCACATAGCAACAAGGCAATGCAAAGTGCTTTGCATAAAATATTAAAAACATTGATCAAAATAAATAAACAATGAAAAATAAAAATAAAAAAGAGGACATTTAATTACAAATGAAAATTGACAATAAAGAGCTGGAGAATAAAACGTACATTTTATTTGATTTTATTTTACTACTTTACATTTACATAATTTCATTTCATTCTCTTATTTTTTTTTTAAGTTTTTTTGGGCATTTTTTAGCCTTTAATGGATAGGACAGACAAGTGTGAAAGGGGGAGAGAGAGAGGGAGTGACATGCAGCAAAGGGCCACAGGCTGGAGTCGAACCCGGGCCGCTGTGGCAACACCCTTATACATGGGGCGCCTGCTCTACCACTAAGCCACTGACACCCCTTATTTTTTACTTTATATAATTCTCTATTCTTACTTTATACAATTGCCCCTAGGAGACCATAAAGTATTTCTGTTTCTGATTCTGAAAATTAAAAAAAAGCTTAAAATATACTAAGAGTGTACAACATACAAAATAAAAGTTAAAGCAAAGTGTAAGAAATTATCAACTATTTGATTTAATAAAAGGCAGCTTTTCAAAAGTCTTCAGCCTTGATTTAATAACATTTACAGTTACAGCTGACCTGCAGTTTTTAAGGGAGGTTGTTTCTGAAATTTGGTGCATAAAAACTAAGTCTTGACTCTGGGGACACAAAGCAGATGTAATGTAATAATGGAACGGAAGATTCTAAATTTATTTGGACCATAAAATGTAGCACTCAGGCCCAAGCCTGTTTATTCCTTCCTACTGAAATCGTAATTCTTGATAAATTGCTCAGACATACAGTTTTATATTTGGGGAAAAAACAAACAAACAAACAAACAAACAAACAAACAAAAAAAAAAACACCTTGGTAATTTTCTTAAACAGCTAAGATCAACTAAAAATTAATGACAGTGTGTGTGTTCATGGTAATGAAGGAATGTGTTGCCCAGTGCAACAGTTGCTGTGTTTTTAACAGGTGTTGAACAACAATGGAGCTCTATGGGAGAATGTGGGAAATAAGCTATGTTCAGGCTGTAGATACACATGCAGTACTAATGTTGGATCAGTTGTTAGTTTGGGTCTTTTCATTAGATTCTGAAAATTGGAATTTAGAATTTCACCAAACTTTTAGTTAAAGTTTTGAATACAGTTAATGATGCATTATTATTCTCACTTATTAGAAAACATGAGAGATACATTTGGGATAATCAAACAGAGGCTTACATGCAAATGAGTGGATTTTTTCCCTTAAACCAAAAAGATAAGGATTGTTTTGGCAAAGCACGTTCTTTTAATGACGCTGATGCTTGTTTTTAGGGCTGTATCTGACTCAGAATTATGTCAATCAAATCGGATTTGGCTTTCCAATTCAAATTGATTTCCATTCTTTTTTTTTTAATATAGAGTTTGAGAGTTTAAATGGTGGGACATTCAGGGTGACGACAAATGACTCAGTAAACAAACTAAGGTAGGCTTCTGAACTAATGTGTGCTTACTATGCTAACAACGGATTGGAAATGTGCTATGACATTTTTTGCTGAAACTCGATATCAAACAAAAGGTGGAGACTGTATCGTATCAAATTGCTGTGAGCTGTAAATGTACCACTTTAATGTTGTTCGAGACATAAGCAGCTTATTAGACGATGGGCCCCTGGACACAGATATGCAAAGGGCCCCATCACCTCTCCTACACAGAAGGAAGACACCAAATTTGTGGTGTTTTGTGTCTCTTTGGGGTAATTTGTGTCTTTTTTTTGTTGTTGTTTTGTGTCTCTTTGCAGTTCCTCTGCCGGTCTTTGTGGTCTTTTTAAATCTTTTACTGGCCTGTATGAGTTAATCTGAGTAACATTTTGCAAAAATGCCAGGAGGCCTCTGACACATTGAGTCCCTGGGTCGGTGCCTGGTAGGCCCACTGAGTAAACATCCATGACTGAAAAGCAGTCACGAACATGCCCTGCACACTGACTGATACAAAATAATTATTTTAATAATAATAATAATAATTAATTAATTAAGAAAAGAACAAAGTTGTATGCCTGCCTCTGTGCACCAGTCAAGTTGCAGTTAGAATTCCCATCCATATCTGTGAAAACATGGATGCTTCACACATATCTTCACCCTGGCTGTGCAGATCTTTACAATCAGCACAGTTTCAAGGTGAGTCACCATTTCTGTATCTGACCAAATGTCTCCCCTTCTGTTCCTGAGTCATGATGCTGAATAATAGCCATAAAAGTATATATGCAGAATAATCTGATGTGCCAGGGAAGTTGACCTTTGATGATTTGGATATTAAGTGCCATCACTTCATGGTTTAATCCTATTAGACCTTTATTGTGAAATTTTGTGACAATTAGCATGCATGAATTCTTGAGTTTTGGCCCAAAACATGTTTTGTAAGGTCACAGTGACCTTGGACCTTGGACCACCAAATTCTAATTAGTTCATTGTTGAGTCCAAGTGGACACTTTGCCAAATTTAAGGAACTTCCCTCAAGGCTTTCTTGAGATATCAACTTCAAGAGCATGAAATGGGTGAGGTCACAATGACCTTGACCTTTGGCCACCAAAATCTATTCAGTTCACTGTCGAGTCCAAGTGGATGTTTGTGCTAAATTTGAGGAAATTCCCTCAAGGTATTCTTAGGATATGTGTTCATGATAATAAGACAGGAGAGGTCACAGTGACCTTGACCTTCCACCTACAACCACCAAAATCTATTCAGTTCATCCTTGCATCCAAGTGGAGAGTTGTGCCAAATTTGAAAACAAAACAAAAAAAATCCTCAAGGGGTTCTTTTTTTTTTAAGATATTTTGGGGCTTTTTTTGCCTTTATTTGATAGGACAGACAGAAGAGAGAGAGGGGGAGTGACATGCAGGAAAGGGCCACAGGCTGGAGTCGAACCTCGGGCCGCTGCAGCAACAGCCCTGTACATGGGGCGCCTGCTCTACCACAAAGCCACCGACGCCCCATCCTCAAGGGGTTCTTGAGATATCGTAATGGATGGACAATCTGAAAACATATTGCCTCTGGCCACAGTTATCTCTGCTTGACTTTAAGAGTCTAATTCGACTGAACGGTCTCCGACTGTGGATTCCAGTCTTTGACTTCCAGGGGGTAGCTCTATTTACTTTATGGCTGCAGGGAGATTTCTGTTAATACAATATAGTCCTAATCGTGGAAAGAAAGAAAACAATGCTTGAGGGGAAACTGTTGTAAATGTTGATCAGAGATGAAACACTGAAGTCTGACTTTATATCACAAAGAGCTCCACTGGTGAGTAGAGATTTAGAGGACAAATGTCATCAAAGTGTCCGTCACTTAAATTATCTAAGAAAAGATGAATTAAATTTAAGGAAAACTGATTTATAGAAAAAAATAATAAACTTGTTACCTCCTGTCCCCAATCACTTGATGATAGCACTGCTCCCTTACACTATGCTATTATTTTCAACCTGTCTAAATCCTCAGAGGAAGCCTGAAGACAAAAACAATCCTAGGCCATGAATTAATGAAGGTGGAGCGGTCACTGGGCTGCGATATGATCAAGAACTACTTCCCGCCTCTCTCGACAACTGTGCCAACACACTCTCAGTCTGCCCGTGAGCCCAGAGGTCTGTGCAGTGGCCCGTAGTACCAGCAGAACACTGTGGCTGTACTGGGCAGCTCCCCGTGTGAATGCACAGGAGTGTGAGAATGTGAAGCGGGGCAGTTCTACATTTGAGCATGGATCTCAGCTCACTTCCCCCTGATAAATAGGAAAAAAAATCCCTCACACACACACACACACACACACACACACACACACACACACACACACACAAAGGCAAAAAGAGGCTACTGTGGTGCTGTCACTGCCTTCTCTTCCCTCTCCTGGCTCCTCTCTTTCCTCCACGTCCTTTTGTCCTGTCTTTCATTTGTTCCCTGTAGAGTTTTCCATTGGTCACTCTTGTTCTCTCTCTTTTTTATTCCATCTACTCTCTGTCTATGTGGATCGTTCCCCTGCTCAGTGTTCCTCTCTCTGTGTGTTTGCCTCTCTCTTGGTGACATGGTTCAGTAGAGCGTATTCTCACTGGCCACAGTAACACTCCAGTAATCCAGGGAATTCTCTCTCTCTCTCTCCCCTTTCTAACACACACACACACACACACACACACACATATTATGAAAGAAAAGCAAAAAACAAACAAAGCTGGATGTGCCGCTGTCAGTTTCACCCCTTTGCCATTGGCTGTGTGTGTGTGTGTGTGTGTGTGTGTGTGTGTGTCATCAGTAGTTTTTTGGGGGGGCAGCTTATTTAAGATAGTGATTTTATCATTATGTAAATGACATCAGGAGAGCAGCCCCATCTCTTCTGATTGGCTGCTGCTCCCACATCCTTGCGTGTGTGTGTGTGTGTGTGTGTGTGTGTGTGTGTGTGTGTGTGTGTGTGTGAGTGCAGGTTCAAAATGAGCCAATCAACACTAATTGTTTCCTGTGTGTCTGTCTCTCATCTTGTCCGTTGAGAGGTTGATGTCAAAAAGTCACTGTTAATTTGATGCATCCTCCCTCCGTGTGTGCTTGTGTGTGTCGGGTCCATCATCAGATCCTCTCCTTGGAGTTTAGAAAGCACCACTGACAGTAACAGCAGTCACCACTGCCACCTACATCACAACAGCTCCTTTCTTAGACACTTTCAAGGCCAGACAGAAACCCAAATGGAATGGGTCTCTCAACAATGCACAGATGTTACGATCCTACCTCAACCTTAATGACCTATGTCTAGGGTGACCAGATGAGACTGGGAGTAATTCGGGACCAGGAGGGTGGGGGGGGATGGGGTGGGGGTCTTGACTGTCATGACATGTCAGCTTCATTAAAATCACAGCTGCAAATTAAAGCAACAATAGATGTAAAAACACACAGGGAACTGATCACAGATGTATTGTCTCTAATTTAATTTTAACAATGTTTTCAATCTTTTCCTTTTCCTTTTTTTTCAATATTTTTCAAATTGGAAATGTCTCGTTTTATTTTATGGAAGTGATCAATGTGAGTGCACTTGTCCTTTAAACTCAATTAAACAAAAAAAAAGCTAACACAATAAAAGACGCCTAGTACATTCGTAACAGGTGTATCAGTTTGTAGAACAGTTCTGAACAGTTAGAATAAGTGGCTTCTCGTGGCTGCCTGCACTTCCCTGTCCTCGCGGCTGCAGCTTGTGCTCTCTTCATCTACTCGCCACTGCTGTACACAATTTAAAAACTACAACACCCATAATTCATGTAGGAACTGCTGTAGCCAATGTGCAGCCGGCGGGAGCTGCAGGATGACCTGACCACCATGATCAGTTTTTAATGTTTTATGAGGCTATAACTACTCCAGACTCTACTCTAGTGTCATTTTCGGGACAATTAGGGCAGGATTCGGGATTCGGGACAACTGCTTGGATTTTGGGACAAATAGACACAATTTAAGTGTTTTTTTAAGGTTTTTTTTGGGTGTTTGGGTCCTTAAACAAACGTCCAGTCTATGGCCTTAATGTCCACATTTCACATTGTTTAATTTGAAGGATTTTTAGAGGTCTGAAGACGTGGAAGGTTTTCATTACTTCAAACTAAAAAGGGCAAAATTAGTGAAAGGTAACAAAAGATAAACACAACACTAATTACATGGATGAAAAAAGCCCTTAAGAGGACCTTGAGTTGGACCTGTCAAACCACTTTTCCAAGGTTAAGAATGAATTTTGATACTTAGACAAGAAGTCCTCGAGTGCTATGAGCAAAGCTAAAGCTACCACTGGAGACACTTGGGTTGGGCTCTGTAACTTTATTTTGTTTTCCGGGAATTTTGGACGACTTCCACAGGAAACCTTCAGAAAATATAATCGCACTGCTAAATAAATACATACATTCAAAAAAAGTAAATAAATAAAAATGAAAACTATGACATGCAAGGTTATGTAATCACAACAGCTATTCTGATCTCCACCTGTCATCTATGACCCCTCAAATGTAGGACCTGTTGGTGGGCATAACCCCGCAGGTTGGGAGCCATTGTGTTATTGAATTGCATTATGGGAAAAACAGCATTATGTTTTAAACATTGCTGCCATTGTTGTGTTAATTAATATTATTCCTTTGCACTCTTAATGCCACTAGAGCACATGTTATTGCTTGTCCTGGTTTCTAAGCACTTATTTGAATTAATCTTGGATTGACCCGACAATAAGGCCAACACATTACAGCAGCATTACAACGATGAGACATGAAACACAGTGAGTCACTACAACATAGAGTATGTTGCAATATATTTGAAATTAGAACCAACCGCATGTAAGTACCCAAATTAAAACAATAAAAATTTATTCAGAAAAAAAAGATGTTTTAAATTTCAAAGCATGTCCATGTGCCTTTGTGCATACGTGTGTGTGTGTGTGTGTTTGGCTATTGTTTTCCCAAAACTCCAGCTTCTCTGCCTTTATCAGCTCTCCTCTGATGGAATGCCCTGCTGCGTGTGTGTGCGTATGTGTGTGTGCGTATGTGTGCGTGTGCGTATGTGAGCGTGCATGGGTCATCTGCGTTGATGAGATATTCATTAAGCGCCAAACCATGAAATATCAATTATGCAAAAGTCTTGTTTGTGTTTGGCCGTCCAAAACTCATCCAAGACGGCTGTGAGAATGCCGACAGAAAAGCATAATGACGCCGAGAGCGGATTAACAGGCGCTATTACAATGGTTTCAAATGCCAAACAGAGCAGAGTCACACAGATATGAAAACCTGCATGTTCGGTTATCACGGCCCTCAGTGGCCCGCACAAACCTCACACTGCTCATTTCATAATTATTCTGTTGTAATTAACAACTGGCATTGTCCTCTAATAAACATGTGGGGAATGTTTACTGTCTGCAAAATGAGGCTTAAATACTTAAACAGATGTGGATTATTGATGCCGTATTTATTCATTTATTTTATTTAAAATGTTAATGGCCAGTATCTTCGGAAATTTATTTCTTCTTCTTTTTTTTTTCCACGGACCCAGATTTATTTTCTGATCATGACAGAACAGCGTCTCAAACAGTGTTTGGACTGTTGAACAATTTTCAGTGCTGAAATACTGGAAACTGATATTTTGTAAATGACCTCTCTTTTTAAATTTATTTTTTATTTTTGGTCATGTGCAAAGAGCCACACTATACGTCAGATTTTTAATGAAAATAAATTATTATTTATTATTTATCAAGAATCAAAACTGTTTAAATGCCAGAGGAGAGTCGTCTGTTGCTATGGAATAAATAGAAAATTTGGAAGAAAAGTGAAAACAAGGAGTGTGATTGGCCAGGCTGCCGGGAAAGGGAGGGACTACCTGATAAACTACTAGCAATATAAAAAAAAAAACAAAAAAAACCACACACACACACACACACACACACACACACACACACACACGTCCAGACAAAAATGTTAATGGTTATCTATCAGTTCTTTCAAAGACCACAACCCCTCAAATCAAATTTTGGTTGCTTCTGGGTGAGCTCTCCCTCTTTTTATCATCATCAGTTATTTCCCCTCTACTTTTCTTTTTCTCTGACCCCTCTCTCTCACACACTCACCATCTTTTTTATCTTAACACCTCTCTTTCATTCTGCTGTCAATGTCTCTGCCATACAGACATGGAAAGATTAGTCCAAAGAGACTAAATGGATTTCTTCTCTACAACAAAATCAGAGCACTTAATACAATTCTCACCTCTCCTTTCATACATGCTCAGGGTGACTCTAGAAAAAACAAACACCTTACTTATTCATATGTAACCATAATTACTGCACACATTATATTTTGGGGTTATTACAGTGTAATTTTTTAATGGGTACATCATTTATATACTAAGATTCAGCATTACTGAGTTACTGCTAAATTATTACGACACTGTCATTCATAGTACTTTGTGTATTGTTCATGTATTTTAATGTGCAGTGTTTAAGTGGAGTCATTGTGTTCCCTTGGTTATGAGCTATTTAGTTCCTACCTGCTACCTACCTGTGGGGACAGGTATGAGTGATACATAAAGTAAAGTGAGTGCCTTGCGCTTAACAGTGAAAAGAAGTTGCTGCACCCCTTAAGTTGGGATGTGTCAGTACTGTCTCACAGAAGAGGTTTACGCATATTTTCCTCAGACTATATTACACAAATAATCAAAAACATTTAAAAAATCACTTCTGGTTAATTAAATTTACTCTGGTTTTGATTTTTTTGTTTGTTTGTTTGTTATTTTGAGCATGAGTCAATGGCACAAAAGTGAAAAGTGAAAAGTATCATATACTAATAGTCCCCACACACACACATACACAGACACACATAATGAATGCCAATACATTTTGTGTGGGAAAATCCCTGAAACCAGCTTTATAGATTTTTCTATATATTTTCTTTCCTCAAATAGATACATATTAAAAATGTTGCTACAGCAGGTCTCTGTGAGGTGAATATCGTCTTATTACCTTTTGCAGAATACAAGGACATGCAATAATAAACCCGCCCACCTCCTGTCTGACGGCTGAGAGGTTGGTTCATACACTGAACTATGAATTGGGGGTTAGACCAGGTCACACTCCCTACCTTGTGATCACTTACACTCAAATTTTGATCAAGTAAAAGCCTTTGAACCACTCTGAATAAGATGTACACCATTTAAATGCATGACACAAGATCTCCTATCAATGAAGTTTACACAAATCCCTTAAAGTTCAAATGTCAGAGAACATTTCTACGCACACCAAGACCACTCGCTGTTGTCTTCCCTCATATTTTGCTTGTGCTTTCAGCAAGTCATATCTTTCTTTCCCTGCCAACACCTGGAAATGGAACACACTCACTCCATTAATTAACATGCAATGGAATCATTATCTCACCGCTCCAGCACAGACCAAACTGGTGTTGGAGAAGAATTTCCCATTCCAAAACATTTATGAGCCACCACATCAAGGTTACACTAATAATGTAGTGCTATGTTGCCATCCTGTGGAGTTCAGAGGAGAAAACACACACACACACACACACACACACACACACACACACACACACACACTACTGCATCTGTTCATGCTGAACCAGATGAGAACATGAATGATGAATTTAGAGGACTGATCTTGTTTCAGAGCCACATTAGGTGTGCATATACAGGGCTGCATGTTACTCTGTGCATTTCAACCTGCCTCATTGGGATCAAGATAAAACTGCCATGCCAAGAGATTCTCAGCATGCAGTTGCTACATTAGATTGAGCCTTTCAAACAGACTATCAAACAGCTCTGTGTACTGTACATCAAAAAACATTCACTTGTACGGTACGAAGAAAACACATAATTTGATTGGCTGGATGAGCATGTAATAGAGGTTATCTAGTAGGGTTTCGAGATGTCCCAACTGGTGGTGGAATATTCTCAAGAAAGAATCCAGTGTAATAGAGCAGATCACCCAAACTATCAAAAGAGTGTTTTCACTTATCTGTACTGGTATCTAACTTTACCGTTTGTTTGAACATAATATTGTTTGCTGTGTTCAAAGTTCTGTTTGCAACGGATAATTAACAGAGTTCCCTGTTGACAGTTTTTAGTGCAACTACTTTCCCCTCATGGAAAAGTCCCTGTTGACAGCAACATCTGTGGATTACCCAGATAAACAGAGACAGGAATATCGGAAAGACACGCAGAAATGTAAGTGATTTTTCAGCACGTTTTCACTCCTAACTCGGTGAATACCGACGCTTGGTCAGCGGCCCCATACGTTATGCTAAGCTATGACACCTGAGGCACCCCTCCAGCATCAGTTTTGAGTGCTTAGGGATAGTGTGTCATTTTAAGAACTCTACATGCATTGTGTCTTTTCAAAATAAACTTCAGTTTTTATATAAGAAATGTACAGTTTCCACTAGGTAAATGTATTTTTAAAATACACAACAAATGCATATGGTTCGGTAAAGAAAAAAACCCATCATGGTTTGGCTTAAAATAAGTACATCTGTCACTATTGTAATGTAATGTCTCATGACATATGAGACTGTGCCTGCAGTAGCCTCTCCAAGGCTTTGGAATAGCCTTCCAATCTCAATCAAATGCTCCTCCTCTATTGACACTTGAGACGTACATGTTCTTTGGTTGCTCTTAATGGTTTTAATATTTTAGTATTTTATAATCTTTTTACGTATGTAATTGTCCTTACAGGTGTCATTGTGTTTTATATTTGTGTTCATATTATATTTTTATATATTTGTGTGTCATTCGTATAATTTGTACAGCACTTTGGTCAACTGTGGTTGCTTTTAAATGTGCTATATAAATAGAAATAATAAATAATTTGATTTGATACACTTCACTTGCATAGTATACTACACATACTAGCAAAATACATTGTGTTATATCGAAATGACTCAATTCATTTTTAGTTTCACACGCGACACAAACCGTGTGCTCTCAGGTGAAAGTCCACAGTTTGTTTGACCCATATCCATCTCCCCTCCTGCCCACCCAACGTGGGCTTTCTTACTCTTTACACTATGGCAGTGGCTCAAAACATTAAAAAAAATGGTCACTGGTGCGTCTCATAGTACCGCTTAAGGGTGCCTCACTGGATAGTTATTTCATGCCAGGGGCCACTGACCAAGCCACGGTATTTGATGAGTTGGGAGTGAGACAAGATTGGATTTTTAATGCTCTGAGAAGTAACATAATTCCATTGACCACTGCACCGATGAAAATAAATTAAATGATGTATACATTGAAAGATGAATCCATGGCCACTAAGTCATGTAAAGGGGATTCATTTATGTCATCTGTTTCTATTAGGGCTGACCCAAAAAGTTCGAAGCTTTGAAGCTTCATTCGATGGCACGGGATTCGATTGTGAAAAAAAACAAAAAACAAAAATTGAATATTCAGCCTTTTTTTTTCCTCCTGTTTTTTTGGGGGACCTTGAACGTAACACTAACCCCACCTCCGACAAGGAAATAGAAAGCCTGACGTGCAATGAATGGAGACCTATTATCCTGCTTGAACACAGATGACTAAATTCTTTCAACAATGTGACTCAAAATAATGATAAAATAGATTTTATTGATGTAAAATAATATGCTGATGGTGACATTTTCCATCGGTCCGCTATGCTCTGAGTCTGGTGTCAGTGACACATGCTGCTCTGTTTTGCGCATCTGTCTGCTTGTGCTGCAGTGTGCGCCAAGGGTTTTAATTTTTAGTGTTAAATTGAAAGTTAAACACTACTTATCAGCAACCAGATTTTTTTTTTTCATTTGTGAATATTTTTATCTTAATTCTAGGGTTTCAAGAAACGACCTTTTCACCATAATTTTTAAGTTATTAACTTTTTTGGACTTTTTTTTATACTGACATTCCATCATGGCTGAACAAAAAGTCGATCAAGTGCTCACACGGGTCCAGTCTTAAAGCAGAACACCACCTAAATTAAGACTTCCAATATTTTCATGGCCTATGAAAGTTCAATCAACATTTGTGAACATGAGCTACTCTCTGTCAAAGCCAGAAACCTGAGAGTCTGGTCTCAAGTTTAGAGCTGCTCCATGGATAATGAATGGAACCTGATTTTTTTGGACCCACCCATATACTCAACATTCTCCTGGGGGCTCTCAGTGTGATCTACAACATCTTTCCCAATTCACTGTTTATGGAGCAGTTCCGGACTTTATACCCTATGACATCACAAATTTGAGTTTTAGCACTGTTGTTTTTGGGTTTGGGAAAATTATTCATGTTTGAAAATGAACAAAGTCCCCCTTTAAGGCCAAACCTCACACAAAAACACTAAATGCTAATAAAGCAGATTCAGCCACCGTTTACTGTGGTTACACTAAGTCCAAGACCCATATGTGAGTTCAGTGCAGGCAACACGATCACCTGCAATTTTCAATTTGTGAACAGAAAAGCCACTTTCTCACTAATTCAGGAAGGATGACTGGATTTACACCTGGCTAACTGTGCCGGAGATCCAATCACAATGTGAGCTACACCACCTACAGAACTGCTCTAGCAAATCATCACCACAGTTCTGATTGCATGCCACATGCATTTACACCTTAAATTAAATCATGCTGTGTCATTTCTTACCCAGAGGAGACATCTAGATACAGATGTCATGTGTTGATAGAGTGCTATCATCCAAATGCATATCTTTCTAACTTGGACCTCTCTCTTCCTCTCTGTCACACGCACACAAGTTAAAACTGGAAAACCCTCCATTGTGTCTTAAATTATTTTTAAATTATTCTTAAATTAACTTTTTCATGGTTTGTCAACACAGATATGTGTCTCTGGTCAGATTTGCAGCTGCATGTGACATCCTATGGGGCTTTGTTCCACATAGCACCACCTACATGGGACCACCTCTGCCGATGGAATACCAATCGACCCTGCTGTTCACCATTGGTATTTCCTAGCTATTGCCTATAGTGTGGCGATGTTGCAGGCAATCACCCCTGCAGCGAAGGTTCATCCTGTCCGGAAACAGAGCAGACTGGGCTGCTTGAGAGGCCTTAAAAAGACCGGCGCTAAAACTGGCCATTTCAGACAAAAGGTGAATATTGGTGCTGCATCAATGAACAATATAAGAAACATCATGTTTTTGAACATTTAAGCATGTGAACGTTTTTGGTAGGACTTCCAAAATAAAACTTTGAACCTGAAAATGAGTATAATATGTCACCTTTAAAATGAGCTGCCATTGAATGCCATTGTTTCTATCGAGGCTGGCAGTTGAGAGTTCCAGAAGCAGAAGTTTTTTTTTTTTCCACTTCTAACCTTTAAAAGACAAACGGCATCAACATCATTTCTTTTTTCCCCTCTTATAATGGATTTAATTGAGACAAATATTGGAGAAATTAGATTCATGTCTTTTCATAATGAACAAGTGCCATTAGCACACCATGAGAATAATAACTCGACTGGTGACACCCAAGTGTGTGTTATTTAGTTTTGATTAAAAGGTGACTTATAAGAGCTGATTTTTCCTCATTTAATTTTCACTTTGAATTATACCAGTTTTTGTCTTTGACAGCAAAGTCAATCGCAGTCCTGCTGCCTTCTGTCACTTTGAATTACAATCAGTTTGAAAACACTTCCAGATAGCATTATGGGCAGGCATAGCTTCATGTCTTTTACTAATAGTGACATGCCAGTGTGTTGGTTTTCTTATGTACTGTATGTATATGCCCAGCAACAGTTTGTTCACATCTCCTCATGTTTAAGGGATGACAATGTCAATCAGTCTGTTGGTTGGTCTGGCCTGAAATATCCCAGCAATATGGATTACAGTGCATTTTTGTAAAGACATTAATGGTTCCCAGAGGGGGTAGAAATCTCAAGGCACCTCATGATCCCATCCAATTACAACTGAGATGACTATGATGCAGTTGAGTGCTGCCTCTTTTGTTCCGTCACCATCACGTTACTGACTAGCATTTAGATTATGGCTTATTGACATCCGTGTATTGATGCCAAACTGTCAATATCCGCATTGAAATGCATTTAAGAATACATTTTTCCCCACCACCCGTAGTCCTCAGAGGAGGAAACCTACAGATTTTTCAGTGACCTTTCCTCTTGCACCACCACGAGGCCACAATTTACACATAAACACAAGTTAAAATCTGATACACAGATTGCTGTAACATTTACTGAATGACATCTATGCTTCCAGCAGGATGAAACCTTTCTATTGTGGACACTCTCCCAGTTCCTAGGCTGACTTCTTTGAAGTCTACACATCAAGACTGAACATGTCAGAGTGGTTTGACAAGGCTGTGTCATTTCAAAAGCTTTTCCAAATGTGGCCCTCTTTTTCCTGAATTTGGAGGACACAACTGGTGTACTCTCCATTGCATGCAGCTGTAATACATTCAAACAGTCCTCATTGACTTAGGAATTCTCAGAGTTTAATGTCGCTGGTCACCGTCCAAAATATCACATGAAAAGGACCAAGAAAAAGGCAATTCAGGATAGAGCTCATGGAAGCCAAGCATCACTTCTACTGTTCTTGTTAGCAGCCTTGACAGGTTGTTTATGTTGTTACTCACAAGCACACATACACACACCATGAAAGAAAAATGGAAGTTTGACTTTTTCTTGCAAAGTTATACCTTTGTGTTCTCATCAAACATGTCCTCTCTCTTTGTTAGTTCCCCTTGTTTTATACAAGAAAGTAGAGTCTCCTAAAACCCATTCATCTGAGTCAAATCATTCCTCTTGTTGTTTTCTACAAAAACATTAATGATATGGTTATGTAAAGGCCAATTTATCTACCTTTGGGTCACTTTCAGTTGCATGTGGCTTGGACTTCTGTTATTGTTTTTAACTGCTATCAAAGTCCACTCTTGTCCAAATAATGCTTTGTCAAAGCCTTAATTGCATTTTTGCATCTGCGTGGTTCAGAGCCATGCTTTAACTGCACTTTATATCCTGGCACCTCAGCGGCCCGTTGTGTCTGTGGATCACACAATTGGCTTTGAATCAGCATCAAAGAGCACAATCTCCTTCTCTAAAAGTCAAGCCATTTCAAAGAGCGCTGCTTCTCCACGTGCCATATGGAATGGTACTGGGTTTTCTGGGGAAATGTTGGCAGGAAATATTGTCAAAAAAAGCAGGGTTCGTTTTAACAATGGCTTACCATGTGAGCCACATCAAAACCATATCTGCGTTTTCAATCATCTATGTGTTGCCAAGCTGGCACTTCAGGACAGCATTGTATGTCTATATATCAAAAAAAGACTGCTTTTGTGACCTACATCAAAGCAGTCCCACTCTTCTTCTCCAGAAACCAAGGAGTTTTAATGACAACTTTCTTGGTGTGGCGCAGTGCCATGTTGAGACTCTGTAATTACTAATAGCAGATACAGAGTTCCAAGAAATGATTCTCTGCCAACCTCACAGGCACCTCTCTGAGCACTGTGCGCCATATCACACAGGCTTCTCATTTCAGATTCACATCAAAGTCACCAATCCCTGCTTCTCCAAAAAAAGAGAGAAATCTTTCACTGTGGAGAGTTTTGAATTAGCTGGGGCTTGAATGAAGACATTTGTCAAAACATTTTAACCACTGAGTAGACATTTGAACCAGATCAAAAACAGCTCTAGTGTTTGGCGTTGCCAATCAAAAGCGAAGTGGAGCCTTGGTATCCATTATATGAGCTGTATTACAGGGTAAAACTCTTCCTACTGAAATGAAAGTAGTTCGGATGAACGTGAAGCCATATGCTGGTTTTACGTGTGTGTGGGTGTGTGGGCAGTGTGACTAGTTTTGAAACTGGCACATAATATTAGACATATTTTAATGAAATCTATAGCAAGATATTTTCAGAATCTGACCAAAAAATATGCAGAGATTATTTTCTAAACAATTAACTGTTTGTAAATGTGCAGATG
Source organism: Epinephelus fuscoguttatus (assembly GCF_011397635.1). Taxonomy (NCBI): domain Eukaryota; kingdom Metazoa; phylum Chordata; class Actinopteri; order Perciformes; family Serranidae; genus Epinephelus; species Epinephelus fuscoguttatus. Next base: position 12,763,831 of record NC_064754.1, on the reverse strand, counting down.
GGCATTAAATGACTGGAAAAGCTGTGGTTCCTAACATTCCTAACAAGTAGTTTTCCCTAGCAATTAGTTTTGAAGTGTCTCAGGACAAATGATACCTGTATTTGATCCTTTTCATGCCAAGATCTCGAAAAAAATGTCTATTTGTATGGTTTTACTCGCAGTGAACTCCCACAAGTCTTCTTCGATTTAATGCCATGTGTGGTGGCCCGGCAGCTACAACCCACACAGCCTGTGATACGGTGAAGTTGAGTGTGGTTTATTTGATGGAGGTGGCAGTTCAGCATGTTGAGATGCCTCCAAAATGTTCCAAGCTATGGGAATAAGACAGATGCAAGAACGCTGACCTTGACCTTTGACCACAAAATCCAATCATTTCATTGTTGGGTCTAAGTGGATGTTTGGGCTACATTTGAAGAAATCCCTTGAGGTGTTCTTGAGATACTGCATTCATAAGAATGAGACAGATACAAGGTCACACTGACCTTGACCTTTGACCACTGAAATCCTATCAGTTCCTCACTGAGTCCAGGTGAATATTTGTGCCAAATTTGAAGAAATTCCTTCAAGCTGTTCTTGAGATATTGCATTCACGAGAATAAGACAGATGCAAGAACGCTGACCTTGACCTTTGACCACAAAATCCACTCATTTCATTGTTGGGTCTACGTGGATGTTTGGGCTACATTTGAAGAATTTCCCTTGAGGTGTTTTGAGATATTGCATTTATAAGAATGAGGCAGATGCAAGGTCACACTAACCTTGACCTTTGACCACTGAAATCCTTTCAATTCATTGTTGAGTCCAGGTGAATGTTTGTGCCAAATTTGAAGAAATTCCTTCCAGCTGTTCTTGAGATATCACATGCACGTGGTTGAGACAATCAAGGTCACAGAGACCTTGATCTTTGATGTATGACCACCAAAAACTAATCAGTTAATTCATTGTTGAGTCCAGGTGAATGTTTGTGCCAAATTTGAACCTTGAGATGTTCTTGAGATATTATGTTCTCAAGGATGGGCCATGTGGACGGACATACGCATGGACGGATGGACAACCCAAAAACACAAAGCCTCCAGCCACAGCTATCAACGGCGAAGAGGCGTTAAAAAAAAACAGTATCAAATGAAGAACTCTGCTGGTGCCTGTATCACTTTAAGGGTACTGGTAAAGGATACCCAACCATAAATATAAGTGACATGTCTATGTTTTTTAACACTCTCCCTCACTTTCCGTCTTCTTTCATTACTCACTTTCCCTTTTTATCTCTCACTCTTACATCCAGCACTCTAAAACATTTCCCCCCTTTTTTTATATTTTCCTCTGCCATGTTTTAACTCCCTTGGAGCAAATAATATTCTAATAGATGCTGGATGCTTGGATAACAACTGCTGATTATTGGAAGCCAATCAGAAGAAAACAAGCCAATGAAAACTTTTTTTTATCTCTGTGCATGTACATGCACCTGTGTGTGTGTGTGTGTGTGTGTGTGTGTGAGAGAGAGAGAGAGAGAGACAGTGTGTGTTTGTGAAAGAGAGAGAGATGAAAAACAAGTACACAACGTTCCACTGTGAAGCGGTGCCTATACGGCGCTCAAGCAAATGTTTTGTATAATTTCTGCCACAAGCTGAACATGAGCTACATTTGTGTCATCTCTAAATGGAATATTTACTGAATGTGATCGCATCAATAGTCATTTTCATGCAGGCAGACTGGACTGTCCCCTCAGTGTTCTTGAGTGACCATAGTTAAAAAATTGAGTAGTTCCCTGTTATTATGCTTCACTGTGTGCGTACCTTAAGAAAAACTGGGCATCTATTATATCCACACACACACACACACACACACACACACACACACACACACAAACACACACACTCAGGTTACACACTATTTTTAATCACTGAGCATGAGGAGTCTCTACTGGGATTAAATGATGTGTCTTGCCAAGGAACGTGGTTGACTTCTTTTTCCCCTATGACATTAATTCCGATCAGGCGGGAGACAGCTGATTGTGAAGGACTCACTGTGCTCCTTGTTATCCAGTAATGGCTCTAAGAAGCTTGTATTCCAGGGATAACTGCACTCTTATATTTGTTGCCCCCATGAACTCACATAACAGTAACAGAGGGTCGGCTGGGGAAATGTGGCTCCACAAAAAGCCTGACTTACATGGCACTAATAGAGTTGTATCTACAGGACTGCACCATTCTTGTTTTGAGAGGGTGTGCATTTGCACTGTGGGGACATGTTTTGGAGAAAGCTAGTTTTTGCATACTATGGTACAAGGTTAAAGGGTCAAACAGCAGTGAATCACATAATACAGAAAAATCACATGAAATAAAGGGCGTAGTCACCATGACATCACCAATTGGTTTGTGGACTCTCATTTTGAAACCATGAGTTCGGTTGTGCAATTTATAATACAGCCCGCTCCCTGATAAGTACAGTGTAGGTCTCTGGTAATTACAGGGAAAGTCCCTGGTAGGTACAGCAGAAGTCTCGGGTGCTTAGAGTGTAAGTACCAGGTACCTGCATGGTAAGGAAGGGTGAACAGTGTGCAATTTATAATACAGCCCGCTCCCTGATAAGTACAGTGTAGGTCTCTGGTAATTACAGGGAAAGTCACTGGTAGGTACAGCAGAAGTCTCGGGTGCTTAGAGTGTAAGTACCAGGTACCTGCATGGTAAGGAAGGGTGAACAGTGTGCACTTTACAATACAGCCCGGTCCCTGATAAGTACAGTGTAGGTCTCTGGTAATTACAGGGAAAGTCCCTGGTAGGTACAGCAGAAGTCTCGGGTGCTTAGAGTGTAAGTACCAGGTACCTGCATGGTAAGGAAGGGCGAACAGTGTGCACTTTACAATACAGCCCGGTCCCTGATAAGTACAGTGTAGGTCTCTGGTAATTACAGGGAAAGTCCCTGGTCGGTACAGCAGAAGTCTCTTAGAGTGTAAGTACTAGGTACCTGCATGGTAAGGAAGGGCGAACAGTGTGCACTTTACAATACAGCCCGGTCCCTGGTACTTACAGGAAGTCTTGGGCACTTAGCATGTAAGTACCAGGTGTCTGCGTGGTAAAGAATAAAGATATTTTATAACTCTGAAGTTGTCATTGTGTGATTAAACAGGTTACATATTGCAGTATGATTTTTGTATTTTAAAACTGTAAATCATATCTGATTTTATAGTTATAAGTTTTAATAAGTAGGCCTACATGGTAAGACATCAGGAGTTGGACTGTAAGACGTTTTACTGTAAGACATAGCGAGTTACACTGTAAGTCATAAGTGAAACTAAACCATATAGGCTCCCCCAAAATGTCATGGTAGATGTCAGAGAGTCACCGGGAAGTCCCAGTAAGTGCAAGGTAAGACGCATGAAGTTCCATTATAAGACACTGGGAGTGACAGCATAAGACAGTAGCAGTTCCACTGTAAGACCCCGGCAGGTCTACTGTAAGACAAGCGAAACTACACAACAGGTTCCTCTAAAATGCCATGTAGATGTCAGAGAGTTACCATGAAAGTCCCAATAAGTATATGGTAAGACACGGGAAGTTATGCCGTAAGACACGGGGAGTTACGCCGTAAGACACGGGAAGTTATGCCGTAAGACACGGGAAGTTATGCCATAAGACACGGGGAGTTACGTCGTAAGACACGGGGAGTTACGCCGTCAGACACGGGAAGTTACGCCGTAAGACACGGGGAGTTACGCCGTCAGACACGGGAAGTTACGCCGTAAGACACGGGGAGTTACGTCGTAAAACACGGGCTGTATTATAAAGTGCTACCGTTTATTTCTGTTGTAAGTTTGGGCATTTTAACATGGGGGTACACTATATGGAATGACTCACTTTTGGAGTTGGCCTCAAGTGGCCATTAGAGGAACTGCAGTTCATGGCACTTCAGCATTGGCTTCAGTTTTCAGCCCTGGAGGTTGTCACTTGAGAAAAATATTGCTGCACTAGTCTGTAATGGTGGAAACTTTCAAGTATGTTGCACATCTAATCACATCATCAGTGATGGCACAGAAGGTGACAGCTGATGGAGAACAGATGGCATGTAACTGAATGGGCGTGCGGCATACAAGACAGCAAAAGATTTCAGACATGTGTGATCTCATGCTTTAAAGAGCCCATGTAAGCTTTTAATACGGGCAAAGGTACAACAATGTTTGCAAGTTTTGGTTGAAGTCCTATGCAAATTAAAACCAATGAGCCACAAGTCAAGCCCTAAAAAAATTAAACGCCATTTTAAAATAACAATTAATATGGTGATGTTTCAGGACTAAGCAATGCTTCTTGAAAAGTTGATTTCTATTGTGTTTAAGGGTTTGTGAACCACTGGCTTATTTGAACACCTTACCACTTGTGGACATACATACAGTACATTGTGGTTGTACCATAAAGAAATTAATAAAAAAAAATAATAATAATAATAATAATAACATTAAAATTACTCTGAAGTGAAGTCTAGATGTCATTATCTATTTTTTTTCTATTTAAAATTCTACAAATGTTTAAGTCAACAAAATAAACTGTGAACTGGTGTGTGTTTGCAATTTTTTTTTTTTTTTGTGTAGGTATTCTGATAAAGGTGCAAAGGTTTACATAAATAAGAGAACCTGAACTTCAGGTAACACAAGGAAAAAATATAATTTGTTATTTAATGTATGTTACCTTGACTAATGGATTGATTGGTTATGCAAATACTATGTGTTTGTCCCTTCCATGGTGGAGGTTCGGGTCGGGAGGGTCCCAGCTGACATTGGGCCAGAGGCAGGGTACACCCTGGACAGGCTGCCAGTCAATTGCAGGGCTGACACTTAGAGATAGAAAACTATTCTACTCACATTCACACCTACGGGCAGTTAAGAGTCAATTAAATTAACCTACATGTCTTTGGACTGTGGGAGGGAGCCGGAGGCCTCAGAGACAACCCAAGCTGTGAGAACAGAAAAAATCCACATGGAAGGAACCAAGCTAGCCTGCAGGTTTGAACCCACAACCTTTATTTTATATTTTATGTTATGATTCATCCCTTATTTCAACTTGCAGTATTTTCTGCATATATTCTAATTTTGTTTTTACTTGTGAAATCTTATTTTTCTTTTTAATATAAAAATGAAATGAAATAAATGAATAAATAAAGGAGGTCATAATGTTACCATTTTTCTAAAATATTTGTTTCTACCATCCTTGACTTAATTTTCTAACAATGTTGTGTAGTCAGATTAATAACAGCAAGTAATATATTGCAACAATGAAACCAGCCATTGCTCGGGATGGGTATCGAAACTCAGTATTAAAGTACCAAACTGATAAAGAGTGTCAGTAAGAGTAGTAGTATCAATAAGATCTTAACGATACCCATCCCTAGCCATTGGGTGTTCAGAACATATGGCTAATGATGTCTGTTTAACAATTCTAGACATGACACACACACACACACACACACACACACACACATATATTTACACACACACACACACATCTATTGCCAGTCTCCTCTCATTGGCCCTCTTTAGCTGGCATTCTTTTTAAAAGTCTCACATTAAATCGTAGAGCTCAAAGGGAAAGCATTAAAATAGTAAAAAGACAAAATATTACAAAAACGGTAACCCAAATTCAAAATGAATTTGTCTCAGAAAGACTGTGAGGGTACAACCTTGACTCGCGGGTCTTTTGTATGTCACACTGAAGACAGGTGACGTTCATACATTTAAAAAAAAAAAAAAGGGTAATAAATCACATAAAAGGTGTACCGTGGTCTTATTCATAACCTATAACTCTTATTTAAAAAAGGCTGTCCTAGAGATAGCTTCAGGCTGATACAACTTCTACTGATAAAAAAAGAACCTTGTGCTACCAAGTGAGTTACTCTAGTCTGAATGCTAAAAATTATGAAATGGGTCATAACCCTGTGTTTATGAAGAGTGCTAATGCAGGCTCACAACTGAGTTAATGCTGCTTTGAAAGTAAAAAAAAAAAAAAAAAAAAAAAGAAGTAATAGTTGTTGAAGTTGGTGCTTGATAGAGTTGTTTGATGGAATGTGCTTCACCTTATTAAAACCCCTTGGAATCATACCTTCCACTCTGCTAAAGCCTACTTAGCCTGAAGAGGATCTGAAAAGCACGCTAGTGTTTTCTGAAGAGGCTTTCCGCTTACAGAGGAGAGAGAATTTAAGGGTGGGGGTGTTGAAGAAGAAGAAGGGGAAAAAAAAGAAAACTAGGTCACCATTTTTACTACGATCTCTCTTTTCCCCCCTCATTGTTGCTGAGCAGCTTTACACCCCCCGTTGTGACGCAGAAACCAGCAATTCCTGTTGGCCGAGAGCTGGGGGCGACTTTCAGGTGTAGGGGAAGCGGGTATTGGATGAGTCCGGCGGACAGGATGTGATTGGAGGGGAAGCAGGAAGAGGATGGGGGTGTGGTTGCAGAGAGGAGTGAGGCAGGGGTGACGCTCCCCTCCCACTGAGTTGCTATGGCACCCTGGGGAGAGTGTTGGGGGTGTTGGAGAGGGTGTGTGTGTGTGTGTATATGTGAAACTGTGGAAGCAGGAATAGAATCGGGAAAAATGGGAATGCAGCTTGAATTGTGCTGACAGGAGAGACAAAGTGATTGGATGAGAGAAAAACAGGGGGGGGGGGGTGATGGGAGAAAGAAAGAAAAATGGGGGTGAGTGGGCCAATTCCGTCTTTGCTAGCAGCAGGAGGTGTGTGTGTGTGTGTGTGTGTGTGTGTGTGTGTGTGTGTGTGTGTATGTATCTATGCGCGCTCGCACAAAATCGGGTGAAGTGGAGAATATATCAATCTTTGTGCAGAGCCTGATGGAAACTGCTCAACATTCATATTTTGCCAAAAACATGCCCCCAAAGCCTTGCACTTTTTGTCTCCCAAAACAGCTCAACAGAGTCCAGAGCTCAGCAGTGTGATCCATAATGAAGAGGACAATTCTCGCACAGCAGCAGTGTTGAATGAATCCCGAGCCTACACACTGATGAATGTGATGCAGCAACTGATTACAGAAACAGGCCACATATCAGCCCAGAATCCTGAGGAATTACAGGTTCATTGTCAACACGCATCCAGTGCCAACAGTCAGTCTTGATGCAGTCCTATGCTCTTTGTGTAGTGAGGTGGAGGTCGAGGTGGCGTACGGGTTGTGTGGGAGACCAGAGTTAGCACCTGACACAGACCTGCCATTCATCTATACTTGTTTTTCAAACCATACCCACAATCCTACCCTCACCTTCACCAACTGTTCTATTTGCCAAACTTTCCATTCATCAGTATGCAACTACACCAGATTGCGTGTGAAACCCCCCTCCCCCGACACCTTTCCTCCAATGACTTGTCAGAACTGTGTCTAACATTTTTGAAACTTTCCCAAACTGCCAATCCAACGATCCCGTCCACTTCATGTAGCGACTGGCCAGGTGTGCAGATGTGAGAAAGAAAGCAGGCTTTAAGCTTCTCTCTCACGCTCTTTTTTTCTCATTCTTCACACATCTACTTGCTTCAATTTCTGTGTGTACAACCATGCGAAACAACCACGGATGCCCTTGAGGAGATACTGTCTGGAATGTGCATCAATTTTACCCATTTGAAAAATGATGGCGTCTTGCCCTCTCTGTGTCGGCAGACCTTTTTTTTTAAAAAATGTGGCCATTTTGAACAGCTATAAAAAAAATCTGCCTCTACTTGTGTTTGGATAAGTCAAAATGTGAATGTGTAGTTGTGAAACTAGACCTTAAATTGTACCTTGAACATGAATAATTTACCAAAACTGCAAGGTTTCCTGTTTTCTTATAAGCCCAACAAAATGCATCCTGTTTGTCCTGCTTTGCCCTCAGATAGAAACCCTATATGTCATTTTCAAAAGCATGGAAAATGAGTATTATCTCTGCAGCCTCAGCTGCATCAGAACAGATCCTGAAGAGCTGCTTCAGTACCAGATCAGTCTGTTAATGGTTGTATTCTTCCTTCACTAGCTGAAGCAGCTACATTCCAGTGCCCAACATTTAATTGGTTTGTATTCAACAGATTCTTGGTATTAATCTTCCTCATTTTTCTCCTGTTATGCATTCATTTGCATTTTTTTTTGTATTCATCTCAGGAGAATTGATCACTAATATGAAATCAAGAGGTCGTGCACCCCCCCCCAAGGTATCATGAATTTGGACTTCCTGTGTTGTTTTTCTCCTACTAGGAAGTCATAAAGCCCCCCTGAGTGCTGGAATTCCTTGGAGAATTAAAATCAAGGCACAACCACAATTTGTTTGTTACTTAGTTTCAGGGTTATTCCATCTCTCCCAGCAGAGAACACTGATGGTAAAAGAAATCAACAGCATCAAAAATCCATTTATGTTTCCGGGTGCTTGCTCATAGATAGCAAGATCAGTGGGTTATTGAGCCAACGTCGGGCTTAACCCTTGCTTTTCAGGTCTCACAACGGTGAGTTTGCAAGCAGAGCAGATCACCATGGCAACTTAAACTGCATGGCTAACCTGCTTCGATGTTCAAGCTCCTGAAGAAAATATAACCAGGATGGTAGATTATTTTTTTTTTTCTACTGCCATAATTCTACCTCTAAAATTGAATGTAAATGAAAAACAAAGGTGATAATATATATATATATATATATATATATATATATATATATATATATATATATACATATATATATATAGGAATGATACTGAATTTCCATATCGCAACAATGGCTCTTTACATAGTGTGTGATCAGAGACTAGAGGAAACAATTTTCCTTGATTTATTGTGTCAGAGATATAATAAATATTTGTAGCGTTTCCAGGACACTTGCTACAAACTGTACTTTTTTTAAACAGCACACAACTTACATTATTTGACAATGGTTATTAATAATGGGTGAAATTTACTGTCGGATATTAAGTATGCTGATTTTTTTTTTTCTTACAGGATTCAGAGGAGTTATTTGTGCAATGGATTATTCCTGTATTTCATCACTGCAGACTCATTCTGCCAAGGAAATATCTTTATAAAGCCTCCGTGAGGTGACCAGTAATAACTGCAGTATGCACACTGTGCCTCGATGAACTCACAGTGGTGAGCTTTTTATTTGCACATTCAAACTTTCTGTACGTCAAGCAAACTCCTCCGGTCACCGCAGAAGCAAAGTTATTTTAGTTTTCTTGTCTTGACAGAGGAAAACGAAACGGATCTACATATTTTCCATACCTACTGTTATAGTTTGCTTGACATCTTGAAACTGCCAGTAGCACATGTTTACATACAATCCTCTACTCACCCTGCTTTAAAAAAAAAAGTTTCTCTTTAGGAAAAATGGTTTTATTACAACTTGAGTATTTTCATAATTCTGCATTTGACAGAATGTGGCGTCAACACTAAAAAGATTCAGATAAGGAAAGAAAAATACTTGGTCAGACATCAGACAAACCCACAGTTTAGCCATTGGCTTCCATATTTGGAGATGAAACAAAAAGGCCTCTCAAATGTGATCAATAATCCCTGATTGAGTTCACACAGCTACATGAAGCAGAGTAGGTCTACGCTGAACCAAGGAAGCCAGTCTGTAAACAGTGAGGGATATTTATAACAAAAAAGTTATGGTAATAATTTTACTTTTTGCCATCATTTTCTCTCTTTTTTTCTCTCTTGTCCAGTCTGACTTCTTTTTAGCAATGTTGCCATGTTCCACAAAATTAACTTTACAAATGGGCTCACACTTTTATAGCACCTTCCCAGTCTTCCCACCTCTTACGGCGTTTTTACACTATTAACATACACCAATGAAACAGCTCTCAGGAGCATTTTGGGAATCAGTATGGTGCCCAAGGATACTTCAACATGCAACTTGGAGGAGCCGGAGATCGAACCACTGATGTTTCAATTAGTGCACAATTAGTGCTTTACCACAAATACAGCCACCCCAGCACAATACCAACACTGATAGCACCAATAGCCAGAGCAAAGAAAATTAAACAAAGTTGTAAAGAGCCGTAGTTTTCAGACAGAAAAAAAAAAAGGTAACGTTACCGATATAATTTACCGATAATTTCCTAGAACTATGTAAGGCTGTATTTTTTAGGGTAAATATATTTTTCCTTGAAAGAACAGCTTCATTTAAACCCCCCAAAATATTTCAACAATTTGTTATTGGAACCTTATTCTTCAAACATTTTCAGCTGTTTGCTTGTGGTCAAATTAATATTTTTGCACGCTGAATTGATCATCTGTGCACTAAGTCATATACTTTCTTAGTTACACTGGAATTAATTGGCTGTATTTCATTAGAAGTTTACCATTTGTACACTGTGTCTGTTTTCCCAATAATTAGTACAGAGTTGTGCAGTTTTTACCAAGAAATTAACAAAAAAGTAAAGAGAAATTACAGTTTAGTATGTTATTAAACTTATTACAGCTGTCAGATGTCGATTAAATCCAAGACTTGATTCTTATGGCTGGACCATTACATCAAATGGACATATTCAAGATGTCTCTTGCATCATTTCAGTCATATATTCCTGATTTCAGCCTTTTGTGACTTCCACTAAATTTACTGTAAAATACTTTTCAGTGGGTTCGACCACCAGCCGACTGCTACTTGCTAAATGTTCAAACTGAAAAAGTGTAACCATAATCTGACAGCAGAGACTCATCTTCCTCAGCCCCAACTAAAGAAGTCATGAGTGGTTTTAGTGACACTGATCTATGCTTAATCAAGCATGACTTTCATTGATAGGTCTCGGTCCGTCTCTAACAGCCCTCTGCATTGGTTCCAGATGCAATTCAGTTTGACCCCCGTCTGCTTTCCCAGCACACACACACACACACACACACACATACGACACAGAGGTCGTCAGATTCCGCAAATTAACAATGCTCCCTGTATGAATCATTTTCCACGAGTTAGCAGCTTTCCCCTTTACATTCACTCAGCAAAATATGACAGCCTCATGTAGGTCAGTAGAGTAAGTGCCAAGCATTAATGCTGTTATTATGGGTGAAGTATCTAAATAGGATCTGCTTAACAACCCTGACAAGAAGCAAGACTGTGAGAGATATAGAGGTCATAGCAGAATTAACCTCATTAACCAGTGTGACAAATGCACTCCAGCCAAAAGTCTTCAGCAGTAGCATCTCGCTGCTGTCTCATTCGCTCAGTGTGCAGAGCGTCGCTACAGCACTGACTCCGCTGGTCGTGTGCTCTCTGACACACATGCCACTACCATGCTAATCCTGTTAGCGCTGTGGCCTGCTGCCTGACACAGACACACACACACACACACACACACACACACACACACATACACACACACCGGTGTAGACACAAAATACACACACACTAAAGCTTGTGGAAAGGCAAGCACACTACTAAAGGTGTTTTTTTGCAGGGTTTTAAGCAGACTGACTGGGCCTGGCTCCTTTTTAGCCTATTTTCCAATGACATGATGATGATGACATACTGTATCAACACTGGAGACTGACATTTAGCTCCAGTTTCATGCTTTGAATTAGCTTTGACTTTTCAACATTTAGCTAAGACCCTCCCTCAACCAAGTGCTCTACTTTCCCTAATGTAACCTAAAAATCTTAAAAATGATTTAGATTGAGGTGGCATGAGCAGACATTGCCATTAAAACAAATGAAAAATATTGTAAATTAAATTAAAAATAGATAAAAATAGATAAATAAATTAAAATATAATAATAATAATAATAATAATAATAATAATAATAATAATTTATATACAGTATATATACGTCTTAAATAGGAAGTTATCCAGGGCTAACAATAAATCAATCAAGGGCTTAAAAAATCCCCTGTTTATTGCTAAAGCTGTCTGACAACATGCCAATTATATAATATACTTTTTTTTTTTTTTTTTTTTTCCCCTGTTAAAGGTTTTTTGGGGGAGTTTTTCCTTATCTGCTGTGAGGGTCCAAGGACAGAAGGATTTGCTGTAAAGTCCTCTGAGGCAAACTGTGATTTGTGACATTGGGCTTTATAAATAAAACTGAATTGAATTGACATTGAATAGAACCATCAAATTCCACCGAACATTTTGTCATTTTAATTATTTTGGGAAAATATGTTTACTTGTTAACAGTTTATCCATGATGGATGCATTCTTACAAACACAGTCTATTGGATGCACTGTGACTTGCCAAAACTCGTAATCCTGCAAAATTCTGATAGCATTTTACCCATGCATTCCCCACAGCATAATTAATTGTAAAGATAAAATGGATATTACTTGGTGATCACACGACTGACTTATCTAAAATTTGGCAAAAAATTTGCTGTTACAGATAAGTATGCAGATGCAATAAATGTCCTAACCTGCTCTTTCATTTGTTCTAGCCTAGCCATCCATCATCACAGTAAAGGTCAATTTGAGCATGAGTCTGTAGACAATGTTGCCAAAGCCTGTCTTTACTTCACCACAAAGAAATCTGCAGACAGTTGATTCTAACCAAGTATTTACTGGATGCTACTGTGTGCATAGTAGTGTAGTCTCTGCTCAAGGGGGGGAAAGATCCCAGAGATGAGAGAAAGGGAAAGCAGAGAAGAAAAGCAGAGTGGAAAAGTAGAAAGAGAAATCAGTGTAGAGAGAAGCGAAGGAGAGGAGCTACGGTCAGAGGAAAGAAGAGAGAAAGCAGAGGAGATAAAAGGAGAGAGGATGGATGGATGGATGAAGGAAGACATTCCCTTCTTTTGATAAATGCCTCCTGACTATGCTGTGTCCTCATTCACCAGTAAAACCTCATTTAGACGGAGAACACACAGCCAGCGACAAGAAGAGAATGAAACAAAAAACACTACATGAAAGCTTTCATTGTAAACATGTCAGTGTAACCCAGGAACAGAACAAACAAACAGAAAGAAGTTTTATTTAGCCTCAGATAAATAAGAGAATAGTTTTCTTGCTTTTCAAATGCTTTCCATCTCTGCGCCTGCCACAGAAACCACAGGAAACGCTTTCTTTAAATACAAAGTAATGGCGTCCTTTAAAGCTGCAAACATATTTTGTTTGTGAGTATCATGATAAAATGGCTGTTGTGAGTCAGGGGGTTTACCACAACTATAGATCTGTGTGTTTGTTTATCCTTTTGAGCATCTTAACTATCTCTCCTCTACTGAAGATACTTTCCTTTCAAAGTCTAATTGTTGTTTCGTCATTTAGTATCTGGAGTGACAACACAGTGATGGCTGAAAACATAAACACTTTTAAAATGTAAAATAATAATAAACTACAATAAATCAAGAGAAAATACAGAAGGATGATGTGACAATGGATGACTGAAATTATAAAAATTTAAATTTTTTAATGGTCTATCATTATTAATTAATTAATTAATTAATATAGTCATAATAACTTATTGTGATATAATAATAATGATAATAATAATAAGAAGAAGAACAATTAGTAGTAGGGATAGTAGTTTTATGTCATTCATATTATTATCAATATTATGTAAAAAAAAAATTTCATTTAAAAAAAAATAATGTTATAATTATTTAACCGAAGCTCACACTCAAAATGTACAGAAAAATTTACATTACAAAGACAATATAACTCCACAATTATATTATATTATGATTATACTATGTTTGACCCTGTACAATCTTCCTTAACAGCTTCTTTTTACGATCCAGCTGCCACTTATTTATTTCACCTTCTATTGTTACCATGCTGTCAGAGCAATGAGCTGTATGAACAGCAGCGAGCGCTTTGTAGACCTTTGTTGCTCAAAGTCTGGGCTCTATTTTTGCTTTATGTAAACTTGGATATTTATATTAACATAATTAGAAAATGTTGTTAATTATTGTACCTGGCAAGCTGCTAGATTGTTGAAACTGAACGTATCAGCAATGTGTTTGTATTTTTATTTTTTTAATTTACCTTTAACCAGAATCACAGTCTTTCCCTAACCTAAACCAAAGTGCTATAGTTGCCTAAACCTAATCCTATACCACATCTTGGCATGAACACAGGATTCTGCATTTTGTAACGATAGGATATAGCTGCCTGCCTCCCCATGAGTCCAGTAGTGTGTCAGTAATGTAGCGCACTACCCACAGATGCTCGATCAGATTGGGGTCTGGGGAATTTGGTGGCCAGAATGATACCTTGAGCTCTTTGTCGCGTTCCTCGTGCCATTGCCGAACAGTTTTTACAATGTGGAACGGTGTACTGTCCTGCTGGGGGGCACTCCCATTGGGATGTGCCATTGCCATGGGTGGAGATTGGTCTGCAACTGTGTTTGCGGCCAGTGGACCATGTCAGGTGGTGTGCGTTTTAATGTCTTTAAGCATTAAAATAAAGCAAAAGATGTTTTTTGTTCTATGCTGATGACTAAATGTTTTCTTTAGTATATATGAAATATTAAAAATTATGTTTTATCATATTATATATATCATTATGAGGGGTGCAATAAGCAAAAAGATGATTAAAAAACAAACAAAAAAGGAGTCTGCTGCGTCCAATGAATCAAATACATAAAACAAGACAGTCAAGCATTTTTGGCTGTGCCAATGTGAGGCAGAGCACTGCCATCTCAAAATGCCATCTCTTTTTTAAGGCTTCACTGAAAACATGGCTGGGAAACTTTACGACATCTGCCGTGTTGAAAACAAGTGTCTATCTGTCAGGAATAATTTATAACAAACAGATTCAGGGAACATGATTAATTAAAAACTGGTCTTAATTAACGGCCTCAATCAATGGAGCTCATTACCAGCTCTGCTGGAGGTATCACAGGTAGGCCTGCACTTCCCCCACACACACGCACACACACACTCACAGACACAAATGCAAGTTCATATTTGCGCACACACGCACACACACACACACACACACACACACACACACACACACACACACACACACACACTCACGCAGCAGGACGTCCCAGATGTAATGACTTATTTTTGGTGGATTTCAAAAGAACTCCTTTGGGTTCAGTATCTAGCCCAGGGTTATACACATCACACACACACACACACACGCACACAGCATGCATGCACACTGCAGTGTCGCAAAAAAGTCTTGAAAATTAAAATTATAGTCAATAGTCAAAGCAAAATGAAGTGAATTCATATAAATAAATAAAATAAAATTCAATGTTTTCTCTTGATTAATTTAGTGCCACAGCAGCAGGCCACGCTGCAAGACACTCTCCCAGAGCTATACCAGAGGAGAGACTAAAAAAGGATGAGTGACTTCATATTCATATTTCTTACAGAAAAATCTCAGTAAAACCCAACAGAGCTCTCAGCAATATTCCATGTAACTGCTTAAATCTGAAGAGTTCCAGCAGCTGTCATTTACACTACAGAACCAGCTGAAATCACAAACGTGGACCATAACACACCAGAACTACTGTATATTCACACTCACAGCTCATGAGAGCAAACCTTGGAAATAACCAGAGCACATCCATCCAGGAGTTTGCTCCAACCTACAGTGCCACTGCTCCGCCTGGTGAAATTAGCAGCACTACCATGTTGGCCATGGTCCAGCAGGCTAATTCATAATTGATCACAACAGATGAACGTCGACAGTGGCACGATATAGATGTCAAAATAAATATATCTTATTGGTGTCATTTTAGATGACTGTAAACAGTAATTTAGCAATTCCCTTTATATTAAGATACATTTATGACAATGACAATTTTTAAATCAGACATCGCACAGTGTCTTCCACAGGAGTGATCTACTAAGTTTCTGTTATTATTAAAGCATAATGGGAAAACAGTAGATATAGCATCAAGAGTGCAGCCTTTCCAGTTATAAACTATCAATATTTTTCCTGTATTTTACTTATATTGTCTACAATATAGAAAACATTGGAATACACACTGTCTCCAGCACATTTACACATGCATATTTATGAGTAATCTATTACATAGACCAAACGTCCATTACAAAAGAACCATGGTACCTCAACAGTGTATGGACTGTGCTACCTTACAGTGTATGTTAAAGAAAAACATCTGAAATGTTGAAATACACTTTATTTTGATAATTTTCAGAGTGATTCAAAAATGCACAAAATACGTCTAGGTAATGATGTCATCTACATCACACCTCATGCAGTACATTTAAGTAGGCCATCAGCTAAAATGTCTCTGGTTGGACTTATTTTCTTTATGTTTTACATGAAAATATACCAAAATATAAACAATATATGATTTTGTTTTTGATATATATTGATGTGCTGTAAATTCACAATGTTTTGCTGGTTGAAAAAAAAAAATGTGGTAATTGAAAAAAATGAAAAATTAGACAAAGCAAAAAGAAAAAAAATACAAAAATCTTTAAATAAATAAAAAAAATATATAATAAAACATAACTAAATAAATATGTAAATTTCAGAGCAAAGGGTACTTTTTGCATTTTGCGTCTGGCCCCTGAGTCCCACGAGTCAAATGGTTGTTTTTAAGGTTAGTTTGGAGATGGGTCATGGTTGCTCTTCAGACCTACCAATTCTACGTGAAAGAGATTTTACTGGGAGAGTATAAAGGAAAAAATGCATCCTGAAAGTCCTGACTTGGGTAGAGAAGGCCATATTTTTATTCAGCACTTAGTGTGTGCACACTGAGCATCAGTTTTATGAAATCAAACTTTGAAAGTGCTGGATTTTAAGAAAAAAATACCCCCCATCATCTCAAGTCCCCCAGATTTCATTTGTAACGCATGATTCTAGTGCAGTTTTGTGATTTCTTTGTGCTGGGCTGTACGGCAGTAGGTGGGAAAATAGGGGTTGGATAATCATATAACACTCACACACACACACACACACACACACCAGCAGCAATGAAGGCTGTGTTTTACTCAGTTACGACTCAATTTGGTGATGTCACTGTAGTTGATAGCCAATCGTAGTACAGCAGTGGTTGTGGAAGTATCGAGGGGTTCATACATGTTGAACGAGAGAGAGAGAGAGAGAGAGCGAGAGCGAGAGAGAGAGAGATGGAGTGAGAGTGTGTGTGTGTGTGTGTGTGAGAGAGAGAGAGAGAGAGGGAGCTCTTCTCGGGGGGATTTTAGCCAGATGTCAAACTGAAGTTACGGCCACAACTCAGCTCAGCTGCTGTGCGCCACTTCAAACATTCTCTTTTCTGCATGAGTGTGTGTGTGTACATGTTTGTGTGTGAGTATGTGTGTATATGCACGCTCACCAGCAGCGCTTTCATCTGCACACCTACAGTGAGACACTGTGGGGGGGCTTGGGCTACTGAGTGCTCACACACACACACGCACACACAGGGCTGGGGCTGCATGTTGAGCAGCCGTGCCTTCACCCCAGGTGTTAGCAGAGCAGAATGCTCAGGAATGACTTCGAAAACACACTCGCCTATTACGACTAGTTTAAGTTTAAAGGTGTAATTCGCCCAATAAGGGAAAAACCCACAGCTGCAGCACAGAAGTGCACCATCAATATTCATTTTTATAAGTTTCTTTCTTAATGATTTCTGTTTCCTAAAGCATCACACCAATGATTTTACATGTGAAGCCCATATAAATTCTACATAACGTCATGAAAGCTTTATGTAGCAGCTAAACTGAGTTGCCGTGTTTCAGAAATGTTTTCTTCTGATCCAGGCATCCATTGGTTTCTGTTTATTTCTGAACAATGTGAGAATCACTGAGCCAGCTCTTGAAATGTGCCTCAGATATGTAACTGTTCACCTTGCATTCTTTTTGTCAAAGTCATTTTATAATGGGGTAATAGTGCAAACTTTTGCACTTAAAGTTATAGTCCTTTGTTACCAGCTCACCCTTTTTCACCTCGGGTATGACGTGTACTCCATGGTGTCATGGCAAAGAGGCATGCAGCAAAGACTGATGATAGTCAGCAGAATTAAGTGTCTAGATAAGCTCAGGGCTACTTCTAAACCTCATGAGAAGGCCATGTTTGTTGTTTTGTGGTGAAGACTGCAATAAAGCCATCGTTGGTGAATGGCATCCGAACACCTCGCCTACTTTCCCGCCACGCTAAATTAATGTAATTAACGGTTCGGGCCGGTAAGCTGTCACTGAGATAGGTAACACCTTCAAATATCAGTCCTGGCATATTTGGTGAAACCTGTCACCAAAACAAGTGTTAAACTACTACAAGTCCCAGAGCTCCATTTGAAATAACATATGTATTAAACATGGTTTGAGCTTGTGCATATTGATACCTGCAAACCATTAAAAACAAACATGAATGCATTTAACGCCACTTTTAGCACTCCAGCCGTTAGCCCCAGACTTCTCGGACAATGCAACACTGCAACAATCCCTCTTGAATACATCAGTGCAACAGCAGTGTGCTACAACAATACAGTAATTTACATGATGCAGTGCGGTAGCATACAACAGAAATTTGAGAATACCATCCCAAATAGACACTCAACAACCAAACTTCCCCAGTAACCAGGTTTGACTGGGAGGTGTGATAGTACACACTACACACTCTGTCCTGCTGCTGGTAAATACTCACTAGACATACGTATAATCCACAGCTGAAAATAATCTCCATAAAAGCTCTATTTTCTCTGGTTACAGTTTGCCAAAAGCTACAGTGACCAGATGCTTTGGGAAATTCCCGAGCCTTTTAAAAATAAAATGATATTTGAAGATTTGTGTTCTCAGTGTGAACCAGTGGGCCTGGTGCTGAATGCCTCAGACAGGACAGGGAAGTCACAAAGTATAGAGAGATGAACCATTACAACAAAACTATTAAATAACTCCAACCCTATCGTTTAAGACAAAAAGGCTCTGTGAAGGAAGCATTCACAGGACTGATACAAACACAGCTAATATATGAAACCTATTTGCAAGTAGAACACACAATGACATTCACATCACATGACTGTGTTAACATTAGCACTGTAGCCTCAAAGGCACAGGAGCTGCCTCAGTCAATTCAGCCAATGTGGCAACAGCACATCTACAGTTCTATTAAACTACAGTTTTAACATCATCGCAAAACATGCCAAAACATCATCGTCAGGACAAGCTGCTCTTACAATACTGTACACAGTCTTAGTAATGGTGACAACTTGATAAAACCAAATGAGGACACGTAACATGTCCAACCTATAGATATGAGCATCAAATGATCAAATGACAGATAGAGAAGAAAAATAAGAAAAAAAAATCAACAAGAGGTGGAACTGAAAATAACAAGAGTAAGAATGAACATGATAGAATAATGGAAATGAAGTAAGACATATGAGAGTATTATAGTAGACAATATTCATCTTACCGTTTCTTTGCACATAATCTGAAAACTTGGCTACAAAACAACCAGCCCTGCCGTCATACCTATTCACTGCATGCTTGCCCTGTCTGCTCTCGTCTGTCTGGCTTTTTGTCTGTGTTTGTCAGATTGCATCCCTTCTGGTTTTACCTGCCTTCTGTAATGTAATGTGATTTTATGTTGTCATGTTTTAACGGCTTGTGCTGATTGTCTGCCTGTGCCATGTCTTCCGTAATGTAATTTTATGTTGTTCTGTTTCATCTGCTTGTGCTGATTGTCTGCTGTGTGTCTTTGGTAATGTGGTTTTATGTTGTCCTGTTTTAAGTGTTCGTGCTGATTGTCTGCTTAAAATTGTTTTGTATTAACTGCCTGCATTTTACATGTCCTACTTTGCATGATGCGGCCTAACTCCTCGGAGCTTTTTTTATTCTGTTCAGCTGTTTGTGTTTGGCCTCTCCTTTTTCTAATTTTATATGTTCAGTGTTTTATTTGTTGTTTTAATGGTCAATTTAACATGGGGCTGACAGACAGTTAAAAACATTAGCCTTTTGGCTAACACTGGCACATTTACAGTGATGCTGATCAATGCGCATTGTCCTTGAGAATAAATACAATTAAAAATAAAAACAGAGAGGTTTGAGGAAGATAGAGAATGAAGGCGAATCTATAGAAAGATAGCTGGAAGAAGAAAGACGATTAAATTGGAAAATAATGAAATAGAAAATTGAGAATAATAGAGAGATTTGGAAGAAAGGAAAAGAGACAGATGGAAAGGAAAGAAAAAAGGAGAGAAACAACAGAGAGGGGAGAGATTTGGTTCACAGTCGCCACAGTAGCAGATCCCTCACTGGTCTTGCCATCTTGTAATTCAGACTCCTCTGTTCCTCTCCTTCTCTGACTCTCCTTATGGGTGACAGTCGGGTGTCTCTATTTGGTGCCAATTACAGATTGTTCGGCGTTGGCGTCGCGCTGAGACTCAAGGCTGTGGAGTCTCTGGCCCCCACAGCTCCCAATTTACCCATCAAACACTCTCATCCACAATCCGACCACTTAGGAAAGTTACACTGCTCCTTAATAACTCCCTCACTGGTCGTTATTGCTGGAGGGACTAAAGTGAAAGAGCAACCTTTTGTTGGAGAGGGAAGCATGAATGAAAATGAACAATGGTACTATTCAAATCCAGGCCGTTATGAAGATAAAGATGTTTTTTTTTATTATCCCCTAAGTGCTCCGGACTAAATATGAAAGGATCTTTCTTAAACTTTACAAGGGGTGGACAAAATTAATCCCTGATGGAAAAAGGACTTTGAAGCAACTCAATCACAAGCACTGCAACAATGGCGGGTTATTTGAGGTGCAATGACAATTAGCAGCCTTTGTAAGCAATGGAAGAGTTCTGGCAATCAGCAGTTTGTAATGTGAGCTTTCAAAGCCACATGAGGTGACTATGTGCTACAGAGAGGGCAAATTATATGTGTTCAAATTGATGAGTTGTTCACTCTGATTTTAAATTTGAAGGAGAACATTTGGAAAATCAGGACAGCACATGTTAAGTTAGAAAATTGCGTCTTCAAAGTGAAAGTAGAAATTCAGACTTTAGTGATTTGATTTAAAAATCCAATTCTTTATAGAAATAGAGTACGTGGATTTGGTTTTTTTTTTCCATCGGATGTGATCCCAGCAGTTTATTTTGCTTTTACTGTGTCTTACAAGCAAATTTTAAAAGAAACTATATAAAGATTTTCAGTGCCTGTAAGTAGAATGTGTGTAAAATTTACATTTTCTGGTTTTTCTTTGTAGAAAAAATAAGATAATTAATGTGAAATTGGCACAGTTGAAGTGCTGCTTTCAGCCCCTTCATTAAAATTGTCCTGAGGTCAGAGCTATCTCGAAAATGGGGGTTATGAGTGTCTGTTGTGATGCCACCATTAGGAGTCACCAAAGTCA
This sequence comes from Epinephelus fuscoguttatus, assembly GCF_011397635.1. Taxonomy (NCBI): domain Eukaryota; kingdom Metazoa; phylum Chordata; class Actinopteri; order Perciformes; family Serranidae; genus Epinephelus; species Epinephelus fuscoguttatus. Next base: position 12,742,626 of record NC_064754.1, on the reverse strand, counting down.
GAAATATCCAAATGCTATACATAGTGGCTTTAAGAAGTGTACATTGCTTGGTTAACAGGGGCCTCAGCCTATTACTGTCCAACCCTGTCACTAGACAAGATTGTACATTTTGCGAAACCCTGTATAACAATGTGTTTTTAAGGTTCTGTCTTTCAACGATATCTGTCTGCCAACACTGTCACCACTACAGTATGATTAAGGTTAGGGACCAACTGTAGCTGTGACAAATAAACCATAATCAAAGTATAGAGAAGAGAAAATTCTGGAATGAATAATAAAGGTCTGTGACAGGATGTCTGTCTCCTACATAAAAGCCAGATTTGTTAACACCAATCTACCATCCTGAACACTACCTCCAACATCAGCACTAGACATTGGCATTGACAAAATCACCTATTGTGTACTTAAATTCCAAGGGGTATCCAGCAGTAATGTCGGTGTGGTTGCAGACTGCTCTAACTCCAGCCAGGCTCCATTCCTCTTTGACCTAATTTGAATTTTTCTGTCTCCAGTGACTGACAAGAGAGCAACCATTGATAAAGCCAAATATCAATCCACTTATTCTTTTGAGGGTCACAGACATAACCAAGCATCCTCTGAGTGAGAAGCAAGGTACTCTCTGGACCAAGTCCTCATGAACTGAGCAGGACTCTATCTGAAATGCAGGTCAAGGGGTGCACTTGGGTCTGAAATTACTTTTTTTTTTTCCTACACAGCTGGTACAATAACAGAAATGACTATTTGTACTATCACGTTTTGAGCCACTGGAAAAAATAAACATTAAAAAAAGTCTTAAGAACTGTTATCAGTGTGTCAATTTCAATGCCATTCATTCGTGCTAAAGGCTGGCAGCTCAGCCAAAGATGGTAGCGCCCAAGCTCTTTGGGCCAAAAAATCTACAAGCCTGAAGTAGCAGTTTACGAAATTGAGTGGCCCTTGGAATGGTAATGGTGGTCGTCAGTCTTTCACTTTGGTCCGACAGAAAGTTCTCAACAGCTATTATATACATTTTAGGAAATTCAATACAGACATCCATGTCCCCCTTGTGATAAAATATTGTAACTTTGGTGAACCCCTGACTTTTCATCCAGTGCCATCATCAAATCAAGATTCAAATTTGCCCAGTACTTGGGTTTATGACCAAAAAATGGCAAAACTAATAACATTCTCATCAGCCTCAGCGGAACCATTTAGTGCAAACAGTAACATATAAAGCAAAGATGATGGTAAGCATTACCTGCTAAACATAAGCATGTTAACATGAGCATAGCATATTGACCTCAGTATTTGGCTCAAGTCCATCTCACAGAGCTGCTAGTAGTCTCGCGTGACCAGCCTCCCTTAATTCGGGATGGGAGTCTGAGGACGTTCGTCTTTCGTTTTGTAATAGAAATGGGCGGGGATATCCAGACCACATGACAGCGTTGCCATAGGTACGGCACTTGTGTTACATGTAACAGAGACGTTGCAGCTGTGCAATATAGCTGAATCAAATGAAATCACGTCCATTTTAATCTCTTCTTGCGATGCGCTGAACACTTCCTTTTCTGTTGTACTACGGACAACAATTTGGGGAACAGTAATTCTGGTGTAGGCGGGTGTAAGGCAAAGCTAATCAGCTGTTGGTTGAGGAAGTAGGCTACAGAAGTACATGGATTTGGATCCAATCACATCACTGCCACTGGGAACCAGCGCTAGTTCTATTACAACTTTCCTATGGGAATGTCCACAGACAACAGAGCCAGTGTGCTGACGTCATCAGCTTCTGTGCAAGAGACTAAGCTGCTAGCAGACTCTTAGTTTTATTGTTTTAGATCTTTTGTTCTCATTAGAGGCAGGAAGTTCTAGAGTTTACTACATACTTTGATGACCAAGGACTTAACAACTTGAGCCTCAATTCCCTCACACCTTTAAGACCATGTTCTTGTCTTGTAATTCTCTGAGGGGCGAAGCTGACAACCACAAGGAAATGAACTTTCTAAAGACCACATGTTGTATTTGCTCCAGGTATCACCTTGCAAACTGCACTGGAAAAGACTACTAGTTTTTCACCTACGATGTTGAAAATGTAAAAGCTCTTCAGTTAATTAGTCGACAATGTGCAGTTGTAGTTTACATTGCTCAAATCCACCTTTCCATTTCTAAAACACACTGAAAAACACAATTTACTACCCCTTCTACACTCGCTCACAGAAGAAACACACACATACAAAGAGCTATCGGTCCTGTTTTCACAAACTGCTGCCATTCACATCTTTTATTTATTACATTTTCATATCCACTTAATATCTGTGTTATTGGATTTTTATCCACAGCATCCATTTTATGTTTTCCATTTTGCAGCTTTATTAGTTTAGTGATCCCGCTATTATATATATCCTCTGTCATTTTTCCTCCCACTCTTAACTGCTTTTTATCATTTGCTTTCCTTCTTATTTTTGTATTATCTTATCTCTTAAATGTCTAAGTGACAGGGATTGTATTTTACATCAGTTTATATTATTGTATTCAGAGGCTGAGTTGTATGTAAGATTAATGTCTTTTGAATACAGCTTTAAATTTGGACATTTTAGATGCTGTTTAAATGCTAAAAGAAAACATCAAATCTTGTTGTGAAATGCTTTATATACCAAGAGGTATACCAAGGCTTAGCAGTTTATGATCTCACTGTGTCATGATTGCAGATTGGCCACAGGCAGGATGTTAGTTGCTCCCACCTACAGTGTGATGTATGTGTTAATGATGGTGGTTTGCAGTTGGAGCAATTTCATTTCCATTCTGGGTTTGGGTCTATACATGATAATAGTGCCACTGGTCTTTAATGTTTCCATATTCAAGGATCATTAAAATGTATTTCTGACATGTAAACTGAAAACTAGAGGTGATCACTTTTTTTTTCTTCTTTTTACACCCACAGTCCCTAGACTTTGGTTGAAGCAACCTGAGGAGCTCAGGCTGCTTTTATTGTGATCTTTTATTGTTTTGACAATCTTTTTGTTTCTTGCTGTGCTGACTTCGCTTTCAGTTCTGCTGTTGATTTAGCTGTCTGTCTGTAACTATTTGCCCACATAGGAGGCAGCCCCAAGTTACTTTTCACTATCTGTTCTTTCCACCCTACATGTTGAAGACATTCTGTTTTGTTTTGTTTCCAGCTATATGCTGTGAAAGGTTTTAGGAGACGTTCTAAAAAGAAACCAAAGGGAAATGTGCTTCCAACAGTCAGTGCTATAGAATATAGGCAACATTAGTACATAATTAAGCAATGTATTTAACATATCCTTATGAAAATAACACAACACAATTCATATTTAACCCATTTTATTATGAGCCAGTAATTGGTGTATAGCCCATGCAATTGTGAAGGCTGTGATCACATGACGAATACATTCAACGGAGTAAGGAAGTAATCAGTCCCAGTAAGGAAGCAGGTTGGTGTGGTGGACAGGTCAAAAAACACCGGACTTTCCCCCAAATGACTGGTGTCCATGTTCTGTGTGAAACCAAGCGCAAAGTGAGTTCTTTTAAGGTACGTTGTCACTATGTTTCTTTTCCTAAACCTAACCTATGTAACTTTACTTGCCCAAACATAACTTTGCATTAAGTCAGTATGTACCGTCATTTGTGGGATTCTAATTCGTTAGAAATCACACGAACCGTTATGTGAGGATATGTGAATTAAGAGCTCCTGTAACTCATTAGCATTAACTTGTGATGTTTCATAGCCTCACCTTGAGATGGCAGAAATGTGCATCACCTTCATTCAGCAATTTGCTGACACTGTCCACACACCCAATATTTATTAATTGCTCTAACACATTACTTAATAGTTCAATATTACACAATAATTCACCTACAATATACCACAACAACCCACTGAAAGACTATAAAACAATGGATTATTTCAAAGCATCAGAAAACTTTTACAGACTTACAGACACAAAGTTTCACGAACTATTGAATAATAAAAAAGTGCCACTTGGACTTTATTCATTGTTGGGTCTAACAGTAAATGACAAAAAACAAACAACAACAAAAACTTAAAAAGGTTGAAAGAAGAGTGCAAAGAGAAGAGAAGAAGAAGAGAAGTATTGAACTACCATCGCCAAGGACATGGGAGGGTGTATCGGTGCGATACCCAGCATGATGTCTGCTTCTGTGAAGAAATTGGTTCAAGGATGCAACAACATTAATAAATGATGCTGCACACACAACACACACTCACATGCACACTTAAAAAATGCACCACTTGGCATAGGGGTTGGAAAACAGCGGGAACCTTTCCTTGACGACACACACACACACACACACACACACACACACACATACACACACACAGTGACTACAGTATGGAACCTTTATCTGGGTCAAGTAACCTTTGGTTTTTATGGCCAAATCCTAGCATGCTTCATACCTTGACTAATATTAGGACTAATGATCACAAATTAGCCTCTGGTGTGTTCGCGGAAAGCAGTCAGGCAAAAGAAAAAAAAAAATCGAAGGAAACGCTGGATTATGGATGCTAACACCATCTCTCTTTCTATGCTCCTTCCTTGAACTCATGGTGTGTGACTCACACACACACACACACACACACACACATATACACTAGTACACACACATGCACACCAGTACGGCTCCCCTTGAGGGTCACACTACAGGGGGTTTGTCCCAATTAGCACAGAGTCAAGGTGTGGAGGAGACATACTGAGCTAGCAGGTTATGGTAACTGGGAACACACTGAGCCGGTATGCTGGCTAACTGCTAACTAGCCTACTTCACAGGCACAGCATGCCTTTTTATCAAAAAAACACTTTCATCCACAGGCACTTTACAGCACAGGCTGCAGCATTAACATGACTTTTGAAACATCTTTATGCCAAGGACCCCAAATAGACAGGCGTTTAGCCAAGGATGCAGAAAATGCATAAACAGCCAAGGTGATGTGTTAGTGGTTTCCCAGATCAGCACTTGCTGATGTTAACGGTCCTCCATCTTGCATAAATATTGCAGCAGCTATGGTATTATAACAGTCCAACATCCTCTATCTGTCCTATATTGCTGCTATATTTTCAATTTATTGTTTTTTTGTTGTTCCTTCTCTCATTATATGCTCAAAATGTGCAAGCATCACTAAGTGGGACCTGGGCGCCAACTCATATGTTCTAGAAATCACACTGAAAGTTTAACAAGGTGGAATGCTGCTGCCTCAGAGAAAAACATGAGAGGTGGTTATGAGCATGGTCGTATCCACCATTTAGGTCACTGAGGTCCGGACCTGTGTACTTTATCCGAGGTACGCATATTAAAATACACAAAATGATTTCCTTTGGTACACCAATACCAATATTAACGATGTGGATGTGGAAGTGGAAGCGTATGATCTTGTCTTCAAAAACTTTACTCAACACATGGTTCTTCGATTATGTCAGCAACTTGAGGAAATGGAACAGACGGCTAAATCCATGTGACACATGTGGCAACTTTATAAATTCCACCTTACAAAACAGATGGCAGCCACTCAGCAAGTCAGTCAGGAGTTGGTAAGTCCCCCTGAGAGCAGTGATCATGAGCAAAGTCACACCCCAGCAGCAGAATAAAAGTCGTCACGTACCCTTTGTAAGGTTTGACACAACTGACTATTAAAAATTGTCAGGCTCCGACCTGACAAGCACCCCAGCAACCCTAAGTCAAACCATTACAAGCTTGATACAGGCAACTAAATTATTTAATTAGTGGATTTCTAGTTGACTGCCATTTATCCCCAGACATCAACACACATTCTTATAATTCAAATAAGATCCAGAATGATGCAAATTCAAACACAAATACGAAATAAAGACAGTGTATAAAGTTAGGAGGGTGGACAAAAATCTGGAAAAAGCCCTCCAAAAAAGGCAGAATTTGAAACTACAAATTACATGAAGAGGCCACACACCAGATAAAGCTCCAATAGCTGTTTAATAGATAACCACTAATGTAACGTTTCGGGCTACACACCCTTCATCAGACGAATTTGAAACTACATCTTCCTCCTCCAGCCTGCTCTCTCTGTCTCTAACCTAGCATTTCCCATACATTAATTTTATTTCATTGTACAGCCGCACACAGCGCATTCACTTAGCCCGTTCCTGCCTCTCACTCTGCTCATCAGACCACCAATGAGATGAGACCGGGCTGGCTAATGTTATTCACCCCATAGTCCTTACGTTTTGCTCCCTGCCACAGTGGACTGCCTCCCCAGGAGGAGAGTGGGCAACAGCCTGGAAGACAGACCCCAGTCAGCACCTGTAGCAGCCCCACCAGGGCCAGTGCAAACCCCCCAGTGCTGGGTGTCACAGTGGGCAGGTGGCCAGAGACAGCACAAAGTCCAACCTGTTGGCTGATCCAGCAGGGAGATGGATGCTGTGGCTGCTGACTGGGGGTTCATCTCGAGAGCTACTGCCTTCTGTCCCCTCAGTGAGGAGGTCAGTAGCAGCAAGGAGTGAGGCGAAGGACACACTGCATTTTGAGGCCCTTGCTAACAGTCCCTACATATATGTGAACAGGAAGTTGCAGCCTTTGGCTCTGGTTAACAGACAGCTAAACTATCAATAACATTTTCTCTCCATCTCTGAAACACACTGCCAATGCTGACACGATTTATTGTGTTTGTTGTCAGACTGTCTTTTAGACTCTTTTTTTGGTGTGTCTGCCTTACTTCTTTTGGGTTACTTTGTACTGTGGATAGTTGTTGCCAATGCAAGAATGGCAACTGTCTTTGCATGATTCCTCGCAATTGAAACAGGCTTTCACCAAAGGGATGTGCACCTGCATCTGCGTCTGGAAAACAGCAAATAGGAACACCCTGGCTCTGACAGACAGGTAAGCTATCCAGTCATTTCATTAAGCCCAAATTAAATGATTGGATAGGCTTTTTAGAGCAATATATTCATTGATGACTTAAGGGATTTTAGGGAGAATTTCTATAAATACAACAAAGCATGTCTCGAAAATAAGTTACCTACCCTTGCTTTAATATAGTTTGTTAGAACAGACAAGTGAGAAGGCACAGAGAAAAGGACAGGCAGTGAATATAGAGGGTGAGAGAAAGCGATGAGTAGAGAACAGAGACAGAAATGAACAGAAAGACTGTCATGTTGATATAAGAGAGAGGTAGCAGGTCATGAAAAGCAGAGAAACACAGAGGAGCTGGCTAAGATAAAGAGTACAAATACACATACAGAATCAATGAGTCAACATATTGCTCTTGATTTGAATGGTGTGAACTTCTCTTACTGAAGCACTTTAATTACACATCCTCAGCATTCATTTTCAGACGGTTAATGGACTGCATTTAAATAGTGCCTTTCGACCTTACCTGACAAAATGCTTTACAAATTCATTCACACATTCACACACACAGTCATACACTGATGGTGGTGGAATTGCCATGCAAGGCACTTTGATAATAGAACTGTGAATTGATGACATATAGGTCCGTCAGTTCAATGCCTGGTACTTTTAAGGGTACCCACTGAAAACTGTCAGTGTAAAGATTTACATGAAATATCTTAGTGCCAAATACTGGTGCCTGAATTCACATCTGGATAAGAGAAAACTCAGCTGCGGCTACTGGAGGTGGCACAAAATCAGGTTGCAGCTGAGAGGCAGTGCAGCAGCAGGTAGAAACATCACCCCTCTCTAGACTGCAAGTGTATCAGTCGCCTTTTTCACTCACACATCTCACGCAACCTGTCCCTGGACAGAGCCAGAGAGCAGCACACTGTTACAGCTGCAATCCCACTGACTGTCCCTTCATGTTTGCCCCCCCGGCTGAATTTGAACTTACTCTTTTACAACTGATATTTTTGTTATTACAGGAAGAGTAAACGTCCAAAAAAGGTAACATTGGGTACCAGTACTGAATTCCAGGTAGTGGTACAGGTTCAAATGTAAACACTACCCAACCCTATTTTTTCATACTGTAAATCCTTAAAAACAGCTCACAAAAAAACTAAGCACAAAAAGTAAGGCAATTTGTGTTTGATAGATTATTTCTTTGTTGGAACAATGCTTCTTGGCAATAAATCTTATACCACTGGAAAGCCTGTTTAGTTCCCTTTTAAATGGTGCCACATTTGTAAGGGACATGCATTTGTGGGATGAGCAGCAGAGCTTAGTATTTGGCTTGCATCCATGAAAAATCTGCCAATTTTTTCTGCCAATGCCAAACAAGCTTTTTTTGTTGTTGCTACTAACTCTTGTTTGGAGCTTCTGGTACCCCCAGGTGCTGACAATCAGGTGCCTGATTGGCACCTCACTGAAGGCAATCTCAATGCAGAGAGATATCGAGATGAAATTCTGCAACCAGTGGTAATCCCTTATCTCCACAGTCTTGAACTGAACTCTATCCTCCAAGATGACAATGCTCTTCCCCACAGAGCGGGGTTTATTAGAGACTATCTCCAGAATTTGGGAGTGAAGAGGATGGAATGGCTCATGGGGAGTCCTGACCTCAACCCCATTGAACACTTGTGTTCAGCTTGTGAACAGCTTGGGTGTGCTGTTTGTGCCAGAGTGATCAACACAACCACTTTGGCTAACTTGCGACAAATGCTGGTAGAAGAACTGGATGCCATCCCACAACAGTGTGTGACCAGGCTGGTGACCAGCATGAGGAGGAGGTGCCAGGCTCTTGTGGTTGTGTATGGTTCTTCCACACACTACTGAGGCTCCTGTTTGTTAAATGAATAAATTGTTAAATTGCCAATATGTCTTGTTTCTTCAGACTTCAATCACCCAATCCAGCAAACAAGAGTCAACAGCAAAAAAAGCTGTTTGGCACTGGCAGACAAGATGTGGCAAATTTTTCATGGGCGCAACCCACATACTAAGCTCTGCTGCTCATCCCACAAATGCATGTTCCTTACAAATGTAGCACCATTTTAAATAGAAATAAAAAGGCTTCCCAATGGTATAAGATTTATTGGCAAGAAGCATTGATACAACAAAGAAATAAATCACCAAACACAAGTTTCCTTACTTTTTGTGCTTAGTTTTATATAGTTTCTTTTTTTTTCAATGGCACTCTAATTTCAGCCTCTGACGACTTTTCAAATACAGCCAATACAAAAAACATGTACCTTGAGTTCATTTGTCTTCATACTTAGAATCACTCCATTTGCCATGTGTCACTGAGGACCTTTGTGTTACGACCTGCAGGAACATACCGAGAAACCTGTTCAATCATGTTTTTCATGTGGCAACACGCTGGTTAGTCTGTTTATAGCCTTCTAATGCACCTTAAAGGTATAGGGTCAAAAAGCCATTATGAGTACAGTTCCAGAACATAATGATGGCTTTCTGCTTTAGACTCACAGTGTGTATGTGTGTGTGTGTGTGTGTGTGTGTGTGTGTGTGTGTGTGTGTGTGTGTGGGTTGGTGATCGTTCAGGGGTGGTTGGTATTGTGCAGCCTGAAGAGGTTTCATTACCTGAGTCTGGAAAGCAGATGGAGGGTGGGGGGTGGTGGTTTTGTGTGTGTGTGTGTGTGTGTGTGTGTGTGTGTGTGTGTGGTGAGGGCTATTAACACCAAGAGCCTGTTCCCCAGGGAGAGCTTTAGCAGGTGCACCGTACTGCTACACAAACAGAATGTATGGAGTGTACCAAGACCCCAGTGATGTGTGTGTGTATGTGTGTGTGTGTGTGTGTGTGTGATGTTTGCTACATCAACAAGCAAGCTCATGAAAAAGAATTGGACATAAAAATGGAGAAAGGCACACACTCAAGTATTCTTTGATAATGGGTTTTGGCAAGGTAAAGAGCATAGAGTTCTCCAGGGATGATGTTTTTCTGTTGGCTGAAGCGGAAGTTAGCATTTGTCAAAAAGCCTATGGGATTTTTCCATTGAATTTTGGACTATTGCCAAAAATAAGCTCTGTGGCAAACAAACATTTAAGGTTCTTACAAGTTTTGTTCAGCAAGAATATCCTCACAAATTAACACGATTTTCATGATGACTGAAGCCTAAATGAAATTGCCTGAAGTCAAAAGCTAATGCTAAAGGCTATAAACGAGCCATACTACAGTTGCATGGTGTAACTTCACCACCATAACGAGACTGTAAAGCCGTGTTCGGCACAGCTTGGCATCATGACGTTACGTAGTCTCGTTTAGCCACTTGTAAGCAACAACCTTTTTAAAAATACATAGAAGCTTCAAAGTTTTTCGTATCTGCTACTACTGCAGACCAATTTTGAACGTGTCCACTGCTGATCGGAGCTGAAGCTGATGAATACTTCTAACTTCTGCAAAGTCATTTGTCTTGGAAATGAATGCAGATTGTAACCCTTTCCACTAAATACAAAAGCCAGATGCTAGTGGAGTTAGTGGGTATTTTCTCCAGTGGGAAAGGGGTTATAGAGACGCTAAAGGGTGCCCTGTGTGCTGTTATGAGATATGGAGGGGTGTGACAAAGCATCAGTTTTTGATGACCTGGGAATGAGATCATGTTGGATGTTATTAAGAAAATGTATGCTTTTCTTAATGTACTTATATCCCCTGTTTTTATTTGATCATTCTTCTGTATTATTTAATCTCTGTAAGGCATTTTGGTCAACATTTCTTGTTTTCCAATGTGCTCTATAAATAAACCTGATTTGACTTGACTAGACACTTGAGACACTGACACTAAGGATATACACAAAAAAAAAAAAATGTTGTTGGGGTCAAAATAAATAAATATACTCAACAACACATTTTTGAAAAGCACAAAACACTTCAGATCTCAGCTCTGACATCCTTCCAAAACTTGTGGGGAACAAGCTCCAGACTGACTGAATGTGAATTTCAATAAATGCTAAATCTCTCTCCCCCTCTCTCTCTCTATGTGTGTGTGTGTGTGTGTGTGTGTGTGTGTCTGAGTGAGTGTGTTGAAAGAGTGTCACCTCTTATTACGGTTACAAAAATTATCATGACAGAAATCTGCACAAACAAGCAAACTAGGAGGGCTACAAGTTGCCTGGTTTTAACAAGCACTCTTCACAATGTGCATCTGACAGAAACTATCTGTGAGTGTGTGTGCACGTGTGTGTGAGTGTTTGTTCATTATACTATTTGCTGGGATTGTCATTACTTATTGATAGTGCTTCTGTTTAAAATGCAGCATCACAGCGGTAGGTGGCACAATACTGTCATAAACACACACTCACACGCCACACACACCACACACACAAGTACACATACATCTTTACAGAGTTGGGTTAAAGGAAATCAGCAAGAGGCCATGCTTTCAGCCTCACTGTTCCTTTCTCCATCCCTTTTCTCTCTAATCTCACTTTTTCAGTCTTTTCTATCATTCTCCCTCTCTCCCCAACTCTATCCCTTCCTCCCTCTGTTTGTTTCTTCCACTTCATATTCAAAGCTAAAACTCAAATTATTTACAATATTGTATAATTCTATGAAAGGATATTTTTAAGTATGCTCTTTCAGTAGCTTTTCTTCATAACAACTCAGACCATGGCAGGTTCCAAGAAAGCATTTACACAATAACTAAATAAAATATCTATTAAGAAATGAATAAATAAATGAAATCTGGTATGTGCAACCATCACCTACACTTGGAGCAAACATCTCAGGAAAACAATGTGTCTTCATTGCATTTGTTTTTGTGTTGCTACTGCTGTTTAAGAACTGGACAGACTGGACGAGTTCAACAGGAAATCAAGGTCTGACTAAATTGTTATAATACCGTTCAAAAGTTTAGAATCAGCTGTTATGTTGATATTTTTCTTCGTACACACAGAATGCATTTTAGCAGCCAGAAGGCCCTTTTTGTAGTTGTTTTAATTGGGAATGAAGGTTTTTTCTAGCATTTATTTGCTCTAAGCGCTTGGTGTTTTTGCTTTGAACTCCCCAAGTTTAACTCAAAGTGGAAAAGCGCCCCATGTCATCTCCTTTCATCATCTTTTTTTCCCACTGTCCAATCGGATGACTTGAGAGGAGGGTCTTCTGTGGTGGTCACAAAAACAAGTTTACAGTTGGTAAACACTGGAGGAGAAACTTGTGGTAGCAGTTGCTGGATACCCAGAGCTATACGGCCGGACGATAGACAGCAGGTTGTCAAAGTGCCCCAGAGTCATCCTAAAATATGCTTGAAAACGCCCATCATGGAACCGACCTCTTTATCAGGGGTCTCATGTACCCACACAGGTCTCCGTTTCCCTGTGCCCAACAAAGTATTTGCTGACAGCCTCTCACCCTCAACCAGAGCTATAGTTAGTACCCTCTACCAGTCCATTTTAGGAACTAGATACTGATTACTTTGAAATAACTACAATAAACAGTAGATTGATTACACGGAAAGGTTAGAAAAAGGAGGTGAGTCCGTGGTCGCCTGGCAACAATATAAAGGTGCAGCAAGCATTTTGTTTTCACTAGTGGCCTAAAATAAAAAATAAAAAAGAATAGGCCATGCGGCGCACCTCGAGTTTTGCCACCTGCAAAATGTTTTCAGTGTGTTCGGTACGTAATTCAGACACCAGCTGTATTGTTTACATTTGAAATAGTCTGGTCCCAAAGGAAGGATGACTAAATAATTCAAACTTTAGTTAATGTCTCCACAGTGATGAGAGAATACAGCTGGAACTTGAACTGGATTTTGAATTTGTTTTCCATTACAGAAAAATACAGGTGATCCTCGATCATTATTAAACCACAACAGTATATAGCATGCTATCTTTAGCAACAGTGCTAACCCTTGATTAAACTTCTTTTGTGAAATTTGAAGAATAGCTTTGCTAAAGCAACATATTGCCTGTTAATTACAGGTTATTATATACATTACTGTACACCTGACACTGATACAGGAGGCTGCTCCTATTTAATCTGCACACATTTTGATGCTAAGCTTCCAGTGGCTTTTATGAATGACTCGTGAATTCTTCTGTTCATATTGAATGTTTGCTCAGAGGTATTTTTGTCTCTTTCTGCCCTTTCACTTGTGAGTCCGGTTGAACCACTGTAAATCGTTCCCCATGTATATTATACATAGCCTACTATACTAAATAAACGTTTCTTTTGGCAGAGCTAAAGGCACGTTAGATATTCAAGCAAAACTGCATTGAGAACGTATGGTTACACTGTAACCTTGGTTCTCTGAGTGAAGAGACTATCTCTCCACTCCGTTACGTATTCCATATGTACGGGGTATGATCCCCCTGCTTGTCAGGGTACGTGGATAATTCTTTAAGACACACCGGCTTGCCCGGCCACGCCCCATAGCGTAGCTATAAAGCGCCTGCGCTGGCGTGTAATCACTGATAGTTTTGATCGAAACGTGTCTCCGAGCGGCCTAAGGATTGGAGAGATGGTCTCTTCACTCAGAGAACCAAGGTTACAGGTTCTCTATCGTCTTGAGACTATCTCTCCACTCCGTTACATATTCCATATGTACGGGGTAGATCTTTAAGACACCCTGTGAGGAGACAGTGCAGCCCACAATCCCACACCACAACGTGCAACAATCGAACTATGTACAAAGGTACACTACATACAACTCACAGGAGTAGGCCCCGCAAGGCGCTGGGGCCACCCATGGGAGGGAAAGGGCTGCCCAGGAAGCCCGCAAGACACAAGGCTAACCCAAGGGGGACAGGTAGGGGCCCCACAAGACGCAAAGGCCATCCTGTTCATGGAGCAGCCGCTCAATCAGCCCGCAAGACGCAAGGCTGAGGGGGAAACAAAAATGTCTACCGTCAGGCCACGCCCAGCACCTGCTCCCAAACGAGGGGCTGGCGGCCACGTTCAAACAATAGAACCTGCTAAAGGTCGACTGGGATGACCACGTTGTGACGGAGAATGTGGAAGCAAGGGAGGCCCCCCGCCACAAGGCCCATGAGGCAGCCACACTCTGAGTGGAATGTGCCCGGACCCCTGATGGAACAGGCACACCCGACAGTACATAAGCCTGCCGAATAGTGTCTACGATCCAGTGTGACAGCCTGGACTTTGACAAAGGCCTGCCTAAACACCCAGGGTCATAACACACAAAGAGCTGGTCGGACCTCCGGACAGCCTGAGTGCGCCGAATGTACTCTGTCAAGGCCCTGACCGGGCACAGAGCAGATTGGCCCTGCTCAACCTCCTCGCCAGCACTAGGAGAGGAGAGAGACCTAAGCTCAACTGACTGAGACAGATGGAAGTCAGTAAGGACCTTAGGCAGGAAGGCCAGGTTGGGGCGGAGAACCACACTCGAGCCATCCGGGGAGAACCGACAACAGTCACCATGCATCGACAAGGCATGGACTTCACTCACTCTTCTCGCCAAAGTGACGGCGGGCAGAAAGGCGGTCTTCATGGAGAGCCACTTCAAATCAGCACCCCTAAGGGGTTCAAAGGGGGAATGCTGAAGGGCCCCAAGGACGACATCCAAGTCCCAAGGGGGAACTGCCGGACCAGTGGTACGCACCGTGAGTCGCTGGGCCCCCCGAAGGAACCGGGAAATGAGGACACAGTCCTCCACACTCAGTGCAAACTCACCGATACGCACTGCCTTGATTGCTGCCACCAACCCTCGCAGTGTTACAGCAGCTTTCTGTGCCTCAAGCTGGGACTGCAAGAACCGCAGGATCTCCTGAGCTGGAGCCAAGTAGGGGTTCACCTGCTGAGACTCACACCAGTTGGTAAACATCTGCCAATGGTGCGAATAAGCAGCCCTCATGGATGGTGCCCAGGCATGCTGCATTGTTGCCACCACAGGATCTGGCAATCCTAAGGCCAGGAGCCTTTCCCTCTCAGGGGCCAAGTCACCAGCCTGAGCCCCGATGGAAAGGGGTGGAACAGGGCTCCGTTCGCCTGGAGCAGGTCCCTCCATTGCGGGAGCTCCCATGGTGGCCCATCCAGCAGAGGCGGAATCGCTGAGAACCACAGCATGTGGGGCCACATAGGTGCCACCAAAATAAGCCGCACCTGCTCCACCAGAACTCTTCGGAGAAGAGGCTGGAGAAGAGTGAAGGGAGGAAGGCGTAGAGCAGAACCCGGGGCCACGGATGAGCCAGAGCATCCCACCCCAAGGCGGGATCGTCGTTCCTCAGGGAGAAGAAGAGCGGGCAATGTGTCGACTCCCTGGACGCGAACAGGTCGACCTTTGCCCTGCCGAAGCAGTGCCATATCTCGGAGACCACCTGAGGGTGGAGTCTCCATTCCCCCGGCTGAGGCCCTTCTCTCGACATGATGTCTGCCGTGGAGTTCAGTGCCCCTGGCACATGCACAGCCCTGAGTGAGAGGAGGAGCGGGTGAGCCCACTGCCACAGAGTGGCTGCCAGCCTGCACAGGGCAGGGGGGCCTGGGCTCCCCTGCCCTGTACAAGCCGGCAACCGCCGGTTGATGCAAGCGACAGTCACTGTGCTGTGGGTGCGGACAATGACATGATGACCCCTCAGCCTCGGCAGGAAATGACGCAGAGCAAGGAGAACTGCCCTCAGCTCTAGGACATTTACGTGCTGACACAGCCACCGGCCGGTTCAGACACCGTTGATGCCGCAGCCTTCGTGTACTGTGCCCCACCCCGAGAAGGATGCGTCCGTGTACACCAGCTGGCGATAGACCACTGGACCCAGAGCCCGGCCTACCGCGATGTTTCCCGGGACCTTCCACCACTGTAGGGCCCTGTGGAGCCTCCGAGAGACTACCACTTTGGTCTTGTGGGACCTCTGAGGGCACAGACCCAAGCCCAGCAGGCATCTCTGCACGGGCCGCATGTGCAAGAGGGCGAGGGGGACCACCTGCATTGTGGCTGCCATTAAGCCCATGAGGCGAAGGTAGAGTCCCCAGATGACCCGAGCGTGCAACTGGAAAAGGGCAAGGCAATTTCTGAAAGCCTGCTGCCTCTCCAGGGTCAACGCAACCGTCACCCTCCTCGAGTCCAGGACCATCCCCAGGAAGGTCGTCACCTGGGAAGGCTGGAGCCTGCTCTTCTTGTAGTTCAGGCGCAGACCTAGGCGCTGAACGTGCTCCAACAGCAGGGCTACGTGGTGGCGGCGCTGTTCCTCTGCACAGACCAGCCAGTCGTTGAGGTAATTTAGGATCCTGATCCCTCTCTGCCTCAGGGGGGAGAGGGCTGCATCCATACAGCGAGTGAAGGTTCGGGGTGCCAGAGAAATATCAAATGGCAGCACCCGAAACTCGTACACCCTGCCTGCAAAACCGAAGCGCAGGAACCACCAGTGACCCCTCCAGATGGGTATATGGCTCCTGAGGTCCAGAATCGGGTGAAGCCCCCCCCCCGTCCTTCTTTGGGGTCAGGAAGTAGCGGGAGAAAAACCCGGTCTGGTGATCCCCAGAGGGTGGACAGCTCCGCCTCTACTAGTCTCTGTTGAGGATTGCTCACTGTTTTAATGGTGGGTTTCCTTGTTACAGGTGGCCGGTGTGAAAACTGGATACGGTATCCATGGGTCATGGTTGAGACCACCCATGGGTCCGCTCTCAGGGCCAACCAGGCCGTCTCGCGAGAGGCAGGCGGAGGAGACAGGTTGGCCAGGGCCTGGTAATTGGCAGGAGGGCGGGGGGCGCTTGGAGGACCCCATGGCCGTAGCAGGTAGTCCTCTCCTTCTGCCCTGTCAGTAATACCTACCCCGCCAGGAAGCCTCCAACTGGAGTCTGAGATCCCCTTGACCCCATGTCGAGGCCTCTGTAGTTGGTGCCGGCTGAGACCGAGACGGCCTTGACTCCCTAGAGCCCGTGACACACCTGGCAAGGCCCCCTGAGACCTCCTTTGCACAGCGACGGCTCTCCTGTGCCTGCTGCATCAAGGCGGTAGCATGAGGCCCAAACATAGCAGTGGGTTCCACCGGCACTTTAAGCAGGCAGTCTCTATCCCCCTGCTGGAGCTGGGATTGAGACAGCCACAAGTGGCGCCTAACCACCCAGAAGGAAGCCAAGGCACTGCCTGCTGCCCCAGCCTGCTCCTTCATCACCGAGGAGAGGCATGAGGAGGCCGTCTGCAGCTCCTCACCTACACTGGTGTCATCCTGAACCCGACGAGACAATTCACGGAGGTGACAGAATAGCCCCAGTATTGGCCAGCCGAGTCTGCACCGCCATAGCCTTATGTAGCTTAGTGAGCAGACTATCCATAACCCTGCAGTTCTTGCTGAAGCAGGTGGCATTACCAAGGATGGAGCTGGAGGGAGAAACTAGTGGGGTGAGGGTTCGGTCCACTAGGGGAAGTGGCCCACAGGCAATCTGGTCCCTGTCATGCACATTGGAAAACCGGCGACATGTCGCAGACCACTTGTGAGCCGCCACTGGAGAATGGAACTGCTGGCACAGCAGCTCTTTAAAGTCAGGTAGGAAGGGCACCTGGGTTGATGCAGGGTGCACCTCCATATCCTCCTCAAACCTAGAAGATGTGGCTCGGGGGTTCTCAGGGAGGGCAATGCCCAGAGACCTGGAAGCCCTCTTAATCACCTCCTCAAAACGGCGGGCTAACTCCCCTCTTGTTACTTCACCCACTGTCTGCTGTGCACAAGAGAGGTCATTGTCCTCAGAGGAAAAGACGGTTTCCACGTCCACGTCGTCCTCCTCAGCCTCCTCTTCCTCCATGCCTAACTCTGAAGGCGGGGGAAGGAAGGAGCTAAGCGGAGGTCGGACCACCATAGGCTGAAGAGGAGGCAGTGGAGCCTGCCAGGCTCCTGAACACTCCCTTCTCCTCTCCGAGGCTGCAGCCATTCTCCCAGTTTTCTGCCTATACCCTTCAGAAACATGGGAGCCTGCACGCTTTGCAACAAAAAAGTGACAATGAGCCTCCCTAGTACGTACAGGCAAAATAAGACAGTCCATGCACGACTGAGGATTCTCCTTAGAAACCAGAGCATGCTCATGTCCCAAACATAGTATGCAGCTATCATGCCCATCCTCTAGGGGCATGGCCACCCCACAATTCACATAGCCCCGCAGCTAACCTTGCTTATATTTATTTATTTTTTTTTTTTTTTGTTTGTGTGTTTGTTTGTTTGTTTGAAGTTTACTCTGCGTGCCGGCCGCTGTGGGAGCGGTACGCTATGAGGGGGTGAGCAGGGGAGTGCTTGAACTGGGAGAGGGAGAGGGTTCGCCACCGAGCGCGTCAGCCCGCGAGCCGCGAGCAATACACCGGGGAGAAACTCCGCCAAAGCCGGGAGTCAGAGACCTCCAGCTTGACCAGACCAGCGACAGACAATGCTCAGCGTGGACCTCACCAAGCGTGTCAGCTCACGAGCTGCGAGCTATACGCCGGGGAGAAACTCCGCCAAAGCCAGGAGTCAAAGACCTCCGGCTCGACCAGACCAGGACAGACAATGCTCAACGTGGACCTCACCAAGCGCGTTAGCTTACGAGCTGCGAGCAATACGCCGGTGAGAGAACGCTTGAAGCAAAAACCCGTCAGCGCTCAGCGTGCATCCACCAAGCGCATTAGCTCACGAGCCGTGAGCAATACGCCGGGAATAACACACAGCCACCGCTGCCGGGAACCAGACAACCTCTGGCTCGACCAGGCAGGATGATGACTCTGCTGACACAGGGCAGAAAGAGCTCTAGGACACAGCAATCCAGGGAGGCTGCCAAAGACAGACGCCCCGACTTACACAGGTAAGCAGACTCAAAGCTGTACACCTTCCTTCTCTTTCCTTACAACTCAATTCTTGTCTTTTTTTTTTCCAATACGGATTGTGAGACACTGCACCCTGACGCACAAGTGGAGATCAAACAATCAGTGATTACACGCCAACGCAGGCGCTTTATAGCTACACTATGGGGCATGGCCGGGCAAGGTGGTGTGTCTTAAAGAATTATCCACGTACCCTGACAAGCAGGGGGATCATACCCCGTACATATGGAATATGTAACGGAGTGGAGAGAGTCTCGAGACGATAGAGAACTTGTGGGGAAAATACAAATAAAAAAATAAACACATTTAAAAAATGAAAAATGAGCTTGTTAT
Organism: Epinephelus fuscoguttatus; assembly: GCF_011397635.1. Classification (NCBI taxonomy): domain Eukaryota; kingdom Metazoa; phylum Chordata; class Actinopteri; order Perciformes; family Serranidae; genus Epinephelus; species Epinephelus fuscoguttatus. Next base: position 12,723,673 of record NC_064754.1, on the reverse strand, counting down.
TCAAAAGGCATGCTATTAAATGTACCCTGTGGAGTTTTTGACCACTAATACAGCTATGGAGCTAAGGTTTTAATGAGTGAGTCCCTGGTTACTTTGTATCACATACGTGTGCAGGAAGGCACACACCACAACACGCTACACATTCCTGTTGGTGGTTTCACACTGTTCCATTAATCCCTTAAATAACTGAGCTTGAAGCAGATTCATTGAAGAACCTCTTCAGACCTTAAAGTCTTGCAAATAACCACTTAAAGATACTTAAATATGCCAGTCTGAGACTCTTAACATGTATCTCAAACTGCTCTACTAATGAGCAGTTCTAATTTGTACACAAATATTCTCACATACATGCGAGCAGATGAATACACCACACAATGCAGCCTACACATGAGCAAGGGATCACCAATACTGTCAGAGCCCTTGGCACCCATTATTGTATAGATCAGATAATTATTTCATTATAAGCCACCTGCAACCTCCAAGCATAGTCATCAGTTCTGCATGTTAAATCACTGCTGTACCTTTGCTCCCTTTAGATATTTTCACTGCACTGTTTTTTTTTTTGTTTTTTTTTTGGACTACTCTTCCTTGTAATGTATGAAATGGGCCTGTTCTACAGCAGAACTTTAATTTGTGTCTGCTCTTTGTATCATAAACGTTATGGCACTCTTGTGCAAATGCCCTAGTTACAATTTATTTCTGCTGTTGAGCTGCTGCTTTTATTGTTTTGCTTGCAGACAGAATATTTTCCATTGAGGGAGTGCTCGGTGTAAATCAAAACTGTTACCTATTTGGGTGGCATCAGTGTAATCTTTGAATGGCACATTTGTCTTTTGCAAAACCATCATGTTCTGTTTTCTGGTCAGCACAGAAGCCTCTGTATCTGTGCTGAATACCCTTTATAAATGCTGATCTAAAAAGTAAGTGTGTTATGACAAAGCATCAGTTACTGTTGTTTACCAGTTTGCCGTTTTAATTGAAAATGGTCCTAATAAAAGATAGAGTCCTGACATGAGGGACTGGCAAAATATCAACAGCTTCATTCCATCAGTCAAACCCTTGTATAAATTCATTAGAGTGCAGATTTATGTGCCATTTGTTAGCGTTTAATGATTCAAGTGATGGAAAAGATGGCCTATCGAGAAACACATCGCTGCAGCTGTTGTGTCCATAATACACAGACAATGGAATGTTGACCATCGCTCCCAGTGTGTATCCAGATAGCCATCATGGTGTATTGCCTGTTTTTATATTACACTCTCTACAGGTAAGCCTATGATTTGTACTGTAATCCTCTACTTGGCATGGCAGGCAGACAGGCTACCTGCCTCTGTGCCTTTGTGTGTTTGTGTGTCTGGTGGATACTTTTTGTTTCTCTGGTCGCATGTATGTCAATGTGTCATTATGCATGTGTGCACACAAGAAGGACCCTCTGTGGGATGACGGTCATATGTGTGTGTGTGTGTGTGTGTGTGTGTGTGTGCAGACATGCTAGGCTGCATTTCATCTTGGGGCTTAGGGCTCATCTTGAAATGGCAGGGACTCAGGTGTTATTTAGAATTAAGGCAGACTAACACACACACACACACACACACACACACACACGCACGATAGTGAACACTGATTATATGCCTGTCATTCTGTCTCCACACACACACACACACACACACACACACACACACACATTCTCTCCCTCGCTCTGTCTGCTGGAATGATGGAGTGTTCAAGGTGCCAGCCGGTCAGCAGGTCCTGCACTGTTAATCCATGCAGCACAAACAACTGCTTCACCTCTTGGCACCTATTGGTTTCATTTCCATATGAAAGATCCATGGGATTTTTGTCCATGTTGTGGATAGAGAGTTCTTTCATGAGACACTTATGAACTTAGATGTGATTGTGACACAAGATGAAAAGTCAAAGCCATTTGGATTAATCCTCTGGAGACCATGAATGTATGTTCATGATCTCATGGTCGTCAATCTAATAGCTTTCAAGACAAGAAAATATGTCAATCAAATGTAGTCTCGCTCACCAGACCTTTCTCAAGAAAAGAAAGGTCTGGCTGGGCTGACTCTCACTTTAAGATTGGAGAAAAAAACGCCCCGGCTGCTTGTATTTCTTTCAACCAATCACAATCGTTCTTGGCGGTGCCACAGCAACAGTGCGCTTGTAAAAATATTGCCGAGGAGAAACAGGTTTTGGTGTAACACGTCCACAAAAATATCACCTACAGGACACGAACCATGGCAGAAAAATGGCTACATCCCCGCAAGATCAAACACCGTAAAGTTAGTAAAGGACGTGTTGAAAACTGCAACCGGAGGTGGTAGGGCGGGACCTCAGCGGGTGGCTCGTTCCACCCATTGAGAGGCTGATCTTTGCAGCAAACTTCCACCCACTCAGACTAATCAAATGTGGTGCTAGGTAAAAGGTCAGGTTGTCAGCAAAATCCTTAAGATTCATCCTCTGGGGCAGTGTTAATTTCATTGACAAAAACTTTGAAGACATTTTTGTCAACCACCTCTTGACGAGCGATTACGAGGTAAAAAAGAGATCCTTATTACAAAAACTAAGTCGAAATCTCTGTTTTATTCCGTTCATGAGATGAGACATGAAAAAAATATTTGTGGTGGACTACTGGACACTGAGGGCTGAGAACGGTGAAGCTTGCAATTATCTTCAAATGCCACGAGTGACAGGTTGGATGTTGGTGCGAGTTGTGAGCTGTAATTCAGCAGTAAATAAGCAGCTGTGTGTGTCTGACTGTGGATGGTGGAGCTGTTGAATGGATTTGTGGAGTTTGTTAGCTACAACGGTTGCTGTAGCTCTGCTTGTTAGGACCAAATGGCAGTGGAGCAAGCAGCCACTGGCCGCTATTCTTCACAGCTGACCTCTGCAGGCCTCCACTCAATCCAGACTGTCTCAGAAAGGGTTTTGGGTTGATTACTGTTTGACAGGCAGGTAGGAGGCTCGGTTGTCTGTGAGAGTGGCTGGGTTCTGACAGAACTCTGACAGAGATGAAAGTTTAGTTTTAATAACAAACTCTGTGAGAGGACACGAGTTCAATCCTCCAGGCTAACATGTTGCAGATTAAGAAAAAAAAATCTGGCCTTAATTATTTTTCTGCTTCTGAACAGTGAGATCAATAAGTCCGAGTGAACCTGGGTACAAATCTCACTTGACTCAGATTAGTTATTTGTGGTGTCAAAGTTTTTGAGAGCATTAACAGAAAGATGTTGAGCTTTCCAAATGATAATCGGTAAGTGTATGCTCGTAAATCACCCCTTAAACCTGTCAAAAACGGCTGGAGGAATGGAAGCTTGTAAATGTGCAGAAATTGTCACCTTGATTCCAATTTCTGCTACATGAATTAGCCTAACTGATTTAGATTAAAGGCTAAAAACAATGTAGAAAACATAATGACAAAATGTCAAGAATTTTAATTGACTAAAATGTTTTGAATTCTCATTGACAAAAACTAGACTTAAACTATGAGGGATGACTGAAATGACTAAACTAAACTGAACTAAAACTAATAAGCATTTTCGTCTTAGACTAGACTTAGGCCCAATTCCAATAACCCCCCTTGTCCACTACCCCTTAGCCCTTGGCCACTACCCCTTGGCCCTCAAAATGAAGCAACGATGGGTAGGGGTAGAAATCTCTCCCTAGGAATTGGGACACCACTCACTACTTCACCGCGTCGGTTACGTTCACGCATACGTAACTATTTTAAACTGTGAGCCATCTACATTTCCAACCGGCATCTACAATGGAGTCTCATTCAACCTACCGATTGCATTTGCCGCATTCATCATGCTTCATTTGATGAACGACAGACGATAGGGGACTAGCTAACCAGCTAACATACCGAGGCAGCATTATACTAGCTGGCGTGTTATTGTAATGTGAAAAGTCCGACAATTTTGCAGAACAGGACAGATAACAGACGCCACATAGTGCAAGCTAGCTAGCTAGCTAACAAGCAACCTGACGACGGTAACGTTAGATATGTATGAACATTTTCCCCGTCTCTTGCTCGGTGGTAGCCATGGTGACGTCTACCCCTAGCTGGCAAGTCAGCATCTGAAATCCCCCGCTCCAAAGGGCTAGTTTCATACCCACTACCCCTCGTTATGAACCTACCCCTACATGCAAAAAGGAATTGGGACAGCACTACCCCTAGTGGGAATGCACAGATGTAGGGGTAGGACCAAGGGGTAGGGCTAAGGGGGGTATTGGGACGGGCACTTAGACTTAATCTACAATAGCTGTCAAAATTAACACTGCTCTGAGGGCCATGAATGTCTGTAAAAAAAATCCTGGCCATCCATCCAAGCATTGAATCAATTCTGGACCAAAATGGTGATTCGACCTACTGACCAACACTGTCATCCTTACAGCCACACTGCTCCCAAAACTACATGTCACACAAGCAAGGAAGTGTCTTTATCTACTAAGATAACACTCTAACTGTACCTTATGTTTGTATACCTGTACATCGCAAACTACCATTGCTTAGCCGGGCTTAACAAACAAGCACAAAATTAAAATGAAACAGAAATGAAAAAAAAAAAAAAGTCAGATGAGTTTACTGGGAATGTTTGAATCATCTCTTTTCTGTTTAAATGGTGTTTAATGTGAAGCCTGTCAGCCAACCAGCTGTCATCTCTGCAACTGAAGACATGTCCATTAATCAAAGTTTATGGACAGCTACCATTTACAGCAGGACAGTCTGACGGGACGGTTGAATGAATACAAATCAGAAATGGTTAAGTTAATGGTAACTGGTCAGGTAAAATGAAAATGGAATAGAATTGAGGGATTTTTTTTTATGCGAGTTGTCAATTAAGTTTTTGTTACCTGCTTGTGTGGGAGCCTAATGCCTGATCTGTCTCTGTCCAATAATGAGGGGACCTACACCGTCGGCTCAAAATGTTTATCTTGAACTATACTCACAGCAAGACAAAATATCTACTTTGCACATAGTATATCTAATAATCTCAGTTCTCCTACAATCAGCTCACCTTAATCATTAAACTGTCAGCCTTGTGCATATGAACTCAGCCCTTCACAGATAAAATTGAACAATAGAGTGAGAGAACCAACCACAAAGACACAAGAGGAAGATGTGAAAGGAAAGACGAGAGAGGTTGAGGAGGTTGGAACTCAAAAGGAGATTGAAGAGAATAGGAGATGAGAGAAAACTGAGAGGGAGTAGGACAGGGGGTAAGAAACCAGGAAAGGGGAAAAGATGAGGAAAGAAATATGAAGGGGGGAAAGAAGAAAATATGGAGGGAAATATGGTTAGAATCAGGAAAAAGGGAGTGAACTCTGTGAGGGGTTGCACTGCCTAATCAAAGATACTTTGCTTTCCTACAGATGTCCGCTCAGTACTAAATGACAAAAGCACTCATAGTCAAACAGGCATCCCATCCGTGCAATTGGCTGAAATGAATCATCTGGGGTGAGACCGTTCACTTTTCACAGTGGCCTTGACAAGAGGCTCTTTAATGAGGTCTGCACACACAACTACACACACACACACACACACACACACACTCACACAATCTTGTTACAGGGTCTACACTGGAGTGCCAAGCCATAATCAACTCTTACCCTTGCAGTTTTTTTCCTTTTTCTTTTTTTTCTTTTTGGGGGTGTTTTACAGAAATAAGTCTAACATGCAACAATCACAGATAATCACAAGCTCGTTGTATGGCCTTTTATCTTCCTGGGTTTAAACACTACAGGATGTTATTTGTAGCTGCTCTGATGTCTACGGCATAAAAGTAATGATCTGCCAAATTTTCAAACACCTTCAGAAACTTCAACAAAAAATCTGACAAAAAGTCAAAAGCACAGGTGAGCCTGGGGAAAGGGGTGAGAATCTTTGGGATTTGATTTAGTTTTGACTTTTGATTCTTGGTGTTACAATGCAACATCTCTTAAATTGGGCGACTGTGGATCGGGAGGTAGAACAGGTTTTCCATTAATCACAAGATTGGCAGTTAAATCCCCGGATCCTCCTGTCTGCATGTCTCCTTGAGCAAGACAATGCGGTTTCTGTCTAAATATAATGTAAGTTTTAACTGAAAGGTTTGGGAAATCTGTAAATCAAAACCATCCACTACTGTTCTGCAAAAATTGCAGGAAATTGGGAGTTGGTTCATCAAGATAAGCAGTAGGTGGCATTAATCCTCCAGTCAGACGGCATTATACCACTGCAGATGAAGAGGGTGCAACAAAGGAAAACAGTGGATGGATAATAACCTACATCTTCGATAATATCGAAGAGCACACTGGGCAATGGAAATAGAGTTTTGAACTACTAATATTATGAATACATGCTCTTGAAAGAGTCCTGCTAACAGCCCTGTGTGCATACATAAGCATCTTAAAAGTTGCCCAAAGATGACGTAGAGAGATTCTGGTGGCCTATACAATGACGGTATGCCGTTGCAGTACATCATCACTAATAACTGCATCTGTCTGCATTGAACTTAGCTGCAATAATCTTTTATCAATACTCAAATTTTTCCACCTCCCCCGGCATAAAAACGTTTTTACTCTATCTACTGAATCCCAAGTTGCTCCCAATGAGCAGACCAAGTCTGGCAGCTCCACCACCATTGGTGGGTGAGTATGTGTGTCTTTATAAATGGTGTCAATTTACTATTTATAAAATAAAGTATTCAAATAAACAGGCCAAATGGGATTTATGATCCAGGTCTTGCTCTGGGTCTGCCTTGGCGATACGAATGCATTTACACTAGATGCCTGATCTACCTTAACTGGCTTCTGTCAATGCACATGAGCAACAATCCTACCCAGCGATCCTCCTTAATGTCTGAGCTCCAAGAGTGAGAGTCTCTGTTAACGTGTGAAGGAAACTTATTTCAGTCAGGGGACTAAAACTCATGACCATGGTTGGGGGCTGGGACATAGATCAACTGGTAAATTGACAGATTCACCTTCAGGCTCAGCTCCCAATTCACCATGACACTCTGGCAGAAGAGTGGTCGACCTCATGTTCCATTTTAGCCTCACTTGAGAAAAAGTGACTTTGGGTAACTCACTCCCAACCTAGATGGACCAGTTCATCATTTCTCACAGAGGCCTAAAAAACATCTAAACAACAGCAGTGACAACAGTGCACTGTAAAGACCAACACCATTGCCAACAAAGTCTACCTTCTTTTGTGGAAGAAAAAGTTGGTCTTTGTGTTATCAAATGACTTCACCTTTGTCCTGCTAGCATGTAACATTTAAGTCGTATAAATCTCCTTTGTTGCTGAGAGATTATAAAATCCAAAATGAGCTCAGATGTGACTTTTTTTGGAATGAATCTGTGAATTACAGTTGTGAACTTCTGAATGGTTGGTTGATTGGTTGGTTGTTATGCTCTTGTCCAAGCAAATTCTCAGTGGTCGGACAGTTGCTGGTGTGACCTCAATGAAGCCATGTGTCCACCATAGCCTCTCTTTTCCAAGCTGGAAACTGTATTTGTTTAGCACCTCTGTGACAGTTGGTCTTTAAGGTATTTGTCCTGCCCCTTCTCCACTGTGATTGGACAACTGGTAACAGTGACAAGTGCAGTGTTTTTATCAAAGTTAATCATTTTCCAACTTCCATTTTAATGTGAAAAAGGATAAATAACTATAGAAGACATTAATTGTCTGATATTATCGCTATAGTTTTATTTTACCAAGTCTCCATAAAAACACTGCGATTCAAGGCTGGATTACAAGGCTTCTGAAAGAACTAACATCATCACCAGAGCCCTAGCTGGCTAATGTTAACTGCTGGACTACAAATGGTAAGTCTGTTTCTCACATGCAGCGTAACAGAGATATCTAATGTTAGCAACCTTATGTTGTATATGAATTCGTCAACCCCAGAGTAACCTTCTTTAGTGTCAAGTATGCCAGATTTTTAGTTTATTTTCAGATAATATTAAAATGGAAATCACATGTATTTTTCACTCCAGGCATCCCATTTGCCTGAACACAGAGTTTACTCACCCTGGGCAAGTGTTAATGTTGGGCTCTCTGACAGGAAAAAAAAATGCTTTAGTGGGCACACAACATTACCAAGTGGAGTGCACCAAGGTCACTGTGGCCAATTTAGTTAATCTAGAGATAACGTGCTGATCTTTTTCCCCCATTGACCAATCAATTTGGTTGAATACAGCCCTGCTGTGAACTGATTCAGAAATGTAGAAGGTAAGGATTGCAATCCTTACGTGAATCTGTCTCCCTCAAAGCCCAACCACAACTATTTTTTTAAGTCCAAAAACACCACAAAGGGCTCAAAAGTATAGATATAATAAAACACTTTAATACACATTTTCTAATTGTATTATGTGCATATGACTATATTCATGGCTGACATTGCAAATATGTATTGGCATATTTTACAACCACAAATATCCACCTGTAATTTTCATTATTTTAAAATTGCAAGTAAACACCGTGTCTTACACAAACCCCATCATCTGATTTCTTGACAAATCCACTTTTATTAGTATGTTCTGTTTGAGCTGTACATGAGTACATGAGACTGCTGGTTAAAATGTATTCATTTCAGATCTTTTGCTCACATATGGCACAGATCAGATATGAAAATATGGGGGTGTCAACAAGGGGAAAAAATGTTTTTCAGACTTGTTTTGGTCCATATTTATGTCTGATAGCTCTCACATATCTGGTACTGTGACTCTATTACAAAAATACACACCAGACAGGACTTGTTTATCCAATAATAACAAAAGGAGATGTGCTGGAATGACCCCATCATGGCTACAGGTTCCTCCCATTGACTCAAGAGATGCTCCAGCCACACACTCAGGTTCCAAGTCTGTAATCCTACCAAAACTGCCGTTGCCTTGCATGAGCCAACTGTAGCTCTGACCGCGCTCATACAGAAGGTTAAGCCCAAAAGATTATTAATGTGTGTATGTTGAATGTAATCAAAGTAATCCTGTAAAAAACAACACAGACAAAACAGACTGATTTAAAACTAGTTGACAGGCTCAACAATTCAAGACTATGCGTGGATTACAGACACACTAAATGTTGAATGTATGGCTGCATGGTTTTTAAGTGTGAGTAATTTCTCCAGACTACATTGTGTAATTATAATTATTACTTGACCTATTCCACAACTTTAATCTCAATTGGAGCAACCATGTCAGTAATTTTCTCTTCAGACTCCATCATTAATTTGTTTTGCAGCACCATCAAAGGTGATTTGATAATACTAGAGCCTTTTGAGAAAAAGACATTTGTTGTAAATGATTTGAGAGTAAGTCATATCTCCTGATTACCAATTAATCACATAGTTTCATTTCTTTGCTAATTCTGCCAAAGACCACTTGTTGGTTGGTTTTTTGTTTTGTAATACTGCCATTCCCTCTCTCCTGGTGTTGCCTGCTTGTGCCATGCACCTTGTTACTGGCTCAAGTTGTGCCGAATAACTTTTTCAAGCAGCTGATGAGATAAGGCTCAGTTTCTGCAGTGGTTGTTGTGCTTTATTTTGTTGCCCTCTCTGATGCCATATTGAACTTCAGAGCGCTCTTACTTTAGCATTGGAAACAACCTATTAGCATTCAGGAGCAGTCGACCAAACGGCCCATCATCTCACCTTCACCCGGTATTTGGTTTTGACTAAAAACTATCAGCAGTCAAGTCATAGAGTATGGCAGATCTTTAATTGCCCTTGTCACTGTACTTTCAAGTCTGTCCAAAATGTTTTTTAGGGGGCATTATGATTCAGTTTTTCTTTATCTGAATGCAATCTGATCACCCAGGGTGAGTGTTATGTCAGTAGGCAGGCTGTCTACGAGTCCTAATGAGAAGCTTGACTTGGCTCTGATTGGAACTACTGCTCTGAGAAATAACAGTGCCACTTTTGGCTGCCATCACATATAATTCACTGATGAGTGGATTGGACACTGCCTGCTTCTGCTTGATTGCTGGTAATCCAACTGCTTCTTAGTTATGGCATCTGCAGCTTGTTGTTTTCATGTATTTATTTTTAATTGTTTGTTTGTTGTCGGGGTTTTTTGTGTAGTGCTTGTAGGCCCTAATGCTGGGGATGTCATTTGTTCTGATTCAGATTGTTTTGATATTTTCTTTGAACATTCACAACCCCAAGAGAATAACTGCTGTGAATTTAGTGACTCCCCTGACCATTTGTCTGGTACCACCAGCAAGCCAAGTTTTCTTTTTGACCATCACTTGTCTTGGATGTGTAATTGCTGACCTCTCAAGAGGTGCCAAAATTTCTTCTTACAAAGTAAAAAAATTCAATGGGTAGATTATGATGAAATTTTCTGACCACATTCACGCCACCAAGAGTTTAAACCCTCTCCATTGTGAACACATCATTGAGCCCGGTCTTACTCCAACATCATCAAACTCCAGTGCTTGGGCAGTGACTTGCAGCATCAGAAACAAACTAAAAAGGCATCCTCTAATGTCTACATGATACATGGCTGGTTGCTGTTATAGATGAGTGGCGTCTGGCGGCATCAGGGGGGAAACCCAGCGGGACAAAGATGAAAGTTAAGGCGGTGAAAGTCCTACTGGGGTGAGCGGGAGGGGTGGTGGACAAGTCTAACAAACACCGACTTTCACCTGAGAGAGCGGTGTTCGCATCTTGTTAGATTCCAAGGCCAAACCATGTTCTTTTTTCCTAAACCAAAACCATGTGCTTTTGCTGCCTGAACCCAAGCATGTGTGCTCGTTGTTGAAGGGGAAAAAAAGTCAATTTGCGCTGTTGTATTGACGTAGTGCATTCCTTTTGAAAGAGACCGTATGTAAACGTTACAGTTCCTGTGAAAACAGAAGTGTATTTTGAAAGAAGACAATCCATGTAACAGGCAGAACTTGACACAGTGTCCCAGAACATCAACAACCAACGCACCCAGGGTACCTTGCACGTTGTATGTGGATGTGGAAAGTCCATGACCAAACGTCAATATATGACAAGGTTGGAGTGAGAATGTGTTGCTCCATTAGGGTTGGTGTTCAATTGCAGTTTATCAAATAAGAATCCACTGATCACATCCAAAGATTTTAACTTACCTTTAACTGCAAGTAACTTATTTTTTTTTATATCACTAAAACCCAAAGATCCAATTAAAATCTGTAACTGATTTCCCTTGAGGTCCAGATCCTAATGCATACCAATATTAAAGCTTATGGATCCAGTTACTCATTATGGATCCAGACTGGAACAGGATTTGGTATCCAACCCTACATTCAATTTGGTTTTCTGTGGAGTAAACCCTAAGGGGTTTTAATATCAGTTTTGGACACAAGATTCTTAATGATCAAATAGATAATGGATGGATGTGGAGTTCCAAGGAGAATTTACGTATTAATTGAATTTATTTTCAATTCATTCTAATTTATTGTTATCAATGACTGAGAGATCAAAAATAAATAAGCGGAACCTAAAAGGAAAAATCTGTCACACTTTATATGAATAAACTGTACGTGTGTGTGTGCGTGTGTGCATGTGCACTTGTGTGCACGTTAAAAAGCTTCAGCCCTGCTGCTGTAGCAACAGTTGGTTGAGCTGAGATATGACTGATCCTACAAGACGCTCTAATTGCTGATTATTATAGCACATATAGGGGGGCTGTGTTTGTATTAGCATGTGCACTTGCCATTATGTTTATGTCTCTTTTGTTCTGCATGTATATACTGTTGCTCGCAATATATACCTATGTGTGAGAGCTCACAGTGTACTCATTGTCTGTGCTGCGGTGTGAGTACAAAGAGTTATTGCTGGTATAAATCAAGTCCTGTAATTGGTCAGGAGCTATAACCACAGCAGGAGGTCCCGCCTCAGGCTGCTGCTAATTGGCCACCTGCAGCGAGGTGCGATGCACCGTTGGTCCAAACTAGTAGTCACTTAACACCAGGGCATCAACAGGTGAGCATGTTTGTGTTTGTGTGTCGTAAAAATGTGTTTTTCTCTCTCTTTTCTTTACGTCTGTATTGGATATCCCTGTTTCACCTGTGTAATAAGGAGCAGAGTTGTGCAGTGTGCATGGATTTGGGTATATGTTCTTAACACAGGTTAATTAAAGGTTATTTATGGCACACGGTGTGTTGTAAATTAGACTTGGTTTTCTTAAGTCGTTTTTTTTCTATGCATGGCTGACATAGACAAAATGAAATTTACCTTGTACTGAGTGTAAATACGCAGGTGTGTGTGTGTGTGTGTGTGTGTGTGTGTGTGTGTGTGTGTGTGTGTGTGAGAATCCTTTCTGAACGCCAAACTAGAAGATGCTCAGCCTTACTTTGGAGAACCATCAGCCATAATAATGCCAGAGGTATGATAGGAGTTGCCAGCTGTCAATAGATGAAACTACAGATTCAGTACTAGATCTCACTACTCAACATTTACTGTGAAGAGCGTTGACAGTGCCACTTTAATTACCTATCGGACTAAATCAGAGTAGTCATGTGCACATCTACAAAACCTCAGTGGCATAAGTGTTGGATAGAAATATGCCTGAGAAAGACCTGTAGTTGGTCGACAGGTCACTGACAGGAAATTACAGGAAACTCCATGTGCGATTGCTCTAAGGATTGCAAATTTAATGACCTGCTCAATCTCAGCCAATGAGAATAAAGAAATATCTGTTCATTAATACTAAAACTGCTGGTGATTGTAATATGTCCAAGGTTCCTGTGAGGAATTTGAATGATGTTGAGATTAATTCTTACAATGTGCAGTGTTACCTTGGTTGAGTAGATGCCCATTTAGAGATTACTCTCTACCTGTGAAGGTGTTGGTGGTTGTAAGAAACTACTTTAATTTTAGGCCTGCCGCTAATATCACTTCATTTCTGACCTTTGAAAAGCTGTAGCTGTTCTAGACTTCTCAATCCTATGTAATAGAAATGATTGGAAGCTCCAGAGCAGCCACCAAAATATATCTTGAGGTGAGATTGATTGACTAATCATAATAATTTTTTAACAAAATATCACAGTGCTCATCACAATTACTCTAGGCCAAAAATAAAGTTTTCACGTTTTGTTATGTCCAACCCATAATCCAAAATCAAAACATATTCATATTATGATATTTAGCACATTTGTTTCATAATTAAATTACTGTAATTATGCCTTGATTATCAAAACCACTGGTTTAAATCTCTCAGTCAAAACAGCAAGAATCAGCCGCACTATGTTAATGTCATGTCTTTTTTATTTGCAAATCATGGAGGTCCTTTGCAAACCCTAAATACTAAGCTATTAAAGCTATTAAAAAAGTCATTGCCAATCATAACTAACCTCACACACACTTTCTTTGAGCCAATGCTATCCAGACAGCATTGGAATGAATGAATTACCTGAATGTAAAACAAATTGAAGGAAGTTCAGGTTTATTTCGAAGCATTGAGACTTATAAGTAGCCCAAGTAAAAGAAATGGCCAGCATAGTCAGTGTGTGGACTCATAAATGCATTTGTACTTTTTGACACAATGTGTCTCTGTAGTATTGGACACGGCTGGTCAACTTTGGATTGGTCTCTTTTCCTTTAATTCAAGTTTTTAATCTTTGCTTTTATTATTATGTCTAGGGGAAGGTAGTTTTTTTCATGACTTTGTGTTTGCTTCAAATTGCTTCAAACACAGACATTGGTTAAAACTGGAATTGTTGTCAGTTTGCTCTGATGCCATACAGCTGTGGGTCCAGTCCCCCTCAATAGTTGGAGTTTGATGTTGTAAATCAAATTATGACGATGAATACTACAGCAGCAATTCCTTGATTTTTGTTTGGTTTTGTTTAATACTGCATGTACCAAAAACACGGTACACGTAACATAAAAGTGGGAGGTGCGAATATCATGCTAGTCAACTGTTGAGCTATTAGGAAACTGAGTGATGTCCTGTCTCAATGCACAAGCAGCTGGGGCGAAGATAAACGAGAAGGACAGAGAGTGGAAAGTGTGATGAGGCAGCCACGCAAGAGCAACAGAATGTTTAATTGAGGCTCAATCCCTTTAAGAGAAACTACATTTAATCAGTTTCAAATCCTGGGCTGAGCAAGTTGTATGTACCCCCTGATCCAATTACTTATTTACTGCAATCTAATCAGTTAACAAAAGGCCATTCTCACCTTCCCACAGAGCAGCTAATAAAATCTAATCCATCATTTTCGCTGCCTTCATTAAGCATTAATGAATGTTTAAACTGTGATGCGTCTCAAGACTCCAATGTGTGTTTTTTTCTCATCTGTATGATTGACCTGTGTGTGTATGTGTGACAAAAAAAGAGAGAAAAGGTGACGACAAGAAAGGAAGAAAGACATACAGAGAGTAAGTGTTAGAATACCTATGGAGAATCAGAAATACAATTAAAACAAGATGTTTATTACTTGGCCTGTTTGTTTTGTGTTTAAAGGTGTCTGTGTGTGGGTATATGTGCGTGTGTGTGTTTTAGGTTCCGATCAATGCCTCCAGTCAATTAGTGGTGTAATGATTTAATCAATGTATTCTCCGTTAGGACCATCATTAATTCTCAAGCAATTTATGATACCACCATGTGCTTGCGTGTGTTTGGGTTTGTCAACAGTCATTCATGTAGACGTTGTGTGTATAGGGTGTGTAGTAAGTGTGTCTGATGAAGTGAGAGAAGTGAAGCGGATCAATGGTATTGATCTAACCAGCGAATGAAAAAAGACCCTTTGTGTGTTTGTGTGTGTCCTGTAAATAGATATGTGTGGTTATATCATGAGAGGATAAGGCATTAATAATCTTTAATAATGCTGTGTGTTTCTAACAGCATGTCTACAATCCTGTGATAATGTGCTGTAATGTGTGTGTGTGTGTGTGTTTTTAAGCAGTCAAACTATCCTTTGTTGTTAATGTTAATTCCTGTATTATGTAGTGTAATGAATGATTATTTCCAATATTACTCTAAAACTGAGCCTGGCAGAGGACGAAAAAAAATGTAATTACTTATGTTAAGCTCTCTCTTACTGTGTGTGTGTATGCAAGTTTGTAGGACACTAGTTTGTATATACATGGTTCCAAGAGGTAAGGCTATACTGTGTCCTATGTTGATGTTAAGCAGGTGTGATATTCACTGTGTTTAAGATCTTAGTTTAGCATGTTAGCATGCTATTTTTTGCTATTGGCACTAAGCACACAGCAAAGAAGACACGTGTTTGTGTACCAAATGTAGTGGCAATCAATCTGACAGTCGTTGAGATATTTCAATAAGAGCCCAAACCATCCACCCCTTGTTGACACTAGAGGAAAGGTCAGGGGATCACCAAAGTGAGTAGGATACATTCTCTAAGGCCTAGTCCACACGGACCTGTGTACTTCTGAAACCGAAGTTTTTCATGCTTCGGTTTCGAAAAAAAAAATTCATCCACACGAGTGGTGTAATAAAAAAATGATATCCACACGAAACCGCAAAACCCACTCCCAAGTGATGTAATACACATGCCAAAGCAGTAGGTGGCGATGTAACTTCTAACAGAAAGGCCATTTTACCCAATCAGAAGTCAGAGTCAATGCTGGAATAGGGAAGTGCGGAAAATAAAAACAGCTGGATCCACAAAAAAAAAGCGAAACAACCTTACCTTTCTTTCTTTCTTTCTTTCTTTCTTTTGAACTAACAATGGCGAATCGAGGCAGGGGAGAGTCTTTCATGTGGACAGATAGCAAAGTAGAATTGCTCTTCAAGGTAACAAACAAATACAAAGTGGATAAAATACAAGAAAAGGTGGATTGGGAATCTGTTCAGGCAAAGTATGCCGATATTCAAGCTCTCTTCATTGAGCAGTACCGTGAAACACGCTCACAAATAAAGTTAGCACCAGCATGTTTGTTTGGTCTGCCATTTCACTAGCTATTTACCGTCGCTCTGATGTCAAACAATGGAGACAGGTAATAAAATACTGCGGTTATCCTATCTACACACACCCGCTGGCACCAGAGTCTTCCAAAAACTTCACCTTGGACTCCGGTTTCAAAGAAACGCCACTTCGGGGGCCCAAAAGTGTGGTTGTGTGTGGCCAAACAGCCAAATTGCATAGACTAATACACAGTTTCAGAAGTACACAGGTCCGTGTGGACTAAGCCTAAGAAACGTGGATATCTGTACAACATGTACACTAATCCACCCTGTAGATTTTGAGATATTTCACAGAATAAGTGAAAAAGTTGACCCGCCTGTGGCTCTAGAGGAAAATGGAACGCCACAATCATTAGGATTCATCCTCTGGGCACAACAGATATGTGTACCACATTTTATGTTAATCCAACACATTCTCACTCTGACCTCGTCACAGTTTGACGTTTGGTCATGGACCTTCCACAACCAGATACAACTTGAAAGGTACCCTGGGTGCGTTGGTTGTTGATGCTCTGGGACTCCATGTCAAGTTCTGCCTGTTACCCTCCTCGGACTTCTGCTGCATTAACTTTTTCTCTTGCACCACTGCATTTCCCTCTGACACCACCAAGCGCTGTTAAACTATTATGGCGAATGGCCGCATACCAGGACTTTTTTTTCCGTCAGCATCTGACTCTGCAAGTCACTGCCCAAGTGCCGGATTTCGACAACTCTAAAGTGAGACGGGGGTGGTGAATCCATCAAACAGCTATTTTGTGTTTTCTTTATCACCCAAAGCCAAAGAAATACATTTTAAGATATACCTCCGCAATGATTTGCTACTTGCTACTAACTGTTTTAATTAATCAATATAGAGTCTGTTAAATATTGCAACGTGCTTATTCCAAATATTTACCCACAACAGGTAACATCTGGATTTATTTCGAAGGACAAAGTTTGCAAAATATTTCATACACTATATATAGATTTTTTTCAAATGCTCACCTTATTATTCAGGGGCCATTAAGCTGCCACATGGAGGGAAGATACAAACTAGGGACATAGCCTCTAAGTGTATGCAGAACACTTGATGTAGTCCTGTCATTTACTGAAACATTTGTAAATGCAGATTTGTTCACAGAAAAAAAGAACAAAGAAGAAGTCAAACACTAGACTGCACATCACAAAATGAATAAAGAGCTGATTTAAATGAAAGCTGGTTGGAGCCTGTTGAGCTATGCACATATTCATAGAAGAGGAGTAAGATCCGGTAATTACTATTTCCTTTACATGACCAGGTTTCTGATGATTTTTCACCCTGGGAATTTAAATTTGAAACTTTCAAAGGTCTTCAACTCATTAAAACTTGTACAGCTCATTTTTAGGACCCAGCAGAGACCACACACATAGACTCACAGACAAAGTGTTTATTGAGAGTATATCTATGTGTGTTCTTCCTTCAAAGCTGAGACAGTTCTGTAACTACCTCTGGGGAACTGGGGGGGTGAAATACTGCTGTGATCCCGAGGGGTCTCGGTGAATCAACAGCCTCCTGGAGGGAAAGGGAGCCAATGACAAAGTGCCCAGGGACACAGCGGGCCAATGAGAAGCCACCTAGTGAGCCACACAGGAATAATGTTCTCATGGAGGGTTTGGTTTCACGGTTGGTGGGATATTTGAGCACCAACAGCACCAAATGCAGACAGGAAGGCAGCAAGGACAATGAATCCCAATATCTTCCCTTACAGTTGGACAACTGAATACTTTTGTTATATAAATTGTATGCACATGCATGCGTCCTCACTGTCGATGTACTCAAGTACGTTAAAACTGCAGAAACAGTATAATATTTGTGCTGTGCTTGGTCATATGTTTATTCCAGCACTCATGGCTCTCAGTCATATACCTTCAAGATACAGTAATAATAGAATTACTGTTCTCCATATTTATCCACGGTAATGAGAGTGATCTATGGGGCTGACACTAAATGGTATTAACCTCACCGGCATCTTGACTGATGCACCGCCTCTGGTGCACTTGGGGTCAGCTGCAGGGTCTTCAGCTGGTGCCACCTTTCACTGATGTTTCGCCCCCCTAGCTAGTACATCTCCGGGTGCAGGGGCCAGTGGCTGTCTAGGGACATCTCCCTGCCACTCCCTGCAGCTGACCCTACTGGGGTGTCTGGCCCCACATGCTGTCCCTCCTCCGTAGCCACAGCCAGTGGCTAGCTCTCTCAGCCTCCAGCCTCTGCAGACTTGAGACTGTCGTTCCAGCAGCCCGTAGAAGCTGACTACAGACCTGCCCACAAAGCCCCTGCACCCAACTTCCACTGGATGGATGGATGCTTCCCAGCCTGCCTCTCTGCACTCTGCAACAAGCTCAGAGTACTTGAGCTGCTTCAGCTCATACGCCACTGGTATTCCCTCCTCCCAGGGGACAAGCAACTCAATGATGAGTACCTGCTTAGCAGCTGTAGACAACATCACAACATCTGGTTTCAGGGTCGTCTGCACGATCTTGTTGGGGAAGACCAGCTGCTTGCCATGGTCCACACTCATCTCCCAGTCCTTTCCAGGGGTCAGCAGTGATTTTTATTGCCCTGCCAGTGGCCTGTGCTGGCTCTCTCCTGGTTGGACTAAGGAAACGCCTGGTGTTCGTTTGTCAGGAAAAGGTGGCTACTCTGCGTTTCTCCAAGAGTTAGGACTTTAAAAGGAAGAAAGTTAGACATTCTAGCTTTTAAAGTCCTAACTCTTGGAGAAACGCAGAGTAGCCACCTTTTCCTGACAAACGAACACCAGGCGTTTCCTTTATGTTGGGTGACTATAGACCTTCTGAAGTGTTGAGGTATGTTCATCAGAATCTTTACATCCATTAATTTTCTGGCCTTCAGCTATTGCATCTATTATGTCTATTATGTCACATAGCATCAGTACTGATCTTTCTACCATTGTCCACAAAGGCAGGCTTTCGCATAGTGATTTAATGGAGGTTAAACACGCTTCCACTCTATTTGTTTACCATTGCATAGTATGCTATCTAGAGAACAGCATCAAAATGGCCCTCTGAGGGACAAAAAAGTACGTAACCTGCTGTTCCACCTGACCCCATTCCCACCTGGAACTCTAAAGTTTAAGTGTTTGACATTTGTACACTTTCCACTGTTTACATATCACTAAAATGTTGCCATAAAATGAAAGGGCTAGAGTTTAAGCCCCTGCGTGATAATGCATATCACTGCAGAACACTGCTTTCCATAACCTATAATACTGCAGCGTTAAGCTGGTAAATCTCTCTCCTAGAGGGGATGGGACTAATTGCCAATGCCCTACAACAGGTGTGTTTGGCTGTTTACAGCGTGCTGTCTGAGATAGTGACAATCAAACATTTTAACAGCTTGTGGGAAAGATCACTAATTCACACTCTCCCATATTTAGAAAATGTTATGTTTTGTTAAGATTTGCTAGTTTCCTGTAGCAGTAGTTTTGCTGGGAGAGGACATGTGGGAAGAGCCTGGTGGCAGACGTAATGTAGCAGTGAATAAGAAAGGCAGGAAAGCTATAGTTACAGACCAATTTATGTCAGTAATGACAAAACAAACAACCACCTATATCAAGACAAATGTTCAGTAAACCACTCATTTCTCCACTTTCCCTGATCTAGTGTTTTTATGTAATTGTGGCAAAAAATGAACACTATAGTGTTGGGGGCAGCAAATGGCAGCATGTAGGCAAAAAAAAAACAACAGTGTGAAAGCGAAAGAGGAAACAAAGTGAAATAAAAGGTGGCTATTTGTTTTCTTTGGATTCCAAGAGCCTGGAAAGAAATGATTGAGCTTATTGACAGCAGTATCACTGCCAATTAGTCTGAAGGCATGAAACTACAAAGTGGTGATATCTAAAAAAAGAATATTATTAAAACACAACATGGATTTGACAAACTATATTGTACATGACACGTAACACTTAGTAGAGTGGACTGTAGCTGATGATAGGTTCAAGTTGATTACCATCAACACTGCGTTCTAGGTTTTTTTTATTTTTCTAAACTTCTGCACTTTCCATTGTCTGCTGCTGTCTGATGAGTTTCGAGAGCATCTTATTAAGTTCCAGAGCATTGTCTGAGCTAAAACAAGTAAACAAGTTCACAAGGTGTTCTTAGAAAGGAGTCCTGATTATTAAAGGTATGTGGAGGACACTCAAAACACTTTATGAGTTGAGTCTATCTTTTTGCTTTGAGTTGAATAGGTTTTTTTGTAGTCTTTGAAGTATGATTGCCTCACCTGCAGATCTTTTTTTAAACATCGACTGCTCTTAGGGTTTGTCAAGTATGTGTGCAGACAAAGGAAAACATCAAATTTTAATTTCCAAAGTTGAATGCATTAATGGTAATTAGTTCTTATTGGTAATAACTGTAAAGTGATGCTGAATCAGTATTCCTCAGTCCCTACAGGATCTCGCGCCAAAAAAACCTTGAAATTGCAGCCAATTTTGTCAAAAATTGCGGTAACAATTGCTACATTCTTATGTGATTTTTTTGCGGGATATTGCGGCAGCAAAAATTGTGGCTATTGAAATGATTTTTTTTAAATTACTACCTTCAAAAAAATAAGTCATGTAATCACTTGCTATAATAATCATACTGAATATTAAAAAAAAATAGTTGCAATTTTTTTTAAATAGTTTTCTTCTTTAGTTTTATTTGATTAGTTTCAAAACATGGACTCCAATAATGTTGCAAAGTGTAGCTCTCAAACTAGACAATGTGACTGTAAAACAACATGTATACTACATCTTCTGTAAACATAACATTTTAATACAATCAACATATATTGTATGCATTCAGAGCAAATTCTTATGTCAATACAGAGCGTTTCTCCATACTGCAATGCCATTAGCGCATTTGATGACGTGTCTGATGATGTTTCAAATGATGTTGCATGCGGGATGACTTACAGTCGGCCGAGAAAATGTGGAAAAAAGTGGAAAAATCACGGGACTTTTGAAAAATTGCAAGCCCCCGCAAATATTGTGGACTTTCTTTGAATTTGCGTTAATTATTGCAATCGCAAGGAGGGACTGATTACTGAATTGTATCTAGTTGCATAGGAGCTAAAAAAAATGAAGGGGAGACTGAATCAGCAAGCTTGTGGATGCTGATCAAATAGCCAATAAGTGAGCAGTTTACAGCCTACTGGCTGAGACCAGACAGAGAAATACCCAAAAAGATGAACCTCAAAAGCCAATAAGCAGCACAGTCACAGATAGGTAAGTGAAGACCACCAATAAACAAAGAGTGTCAAGTTAAAACTGACTCTATAGCTAATCAGAAGCATGCACGCAGTATGGTGAATGGAATATCTGATAAAAAGTCCCCTGAAAATAATTACAATAATAGAAGATGGAGATTTAACTCAGTCACAAGTGGTCAGTATGCTTGGATTATATGAAAAGTTCAAAGGGCATCTGGCCATGGTGCATGGCATGCTGTGCATTTAACATGCTAGGAAAATAATTTAGTAAAACAGATATCATATGTGCCAAGATATATGGGTTTTGCTCACATGCTTTGCAGGATCAGTCATATGTGAGCAGCTACATGTTGTGAAATCACACAACATATTGGCGTGAAGCCAAAGCAGCATTCACAGCTTGATGACATCTTTCAAGTGAAAATTTGATTTCTCACAGGTGAGAAAGACACTGGAGAGGGGAGTGTCATTGGAGAATCTTTTTCACCCTCATCATCGTTATGTCATTGACAGTCTTGGTTGCCAGGCCTGAGCAGGTTTACTGGTTCAGGCAAGTGAGCCACTGTGCTAGTGCCGTCTTTGCCAAATGATTCACTGCCTGTACCTTTTTTTCTGTAACTCCTCACTTGTGTCAAAATATATTGGTAAAATTAAAGTTTTTGTTAAGTAAAATTTACTGTCAATCTCCTCAGTCTCCTTTACTTATGATGGGCCCCAATGCATGCTATTGTGATGGGCCCTAATGGATGCTAATTACAAGTTAAAAGGCACACACACACTACTGGCAACAGTTTATACAAAAAGGTATCTAACTTGGGGAGCTTTGCTACTTTCCCCTCCTTATACTCTCTCTCTTGTGCTTTCTTACTGCCACTTTTATGTCTAAAAGGCATGACTGCTCACTGGGTGTGCAGATGTGCTGAGCTTGTCAGTCTTGACAGATTTTGCACCCCATCACACAACACACAGGAGCACACATGAATACACTATTATTCATTCAAACAATATCAGACAAAATTTAAATTCAATTATTTAATTAATATATTTATTTTACTTAAAATAAATTAGCAGTCTAACTTTAGCCAAGGTTATCCAGGCAACAGTGCACATATCTTTATTTTGGCCGATCAGCTAATATTCTTGTAGCCTGGTGGTTATGGATAGAAAGCTTTTGTCGGACACATTGCTGTTTGAGTGGAGTGAATCAAAATCTGTTATCTGAAAATGTCTCCTCCTGCATCAAACGTTCCACAATCAATCATCCCCGTCCCCAAGAAACCTTCCATCACAGGATTAAATTACTACAGGCCTGTCTCCCTGACGTCTATGGTCATGAAATCCTTTGAGAGAGTGGTGTTGACCCACCTGAAGGACATCACAGGCCCCCCACTGGACCCCCCTGCAGTTTACCTACCAGGCAAACAGATCAGTGGATGATGCTGCCAACATGGGACTGCACTACATCCTACAACACCTCCACTCCCCAGGGACAAACGCAAGGATCCTATTTGCGGACTTCAGCTCAGCTTTCACAGTCATCCCAGAAATCCTCGGCTCCAGACTCACCGAGCTCACTGTGCCAGACTCCACCTGTCAGTGGATCACAAACTTCCTGACACCAATGCAGCACCTGGACCATCAACACTGGTGCCCCCTAGGGAAGTATTCTACCCCTACTGCTCTTTTCCATCTACATGAACGACTGTGCCTCAGGAGATCCCACTTTTAAACTCCTGAAATTTGCAGACAGCACAACAGTCATCTGCCTCATCAGGGATGGTGATGAGTCTGCAAACAGACTAGAGGTTGGCCCTCCAGCTGGAGGGCTGACCCTCTGGTGCAGTCACACCAACCTGTAGCTGAACTCACTCAACTGTGGAGTTGACAGTGGACTTCAGGAGGAGCCCCCAAACACTGCCCTCATCACACGGGGCTAGCAACTAGCCAACTGACTGAACAATAAGTCATAAACAATGCAGATGGTGCCAAGCTAGTTAGACAACATCACACTGAACAGACAAAAGTCTTTTAACTTCTCTTTCTGATACAGGACACCAGCAAACTTTAAGAATGATAACAAGCTGACCTCAGCAGGCAGCTGGTTGGTCCTCAGACTCTGAGGGCTGGGCTGTTCTGTCTCTGTCCCTTTCTACAGCAGACAGCCGCTCTGCAGCATTGTCTTTTCATTTTGCACTTTTAACACTGCCAAAACACACGTCACACATCCATGCACTGCTTAAACTGATAATACTTATCTATAATCTCCACTAACCATATGATTTAACCTTAGTTATAAAATCAAACATGTTTTTAACTAAATCTCTTGCATGCCTTCCCTCCTTGTAGCATTTCCTGAGCCACTTTGTGACACTAAGTAGTTTGCATGGTGGCAGACGGTGACATGCTTGGAATATTAAAACTAACATTACATTGTCACAAGCAGCTTCAGGCAACTTCAGGGGAGAAAATCCTCCTCTTTAGAGGCTGTGATTCATTGTGTGTAGAAGCTAGCAGGTTAGGCTGTGATACATGCAGACAAAAACTCAGACAGAGGGACGACTGTAAGACACGCAACAGAAGTCCCTGACCAGAATCAAACTGGGGACATTTATGGTGTGTATCTTAACCACAAGGCACCAGGCCACAAAAAGTACTTTTGGTGCAAGCAGCAAGCTAGTTCCAGCCAGTGCACAGTCACAGCAGCGCCTTGGGATGGCTGCTACTTGTCTGCATCAAGAGGATCTTTGCCTTCCAACAGGTATCTCTGTTTTTCCATTCTCATATACTGGGAATCACAAACACCACAAGGCAGAAATTACACAGCAGGCTTTCTGGACTGAAGGTATAACCGCACTTAGACATTCTTAGGGTGCAGCTCACAATTTGCTAAGGTATTTCAGTTGTGGTAGATGGAGCGAAAAATCACTACCCTGGATATTCCGCATGTGGTCAAATTGTTTGCCTGAATATCTATTACCATCAGTAGACCTGCGAGTGGCATCCTTTGGTAGGATAATTATGCTACAGTTTCATTTTAGCTCTAAAAAGGTATTTGAACACAGCGGAACATAATGGTACATAATGGGTGGTACAAAACTTTGATCATGCGTCTGATGTGGAGCTACTTCTGTATTCAAGTGCGTTTGGAAATATTACAGACATGCTTTGTTGGGGCGCCCTCATTACACTGTTGTCTTACCCTTTTCCATCCCTGTTTGTCTTCACAATAGCACAAACGTGTAGCATATCGTTCCACTGAGCCCTGCACTGATGAATAGCTGATCTGCTGCAAAGTTTTCCACCGCTTATGCTACATCTCTAAGAGCAGAAATGTACTCACTCAGCAAACATACCGAAGGCATCTTTGACTTTGTGGATGCAGGTCTTCACTGTGCGCATCTTCAGGCTCACTGACATGAAATGGGCTAATCATTTCACAATCATTCAAATAAGTACATTCACTCAAAGCTTTGTTGGCCAAATAAATAAGTAGATAGCAAGTTCTAAGACCAAAGCAACCCCACATTAAAGGAGAAGTCCGGTATTTTGCACTTTGAGCCCCATTTCTGGGTTGTTCATGTTGAAATGGAGTGGTTAAGACCAAAATTGTGATAATCGCTCCTTTTTGGAGAATTTGGCTTTCTCCTGCCTGGCTTAACGCTGCTGCCTATGGCCATGTGTGAACCTGTCCTAAAACCACCCTAAACGTCTGTTTTCAAAGCCATGAAACTCACCAAGTGGTCAGTGGTGTTCGTTGATGTTCTGACATAAAAATCGTAGCAAACTGTGGTTTCCATCCGTGTTTTCGCTATTCATCTCAATTGTGGAACTATTCTTTCAGCTGCCTCACACCCGTGTGTAAACTTCCGCTTGATCGTTCGTTTGACACTGAAGCGTTATAAACTCCAGCCCACTTGATGGCGATAATGCTCCTTTACGTGGGTGTCGCCAACTGGCAGGAAACCATTGCAATGTAATGGGACACAGAGAAGAAGCAGAAGAAGAAGGTTGGCGTTATGTTCAAAGGCATCGTACTGCGAAGGATGTTTACAAGCGAGTAATCCATTGTGCAGTTGTTTAAACTTATTACAAAACTTTTTTGTTCGTTCTTGTTCTTCCTCCAGGAGCGCACACAGCACTGTCCAGCCGGCACTTACGCTGAGATAAAAGACTACAATGACTACAACCTTGTCGTAAACAACCCCTTTTCCATTTCCGGTGGCGGATTACAACGGACAATGAGGCTTCCTATAGAAAACCAAGGGGTTACACAAAATGTCAAATAAATCATCACGGAAACCACAGTCTGCTACGGTTTTTATGTCAGAACATCAACGAACACCACTGACCACTCTGTGAGTGTCATGGCTTTGAAAGTGAACGTTTAGGGTGGTTTTAAGACAGGTTCACACATGGCCAGGCAGCGGTGTTACGCCAGGCAGGGGAAAGCCAAATTCTATGAAAAGGAGCAATCGTCACAATTTTGGTCTTAACCACTCTATTTCATCATAAACGACCCAGAAATGGGGCTCAAAGTGCAAAATACCGGACTTCTCCTTTAAAACAAAGCGTGCAGCTGTGTTGGTGGGAGCATGTTGTTTAAAATACTGGTGAGAGAATTCAGAAATCCAGTTGGAGTAACAGATTAATGCATTTTACGCCTTATCAGGTGCTTAAAACACTGCACAGCAGTTTGTGTTACTCACAGATAGGATTTAACAACTCAGGGTGGCAACCATTTTATCTTTCCTTTAGCTATCATTTTATCTTTTCAACAAGTACGATGTCAACGGTAGACAAACGGCATTCACATTACAAAGTAATCTACCTGCAATGTGCACCTGCATGTACGTGACCTGTCTCAGCCTTGCTTGATTAAGTTGCATTGCATTGCAGAAAAAGTTGAAACAGGTTCAAGGAAATTGTTGGATCACTATTATTGTCTGTGTTAATTCATAAAGCAGAGTCTCTTGCGCTGACAGCAGCTTGTTCAGCAGCCTTGTCTCTGCTCGCAGAATCATATGTCAACTGATTTATACATTGTCAGTTTAAATATAATAGTTTGTGACTCTGTTTCTCTCTCTTTTTTTTCCAAAACATTTATTTGTGAAGAACAAAACTAGCCCAGAAGGTTCACGAAAGCTGCATTGTGTGTATTTCTGTGGGTCTCCTTTCAGTTATACTTCTTTTCTTTATTTGCCACAATGCCATGTTGCAAAAATGAAAGTAAGACATTACTCAGAACATTGATGGACATTTTACGTCAATAATTTGTTCCAATCTGTGCATTTTGTGTGTTTAATTTTGTTTCAGACAGAGAGATAATCTGCAAACTGTATCACCACGCCTAACACTGATTTCTGCTTTTTACTGGCACAACACAGACTGAGACCAATACTTTCTATCTCTTCTTTTCTGTAATTCGGTTGTCTCTGGTTCTCAACCAGTAGCTTGGCCAGAAATGATACTGAAGTCAGACATAGAGAAAATCAGGTGGGCCTACCTGAGCCAGGCCCTTAGCTGCTGTATTTTTTGGGGAAAAAAATGTTAATGTTGCATGTAAACATTGGTGTACAGGCAACAGCACAAGCAAACCAAAAAACGAAAGAGGGCATAGCAACATAGCTTGGCACTCTGGTGGCTTAAAAATTGCAAATAATTGAAAACTGCCTTCAAATTTTCACAACTTGATGTTAACTCTATTGTGTCACTTAATGTGACATAATTGGAAAAGATTAGACATTTTTCTCACCCCCTTTCCATTTTTCTTTTTCATGCCCATTTACGATGTTGCTTTTCTCAGCTGTATGTAAAGTGAGGGTGGTGTCTGGATGATGCTGGGTGGGATTGAGACAGATTACAGTGCAGTGAGTGGTCATTTAAAATTTACAACATAGTAATTCTGACCAAGCGCCAAGAATTTACGCCAGAAAATGTATGAAACAGTATTTCAGAAATAAAAAAAAGAAGAAGAATATGAATTCATGTCTTGTTAAACAAATCAGTAACCTAATTTTCTATTTTCTTTATCTTGACTGTGACAAAGAAAATAGGAGAAAAAAAAAAACGTGTCTTTGAAGAAGACTCGGAGCTCAGTAAGTTCGCACTGCTATTGTGAAGACATGGAAAGCATCAAAGTAACTTGGCTGTAAAACCAGTCTGACTGTGACACAGATGAATTAAAAAAAGGCTCTGGCACAGCATCAGAAATCTCTCACGTCAGGCTGCAAATGTCAAGTGGACTTTCAATACGCTGCTCCATTTCTCATTTATTCCCATGTCATTAACTTAAATGCCAGACTGTAACATGTATGTGTGTGTATTTGTGTGCCCTTGTGTGTATGCATTGAGTCCAGAGACTGACAGGCGGTCTGTTCCCATCACTCACCCTCATCATGTCAGGTGCTTTTTCTCTACTTGAGTGTACTGACCTGAACTTTTACAAGAAGGATCAGAGGATGTTCTTATTGTTAACTATAAAGTCTCAGAATACCAGGAATTACCTCAGGAGTGACTCGCTGTGTCAGTCACCATACTCTTGTATTCACTGCTGTAAATCTCATGCGTATACTCTAGAAAGAAAATGCATTTCGCTCAATTGCAGCACTGAAACATTCTCATATTTTTTGAAGCTCATATTGTCTCATAAAAAACATGCATACATCATAATCATGTCAACAGTTTAGGCACAATAAGGTAGAGAATACCTGCCCCAGGAGGGAAAAGAAAGATGATGGGATAAAGACTGTTTTACTTTAATGAAGATAAAGCTTTCCAGGGTTAAAATGAGGAAGCATATCATCCAACACAATCTCACTCCAAACTCGTCAAATACAGACGCTTGGTCAGTTGCCCTACACATCAAACTGTGATGCCGCAAGTGACTCTGTCAAATTTGTTAAAAAAAAACAAACAAACAAACTAACAAAAAAACCCCACTATTTTTATGACCAGTAAATTTCCAGCACAGAGCTTTTATTTTGAAGTGCTGTTTTGTGCTGTAGAGTGAGTGGCTAATGGACAGCTACTTAAGAGAGATAGCAAATAAGCCCATTGACATGCCCAAATGTAAGTATGACACTGAATGTAATAAACTGTGGTACTTCAAACTAACGACTTAGGAGAAATCTGGACCCCATGGTTGGACAAGCTGGGAACCACTACTTCAGGTAATCTTCCAGTGTCAGTTTTGGGTAATCGAGGACAGCGTGTCAATTTACTTTCGGAACACGCATAGTGTCGTCTGTTTTCACAGGGTTATAAAACAGTTTACACTCGTTAAATGCACACTTTTTTTTTTTTTTTTGTTTAAATAAACTTCCTATGTAGGTTAACTTTATTTAAATTTTTTGGTTTACCTCCTTAGGTTTAGGCAACAAAAGTTCTTGGTTAGCTTCTGGAAAAAGTACATAATTTGGGTTAAAAAATTCTTACTAATGTAACATTACATATGCTCGACGTACTAAGCTACATTCTTTAAATAATTCAACTTTGATTTTTGGTTTCATGAGACACAAACAGCTGTCACCTGAGTGAAAGTCCTGTGTTTGTTTGACCCCTCTATACGGACTTTCTTGCTCTTTATACTATGGCTGTTGCTCAAAGCGTCATAAAATGACACAGCCCAGTGCATCTCTTACAGATGCTATAGGGTGCCTCAGTGCATAAATATCAGACACCTAGGGCAACTGATCAAGTGTATTTGACAAGCTGGGAGTTAGAATGTGTCGGACCATCTGGATACACTTATGGTCTACACTCAGGGCCGAATTCACAAAAGGATTGCGTGGCTTTTGCGGCTGCTAAACTGGTAAAAATGGAGCAAACAGATACCGTCTAATTCACAAAGCACGCACAGAGGGTGAAATGCTCCACTAACTGCGCTGCCAAGCAGATTGCGTCTCGGTGCTCCGCTGTTATTTGCACGTATTTAAATGGGGTAATATGCATATATTTGGCGCAAAAATTGCCTCTTTCTATGCAAATGAGCCTCATTGATAAACAATGTGTAATTCACTAACACCAGCGCTAATAGCCACACGTAGTTTGAGTGAAGTCAGTAACATCTTTAGAAAGCTGGTGCAAACTGGGCGCTCCTCTGCGGAAGCCTCTCGCCCAGACTTTCCAGTGATCGTGGCAGCAGTGACCGTCTGCTAAACCAGTCTGTAAATAATATGTTGACATTATTATTATAATCATTATTACTTTAATGGCATCCGAAGATATTGATGCGTTGAACAGGTGACAGTCTGCGGCCGTTCTCAAAACGCACTTCTGTCATGCACTTCAAAAGCAACTTTCAATATTTTATTTTACGGAATGGGGGAAACAAACGTGAACAAAAACGGTTCCATAATTCATATTAAATTCAAAAGATAACGAAAAAACAGCTACAAGTGAGAGGGAATAGTGGTAAAGTGGTCAAACTGGGTCAAATCCACAGCCTCAACCCATCCGACACTGTTAGACTGACTCACCAGCAGACATCACTACATGAGGGTATACAGTATTCAGTACTTTGCCAAACACTTACCATGCCATGCCATGTGGCTAATTGCAATCAGGGGCAAATCAGGGGCAAACTGCACTCGGCTGCCAAACTTTGTGGGCGTGCTTGCGCTGGTATATCATTAGCGCAATATCCTTTGTGAATAGAACGTTAAGACGGAGCAAACTGCAGGTGCAAGTGAAGTGCAATTCAAGATGCTATCAGCGGCCGCAGTTCATTCTTTGTGAATTAAGGCCTCAGTGTTTTTTCCACGCAGCACGTATGCTTAAAAATGATGTTTGTCTGGACAGATGTAAAATGGTCTTGTTTATGGTCAACAGACTTAGTTTTCTTAAAGTTGAGGCTAGGGATGTCATCCGTTAACCGATATATACCGTCATGTATCAATATTTGACTTTCCACGTCCAGATACAACTTGAATGGTACCCTAGTACGTTGGTTGTTGACGTTCTGGGATGCTGTGACAAATTAGGCCTGTTACATGCTTTGTCTTCTTTCAAATTTCAATGACTTTGAAGTTTTTTGGTTAAGGTCTCATTGACTGTAATATGAACATACAGAATGTTCTATGCATGTAGTGATATGATTAATACGTTTAACTAGCCTGTCCAGAGTAGTCAGATTGAATTTCTTGTACTTTATTGCCAAGCCTGCAAAAAAACAAGTTCAACAAATTCCTACAACACAGAAGTTTCATCAGCACCAAAGCAGAAGCATCACTTAAACCCTCGTGTCACATCCTCAGTCATATGATTGACACAGAGGTCTGCAGGTGTGAAGGGCAACTCAGATTAACAGTCACTCTCGCTCTTGACTCTCACTGGTTTACTCAGATTGACTGGTCATCTTTTCTCTCCTCTCACCGTCCCCTTCTGTCCCCACTTTCTTCTATGCACTTGTCTTTATCCCGCTCTTTCGCTGCCCTGCTCTCCCCATGTCCATCTTTGGTGGATTAAGCCACCAAGGCCTGGATGGTTTAATTCCTTTTTCCTTTCTATTCTCCTCTTTCATTTAATCTTCCCCTGTTTCTCTCTGTCTGTATCCAGGCAGACTTATCCTTAAACCTCCGGCTGGAATAGAGGAATTACCAGTCTTCTTCTCTGCCTGTTCATCATCCCAGGACAACACGGGATTAAACTGGTCATTCATACGTTCATAAAGGCCTTTGCATATATCAAAGCCAAAACATGTAATGTTCTTGAAATGCACAGCAAAAATTTAACCATCTGCTCCAAGACGGCTAATCCCCACTTTCTCTCTTTGAGCGTCTCCCTCGCTTCTCCTCTGTCCAGGTTCAGCCAGGTGATTAAAGGTGCTTCCTTTCTTCTTTGCATGACTGATTGAGAATAGCCTCACAAGCAGGTCAGCTGAACATGGACAAATGTGAAGTTTGTTGACTTCTGCTGACAACTCAACATGAAGACTTAAGTTTCCAATAATAAATGAATGATGAATGAATATTTACGGAGAGTTGAATGGAGCAGTTCTTTAGGGATTATTCACATTTCCCCTATAATAAGTACCACATTAAAGACTTCTTTCCAATAAACTTTCTAGGAAATTACGAGGACATCATTTTTATTTTCTACATAAACATTATTTGTCCTCTAGAAATTGCATTTATTCATACCGGACACATAATATCGGTCAGATTCCGTCTTCTAGTAACATAATGAGGAAATATTTAGCGTATCTGGCAAGTTTTAAAAATGGTAAATTCCCAGAGTTGGGCTGCAGAAGGTGCAACCCGATGTTAAATGCACCATTACGGCACTGGTTTTCCTTAATTTTAAAATGGGAGGCTTTCAGGGCTTTAATGTTAACCCAGGGCAAATGAATCCTGTGTTCTGGGAAGTGTAATGCCTCATGCTTTTGTCCACTCAGGCAAGTGAAAGATAAATGTGACATCTAATGTAACATTAACTGAACACAAACTGCATACTGTATCACCAAAGCTGAGCTCTTCCAGCTGGGCTGCGAGACTGCCTCACCACAAAGCATTAAACAGGACTGATAAGGAAAATCTGACATATTGGCCATCATAGTAATTAACTCTATGGTTGAAAATGTCATATACAACAT
The DNA here is from genome assembly GCF_011397635.1 of Epinephelus fuscoguttatus. Classification (NCBI taxonomy): domain Eukaryota; kingdom Metazoa; phylum Chordata; class Actinopteri; order Perciformes; family Serranidae; genus Epinephelus; species Epinephelus fuscoguttatus. The sequence goes on along the minus strand of NC_064754.1, from coordinate 12,691,964 downwards.
TTAGTTCCTAATGCTGAAGATCTGTGGAACATGGCATGTGAGAGACATTTTTTTTGCACACAAAGTAACATTTGCCATTGTGCCTTTCTAACAAGGGCTCCACAACAATCACATCCCTTTTTGAAGTGCTGTAATCCAGCCTTGAACTGGGGTGTCTTTTTGGAGACATTGCTCTGTGATTATCTATCTATTTCCCTTGTTGTTTTTGTTGGCCGTCCACAAACTGCTACCTGTAGCAGTAGGTGGCCTGCATATAAGATATTAGAGCAACATTATTAAACTGTAGCAGTAGTCTGTGAGGTGTTTCAAATCACACAAGAAGCCACAAAGGTCTTTTGGGACAGTAGCAGCAGTAGCTCAGTCCATAGGGACTTGGGTCGCCTGTTCAAGTCCTTGTCCGAACCAAATATGGAGCGTGGACTGGTAGCTGGAGAGGTGCCAGTTCACCTCCTGGTCACTGCTACGGTGCCCTTGAGCAAGGCATGAACCCCCCCAACCACTCAGGGCGCCTGTCCATGGGCAGCCCACTCTGACATCTCTCCACTTAGTATAGGACAGTATAGGTCATGTTTGTATATGTTTGTGTTTCGGACTTGTGTGTAATTGACAACAGAGTAAAAAAATTGAATTCCCCCTCCAAAATGAATAAAGTAGGCCTACATAAAATGAAAACAATAAATTAAAAAAAAAAAAAAAATCAAATAAATGAAAAATATGATGTTATAGTTAAGTTTTGTTACATGTATATATAACACTCCTTCCCTTCCTCGGCCTCTCTAGTGATGCTATGTGCATAGATAAGATTAATAGCCTACATAAATAAAAGTATTTAATTTTCCAGTAGATACATTAAAAAGGCCATGAAACACGACTCTTTAACTCTCCCCACAAAGATCTTTAATTGTTTTTAACGACAATGGATTTGATACTTTTATATTCATGTAATTGTTTTGTGTCCTGCGCTGCAAACCTTTAGACCTCTGTAGCTCCAGAGCTATGCGCAGAAAGTCAACGTACAGCCATGCTATTTATTTTATATAATTTATCATTTGCATTAGGGATGTCCCGATCACATTTTTTTGCCCCCGAGTCCAAGTCCGAGTCATTTGATTTTGAGTATCTGCCGATACCGAGTCCCGATCCGATACTTTGGCAATGCAGTAAAATTTTTTACTGTAGATTAACTGTATCATCCCACTATTTTTCTGTTCTTTGTGCTCTACTAGGGATGTAACAATATCACAATCTCACAATATTACAATACTGTACCCCAATAACAAGCCCATGACATTTATTGCAGTATTGTAAGACATGTCATGATATCAAAACCACACTGTATGATAATAGTACAGTAGCTCCACGGTATAATATTAATTCCATTATCCATTAGTCAACAACAAGAACATTTGGTCAAAAATAAAATAGCTTATCATGCCTTTCTCAATCACCAGCCTCTTTCCCTTTATCCCTCCCTCACCTGCCTGCAGACTGCAGTGACTGTTGTTGCTGCTGGGGTCTGTAGCGCTCAAACATCAACAACAACAGCTGCTTGGAAGTCAGCAGTGAAACAATTCAGCCACACACACGTACTAAACAGTCAGCTGACACGGTGACACGGACGATCGTCTCTCACACTCTCGCAAGCGCCGTCATTTCATATCGTTACATGTCCGCGACGACGCAGCCACACACACACGGACGTGCACGAAAAACAAGCGCGTTGCAACGAAGGTGCGCCGCTGGCGTCGCTTTGGGTTATGAGCGCACATGACGCACGTCTACAGTAAAAGTAATGGGTTTGAGAGTGTAAAAGAGCTACATCTGAACGCCCCCCATGCGGCCCGTCTTGCTTTAGACAAATAGGGAAAACCCTGACATGTATCTGATATGTCATAGGCCTATATCCGATCCCTGATCGGGATGTAACTTCCGATTCCGATCGAGTCTGAAACCACGTGATCGGCTCCGATTTCCGATCACGTGATCGGATCGGGACATGCCTAATTTGCATGTTGTGCAGCTGTATATTTTTAAATCCCTGTCTTTGCATTTTATTTCAATCATATTCTGTTTTGTTTTTTTTTTTTAAATGAAGAAAAAGTGCTTGTGACATCTCAAATGTGGCTTTGCTTTGCAAATGAACATGTAGCCCATTTCGTAGAAAACGGGCTACCGAGATATATATCGTGTATCGCCATTTAGCCTGAAAATACAGAGACATACATTTTTGTCCATATCTATCTATCTATCTATCTATCTATTACATATTGCTGTGGTTTGGGGGGAGGGGAGGCTTTTCTCAGAGGGAGCTTACGACTCCGCTTCCCCTTTCCTCCTGCCCTCTTTGAGAACAACCACAATTTCTTCCTAACCTTAACCTTAACGTTAACCTTAACCAAAGTGCTTTTGCTGCCTTAAGTCTCACTCTAATTCTAAAATAAAATTTAAGCCCCGCCATGCAGCCCTCAGTTTGGATGCACTTCACCATCAACCTGTTTATTACTTTATGAGTCACACCGTTAACTGTGACAAATCTGCTGTTTGGCTCTTAAAAATACATTGACAGAGATTTTTTTTTTTTAAACAATCACTACCAACAGGAGGTGAAGTCATTTATATATTATATTTAAGATGACAAAGTGTTCAGTGTAATAGATTACCTGTCAAACATTTCATCAGACAGGCCCGTCTCAGTCATTTGAAAAGGGAAAATAGAAAAAGATGAACCCAAGCACACATCAGCTAATAACACTGAACATTTCAAAGTTTGAATGGCATTTCTAGAACAGAGAATAATAATAAAACTATAAATATCAGTCCAACAGTGTTTCTCGCTGAACTGCTGTCCACCACCATCCTCTTCTATCAGTTCAAAGCAGTCACCTCATCACGATGCACAAATCCAGTCACACATTATTCCACTGTCTATTTGTGTGTGTTTGTGTGTCAGCATTGGATATCTTATGAATAAAAACACAGGAAAGAAAGCGTGTGTGTGTGTGTGTGTGTCTGTAAAACCACAGAGAGCCAAGACAGAGCACAAGGGTGCGAGAAAGGGAGAGGGAAAGAAAGAGAGATCACAGGTATTGATTTTCTTACTTTTAGTGTAGGTGATAAGGCAGACAGGGATTTACCTGGTGGGGAGAGAGTGAGAGGAAATGTTGTTAGAAAACAATGAACGCACACACACATCCAGCGGTAGGGCTTGCTGTGGGGTACGCCAGTGACAGTTGAATTATGGATTTCTGTAATGTGGAGGACAGAGAGAGAGGGCGAGAGTCAGCTGGGCTTAGCTTTACAACCACATTGTCAAACTGACATACTACACACATACACACACAGGCATCACAGTATTCCCTTTAAAGTCCTTACATGTGTGTGTGTGTGTGTGTATCAGATACACAGAGGGCCACAGAGACAGACAAGGAGCTTCTGCATGTTTCCACTACCCCCCCAGCTAAAATCTGACGGAGCCTATATGCAGGTGCTCCTTGCCGAGCTTTTAACCATTAGGTGTCATGATGAATGGCAGGTGCGATCAAATAGTCATTATTTATTAGGAAAGTTTCTAACTGACTAAACTGACCTGAAAGTGTCAGAGATGCAGCCAATGGTAAGAAAAACAGCGGCATCTATTCTTTCATTTTCTAAAATGCTCATCCAACTCATTGTTACAGGGGCTGGAGCCTGTCCCAGCATGCACCGTGTGAGAGGCAGGGTACCAGGCTGATAGATACAGTAGCCTACACTTGACGCACTAGACATTCACTCTTGAATTCACACCTACAGGCAACTTAGAATTTCCAATCCACATACATGTCTTTGAAGTAGACATAAACACACAGAGACAGAAAAAAAAGGCCTCAACACGGAAAGAATCCAGCTGGACAAAGACCAGCCACACTCTACATAGAGGAAAGAAAATCCTTGCTCCAGCAGACGGCAACACAAAAACAGGTGTTCTCTATTCAACCAGTGAAAATATGTATATATTACAAGGCTCATGTTGGCCGAGTGGTTCGCTGTCACTGTCAGGTGAAGGCAAAATGTAGTGCGTTCATCACGACGCACTGTAGTACTTGTCTCTTATACTGTAAAAAAAAAATAAAATAAGAATAATAAACCAGGAAGCAGGTGGTTACAGAAAATTAATAAATGTCTTTGAACAGCAACAAAATGCACCCTGCATCTGTCACTCTGATTAAATTATATGTCTCAGTGCTGTCTATTTTGTTGTGACATAGTGTGACCTTACTGACACCATCACACTGAGTGCGTATAGGTCATGTGTGTTCATGTGTTTTAACCTGCTTCATGTTCTGTCCATTTCCTGTTTTTACAACAACAGTATGTAATACAGCCTCAATTTTCCATCTACTGTTAAATCTGGAAAAAAGATGTGTGTACACCTGTGTGTGCGTAAGTGCACGTGACTGTGTGTGTATGTGTGTGTGTAAAAAGCAGCGGGATGGCAGTCTAAGTAGCCTTGGGATAAAGTGTGTGAGAGGAGATAAGGATAACACACAAACACTCTGTTGGATTAGACATATTATTTTGTTACCTTTAAACACACCCAGCTACAGTACAAACACACACACACACACACACACACACACACACACACAGAGCGCCAACAAATCTGGCACACTACACAATAAAACACACAAGTGTAGAGTGTACACTTCAACTCCATTCAATTACACTTGCATATGCACAAACACACACATGTAAGGCAGTCTGTGTGTGTAAGGCTATGTGCATGTGTATGTGAGAGAGCAGGCATGTGTCATGTGTGTGAATAATGCAATGCATCTGCACATTAAGAGGTGTGTGAGCATGCATGTGAGTGTATGTGAGGTAAGCCAGTGAGAGTAGGTGTTTGTATCGTTGTGTCTTTATATTTCTGTGTGTGTGTGTGTGTGTGTGTGTGTGTGTGTGTGTGTGTGTGTGGTACAACACTTGTATACATGTAGCTGTGGTTCCCAAAGATGCAAGGACACATGGAGAAGCAAGCAGCATTGACCCTGAAGATAATGTGAGAGATAATGAGGTAAATATTGGACCTCACACTTGTTTGGTTTCAGGTCACTTGGATTATTACTGCACAAACTGGAGAGCACTTGTTTTGCAGAGAGCTCGACACAAATAAAACATTGTGTTGCAGTGTTTTTTTTGTTGTTGTTGGTTTTTTTTTTAGGTTTTTTTTTTTTATGGAAAACCAATAAATGAATTTCATGAGTATCTAATAATACTAAATTGAGAGGTCAGTGTCTTCCTATTCCTATTCCTGTTCCTATTTTAAAATTATTTGGGTCAGGGCTGCAAAGAGCTCATTGTATCGTGCCATTCATGCTAGATCTCTGATTGGCTGGTTGCTGCGTGATGTCGTAAACCGAAGGGCTGTAAGTGGCTGGTTGATGGTGCAGCTCTCTGAATTGTAGACCAAATATGGTGTCATCATATATGGTGTCACCAGTAACACCCCCACCCAGGAATATAGGTTTGGTTTCAGACGTGTGCAGGGCACAAAGAAGTTTTAGGTTCTATCAGTATCATACAAATAACACCATAATCGATTACTGTGATTGGTAATAGTGCACAAAATGAAATTCTGAATACATTAAAGTTCTGCATTGTTAACTCACTAACCCTATTTTTAATGTGTTTTGTAAGAGACCTGATACTTGATGATAAATAATGTTGAGTGGACATCTTTACTAAGAAAGGAGCGCTGTCCTTTCATGCCCAGTAAGCGTACTTGTAATAAAATTGTTGTTTTTGTCCCATAGTTGAACTCACAGTCCTTCTTGCAAAACCTCCACCAAAAAACACAGCAGTCTGAGAAGCCAAAAAGGCATGAACCCATGGTTATAATTGAAGGTGACTCACATGAAACGCATCAACATTTTTATCAAATCAGATTATGATGGCTGAATAGGAACCCTAGTGAAATGGCCCACACCTGCTCACACGTGAGCATGAACTCATTCACAACCATATATGACAAATGCACAAATACCCGATTTATCATGCTTTTACTCAAGGTTGTTCTCAATACTACGAGTGTCGCTGGAGTTTTTCCACACGTGCCAAAGTAAATCTTGAAATCTAAAATTTGTTTTAGGTACAGCACAAGGTCTTTGTGGTGCGTCTGCCTCACACAATTACACTCTGCAGGGGAACATATTAATATAACTCAGGCAATGGGGGGTCGTGTGAAAAATAGTAAAGAATGTCTGTGTCTGTGCTAAGAAGTGGGTTAAAGAGAGAGGAGGCAAACAGATCTTGGAGAAATATGGCCACCAATTTTGCACTAAACCACCAATCCAACAAATACCATTTTGCTGGCTCAAGGTCATTGCACATTTCTTTTGCGGAGATGAAAACAGTGCACACAGTATTGTATTTCAATGAAACAAGAGTGGGTCTGAAGCCTGCTAGTGGCCCCTAGAGGCTGCAATATGTATTACATTCCACTATACAAAGGAAAGAATAAAATGCATACTGGTGATTTTGTTTTCCATATAGTTTTATTGGCAATTGGACAAAATTTGATACCTTCCAACATCTCTTGTGTTGGGCTAACAGGACCCTGTCAATCAAGCAAACAAAAAACATCCCGATGGATTTCTAAAAACATGTAAGGGGGTCAGTAATTTCGTATCATCTTTTGGGACCCACAGTTATCTAAATCAAATTTCATGGCCGGCAGGAGACATGTTGCTGTGGACCAGCAGGCCAACCAGCAAACTTGGACAGCCTT